>NW_024067705.1:630000-945000 GCF_009389715.1 Phoenix dactylifera
CAGTGAATTCTGGACCGTACACAAGCTAAGGGTTCGAATCTCCAAAATATTGCAAAGACTAGTAGTTTCCAAGGATTGGTCGAAGGGACCTACTCACTGATTCAAAATCATCTTATCTGCAGGATTTCGAGAGTTGTGGATGTTTACTTTAGTACCTCACGAGCTTTATCTGTAATATTCCAGTTTACTCAAATTTTTACAACGACAGCTTTCACACTATTGTCTTTTTCAAGGTCAATACAGCATTTTTTTTTCTCAATTTTTTTTTCATTGAAGATAAGAATTTTTTCAAGAAAGATATATAAATTGTGCACACTAGTTGGCAATCAGTCGACAACTCTCACACCAGTTGGCATAAGGTGTCGGGCATCATGACTCCCCTACGGACTTATGCTCGAAGTCCTCATCACAAGCCCACTTAACCTTTGACAATAGGTAGCCCTTTTCGATGTTCTTGACTAAATCCATTTTTATTGATGATTTTTTTTTTGGATTAGATAAGTATGATTCATCAGGGTCCAAGGTTGCTACTATACTATCAACATAATGTCGAGCCCAGATCTTAGAAGGGTCGGCCAGTGTGTAGTGAAATTTCAAAATATTAATTAGCTTACAACTCCCTAAGAGAGACTTAATAAAAAGAACTAAAATTTGTATTACCTCCGACTAGTCATTGGGCTTTTTAGATTTTATATACCCTGTGTGTTTATCATTCTCGCATTCATGTATAGAAATTAGGTAAAATATATATATATATATTAAATTTTATTATTATTATTATTATTATTATTATTTATTATTTTTTTATTTTTTTTAATTTATAAAAATGAACACAATTTTTTAAATGATATTTTTATTTTTTTATTTTTTATTTTTTTTGATAAACCTGACATTATGAAGTGAAAACGAATGCAAGAGATGCAAACAAAACAAAAAATGATTAAAAATACTTAAAAATACCCCCAAACGTAAACCTAACATTGTCCTCAATATTAAAGAAATCTAAGAGAATTAGGCTGCCTCCCAACAAGCGCTAAGTTTATTGTCTTCAGCCAGACACAGTGCATCCTTAATTATTTTGATAAACAGGGTTCGTCAAATTAAGGGATTCGATCAATTGCCCATCGGTAACACAGTCCACATAAGGTTTTAACCTTTGGCTATTGACTTTTAAAACATGTTCACCATTGAGGTGTTGGATCTCTACTGCACCATAAGAAAAAACTTTTTTTACTACGAATGGTCCATCCCACCTAGAGCGAAGTTTACCCAGAAAGAGTCGCAACTTGGAATTGAATAGCCAAATCTTTTGACCAGGTTCGAAGGACTTACGGTTAATATTTTTATCATGAAAAGCCTTAGTCCTTGCTTTAAAAATTTTAGCATTTTCATAAGCCTCATTGCGCAATTCTTCAAGTTCACTTAGTTAGAGTTTTCGGTGAGGACCAGCTACTGCCTTGTCTAAGTTAAACTTTTTGATAGCCCAGAAAGCTCTATGTTCAAGTTCTACCGGTAAGTGACAAGCTTTTCCAAAAACTAATCAGTAGGAAAACATGCCAATAGAAGTTTTGTAGGCAGTACGGTAGGCCTAGAGTGCATCATTTATCCTTTGAGACCAATCTTTCCTATCGGGACGTACCGTTTTGTTGACCAAGAAGACAACCCAAGAGGGGGGATGAATTGGGTTTGGATTAATTCTCGACCAATTAAAAACTATGATTAGTAATTAACTAAATCTATTGCAAGCAAAATAGTTAAGTTACTAGATGAAGTGAATGAAGAGAGAGAGAGAGGACAACAGCCAATACAAACACAAACCAGTTTATAGTGGTTCGGAGCTAACCTTTACTCCTACGTCCACTCCCCAAGCTTCACTTGGGAGTTCACTATAATCCCTTGGATTACAGCCAGTTGCTTTACAAGTTCACAACCCAACTTGTTATTTTCACGAGATCATAACGCACTCGGTCGGTTTTCACAGGCTCACCGACTAGAACCACTCAATTGTTTTTCCGGGATCACAATCGAACTCTTACACCGTTGGTTTTAACTTCGGCTCACCAACAAACCTTACAACCCTTGATTCAATCTCCTGATTAAATCAAGTAAGTAAAACAGTTTGGAAAAAGATACAAGGAAAGCTTCTTAACAAGCAAGTATGAATCAATATGAATAGAGTAAAGTTAGAAGCCCTCAAACAGATTTTGGAAGAGGAAGAAAGGGCTTCTCGAACTCTAAGTCTCCTCTTTGAGTGCACTGAAGATCTGATGTCAGAGGAAGAGCCTTGAATGCGAAGGAAAGACTTCTAGGAATGTATTGACTGCATTTCTTCCTTCTTTTGCTTGTCTTTTCTCTCAATAGACTCTTGGTAGTTGGAAAAATACTTAATGCACAGATGGAGTAACTCTCTTGATGTCTACTACTGTTCACTCTGGCTATTTAAACAGTCCCCTTTGAAAAATAGCCATTAGACACTGATTTGTGGTCGTTCTGCACAGTCTGCATTTTCTGACAATGTATCTGTTGGGGTCGGAGGCGACTCGCTCGATCTGGAGTCGACTCGGCTATTGCTGGAGTCGACTCATGCTTTACTGGAGACGACTCACCCACTATTCAGAATTTGAATTAAAGTGCTGTCCCGTCCTGGAGTCGACTCGGACCAAACCTGGAGTCGACTCGCCAATATCCGGAGATGACTCGGTACTTTTGGAGATGGCTCGTTCTCAGAATTCCAGAGATCTATTTTTCTGCATTTCTCTCTCGAGTCGACTCGGCTCTCAGAGCCCGAAAACTGATCCTTTGTCTTTCGAGTTGAACTGCCTCGGAGTCAACTCGCACTTTGTTGGGGTCGACTAGGCTGACTTGGGGTTGACTCTCGTATTCTCGGAGTCGACTCGTTCACAGAGTCACTTTGTTTGGTTTTCTGCCTTTCAGTCTGCTTTCCTCTGAGAGTCGACTCTTGCATGTTTAGGAGTCGACTCTTCAAACGTTGGAGTCGACTCGAATCCTTCTGGAGTCGACTCGGTAACAGGGTCTTGAAAACACTTCTCTGTCTTTCTGTCTGTTACTCTTTGGAGTCGACTCGAAACCGTCGGGAGTCGACTCGGCAAGTATCGGAGTCGACTCAAAATCTTCGGAGTGGACTCGATTACAGAGTCTGAAATTCATCTTTCTGTCCTTCTGTCTGTTCTCAGTCGGAGTCGACTCGTAGTGTACCGGAGTCGACTCGAGCTTCAGACTTTGGCTTAATTGAGTTCAACACTTAGCTAAAAGACCTTGAACAAAAGCTCGATGCTCTTAAAGATAAATTCACATATATTTGCCTGAAACAGTAGATTGAATTCATTAGTACAACATGAAATATGCTCAAATGCTTTGAGCTCATCAAAATCAAATAGGGGTATAATCAATCACTCCACAATCTCCCCCTTTTTGATGATGACAAAATATTGAGTATTTGTAAAGTGAATTGCTCAACCAAAAGGTGATTTATAGTAAAGTTTTGAAATGAATTCAAATGTCTAGTCATTTAATTTATCCAAAATTGAAAGGTATGAATCAGTAAATCCTGAAATTAAAGCTTTCCTTTTCATTTGGAATTATATAAGCCTTCATATCAAGCAATCAATTGTTTGGCTTATATGTGTTTAATGAATTTGCTTTCTTAAGATTTCAGATTCTCCCCCTCAATATATGCATTCAATTTTGTTTAGGTTCTCTGAATTTTCTTTTAATATTTTGAAGCTTTGATAGTCAATTTTAAAGACCACGCAATAGCACGTATCTGGTAGGATAGTAATTACGGGTATCGATCCACAGGGATTGGGGTACAGTTGTTTTTCTTAAAAAAAATAAAAATATTTAAAAGAAAGAGTTTGTGAAGACTATTAAACTAAGAAATTTAATAAAAAATGCAATTAAAATGATATTAGTTTGAGGGAACCTAGGGCAAGGAATTCACCACTAACATCGAAACAAGGGTTAATTATATTTTAATTTATTCTTGGATTATCATGCAAATTGGCTACAAGCCTAATAAGCATTTAAATAAAAATTCACAAAAGTAATTTGCGAATAATCAATCTTTAGTTGGCATGCAATGTCTACCCTAATCTAATGTGGTAGCACACCACATCTTCCTTAAGTATGGACTATCTTATATTTACCTAGTGACCATGAAGAACAGTTGTATAAACATCATACTTAAAATCACAGAAATTAAATATAAGATGAAATAAAATATTCATTAGGAGCAAAATAAAGTTTATACAACTCCAGGAATAGAAAATTAAAAACATAAAACCCTTGGCCCTTTGTTAAGGTTGCATCCAGCCCTAGTGAAGAGATCAGCCTTCCATGGAGTCGTGGGCGACGGCAGCTGCGATGTAGAAGGCCTTCATCACGACTGGGTTCTCCCTCCTTTCTCCCGCCGGCTTCCTCTCTCTCTTGGATTTCATCATTTTTTTTCTTTGGAAAATCATTCCCAAAATACCCAAAATATTATCTCTCCCTTCTTCGGTGGGAACTCCCCTGTCAAGAGATGGAACCGAACCGAAGTTGAAGAATGCTCTAAAGAAAAGAACTCTTCTCTTTATATTGGTTGCCCACCTCCCCTGTTGTACCTCATGTGGCTGTTCGGGATGCACGCAAAGAAGTTCGGATGGAGATAAGAACTGATCGCGGATAAAGCTGGGTGCAGTTGGAAGGCGGTTGCTCCATCTTTTCCGGAAACAGAGAAATGACTCAAAACAGGGGAGGATGGGTGAATGTGTAAGGTTGCCTAGAGAAGGATGGATAACGTCCGTGATGAATGGCGAGATCTTGGAAGATGCTGATCCGTCGAGAGGTTGGAGTTGAAGCTTATCCATGGATAACAGAAGGCTGGATCGCGTGGAAGGAATTCATCCGTGAACGTTGGGAAGATGAATCGGAAGCCATGATACGGGAGATCGGCTCTGATCCTTGGATACTTGCAGTTGGTATCTGGATAAGGATCACGCTGAGATGCACGGTCGTGGAAGTAGCTGGGACGTGGAGAAGTTGAGCTGAACTCATCCGTGGAGGGAAGAAGACTTGAATCACGGATGGTTGACGCGATCTGGAAGAGCCTGACGTTGCTTCAACCGGAGGAGACGTGGACGTGAAGCTCGCAATGGGAAGATTCAGATTCTGTTCCGCTGAAGCAGGGGATGACGTTTATCTTTATGAACGGTGGGATGCTTGGAAGAAAACGGAATGAAGGACCTTGGGGCTGATCCTTGAATCGCGGACGCGGGGAAGATAACACTCTGTTTTGGGATGCAGGGGAAGATGCATTTTGACGCCGTGAAGCTCGGGAGGATATGGAATGCTGATCCACGGAATGAGGAGAGGATAAGGATGCTGAGACCTCACATGCGGACAGCTGGGAACAGGGGAGCTGATCTGTGGGATATTGGAATGATGCGGAGAAGTTTGGTTTGTTCGATGGGATACGGGAGCTGGGAGATCCGAAAGAAGGTTATGGTTTTCATCCGCATGAAATAGGGGATTTGATATGGTCATGGGATGTTTGGATATCGGCTGATAACAGGGAACAGATGCATGGTTTTTTTGTTGATGGATACAGGAGATCCTTGGAACGGTGAGAGTGATTCTAGAGAAAGCTGAAGTCAGGGATCTGGTTGGATGCGGGATCACGAACGTGATGCGGAGGGATAACGAGATGAAGCTGTGTTTGTTTGGGATAAAGTTGCAAGGGCTTCGGCTGAGAGAAATCCGGAAGAATGAAGCTTGGGAACGGAAAAAAAAAACTCTTCCGTGATGCTCGGCATAGCTGGAAAACAGGGGATATTGTGGGACACGGGAGCTGGGAAGTTTAGTTGGTTTTGTTAACGGAGAGGAGTTCGGGGTTGTGTTTAGAGATGGAATAAGGATGAGGATGGGTTGAGGCTTTGGGATCCGTGCAACTAGATGATATACTTTGAGATATGAGAAATAAATACTTGAAGGGATTTTATTAAAATAGGATCATGTGGAAAAAGAGTTGGAATGAGTGAGAAGAAATTTAGGTGAACGTATGAAGAGTCAGGAATTAATGGGAAGCACTGGATTTTGGAAAAGAGTTCTTGGAGTCGACTTTGAAAATATAAAATTGTGAAATGATGTAGTGTCAGTTTAGGCTTTACCTAATTAAGCTTGACTCGACCTGCATGCATTAAGCGTAGTCAATAAATAATCAAATCAAACTTGAATTACCTTTGATAATTTATTAAAATGCAATGATGAAGGTAATACAATTTTCTTATGTTAAATTTAAAATATGTGCAAAGAAAATAATGATAAGTGCTGTGTAAAATAGTTAAATATATACATTATTTAGCACTTATCAAGCTTTTGAGCTTAAATTCTTACTTTCAGAGGGAAAATCTAATAATTTGTTCTTGAGTATGATTCAACTAATCTCTGAATATCCCTTGAATAGATTCTGGAGATTACTCCTTGAGGAGCCCCAACAGAGAGATAATGAGCCTCGAGGTATTGAATCCACTAAGAACAAATTACTTTTTGCTTTAAGAATTTTCTTTTTAGTGATTTTCTTTACATTTCAATTCATCCTATTTTCTCTCCCTTTTTGTCATCATAGCAAAAAGGCACAAAACACAGAAAAGTATAAGAACTCAAATTGCACAGTTTTGAAAGGAAATTTCTACTCATTGTATTAAAGTCAAATTGAGTACAAGTGTGAATACATAACAGAAAAAGTCCTCAAGGGACTGTACAAAAAAAAATATACTAGGGTTGTCTAGTGGAAGTGGAGGATGTGGTTCCCCTACTCTGTCTAGCATGTTGCATGACCAAGGTTATCCCCTCAGAGACGTTCCCTAGTTGTTCGATGATCTCCGAGGTGGCCCTAGACTGTATCGCAGTGAGCTGGGTCACACTTTCCTGAATAGCATCAAGCTTGGATATTAAGGCATTTGCAAGTCTTTCCGCACCTTGACTTTGGCTGCCCAGCTCTTTCCTGATGCTATTTCGCATCTTCCTCGTGTCATCCTTTATATCACTAAGGCTCCAGTATTGACCTTGGACTAGACTCCTTAGGTTGTATATTTCCTCCTTCAGGTCTGCTACCATCTTGGACACTGCTGCTAAGGAGGGAACGACGTCAGTGGAGGAAGCACTAAGTGGACCTCGGAGCTCTCTCAATAAATCATCTCTCAGCTCCCTCACAATCTCCTGTCTCATCTTCCGGAGCTGCTCAGTGCTGATCCGGACTTCTAAAGGTTGCTGAGGTGGTGGAGCTGTAGATGGTCCAGCAGAAGTAGATGGGAATGAAGGACCAAAAGTGGAAGGAAAAGTGGGAGGAGCTGAGTAGTGGTCCTGGTCATGATCAGGACTAGGTGAATGGTGAGTAGTGGGGTTGGAAGGTGTGCATGAAGATGTTTTCCTAACCCAGACATTTTCGACTTTATGGAACCCCATTCTGTGGAAAGTCCCCTCACCCATGTGATCAGTATTTCGAAGTGAACGAGAGGGTTCCTCCTCAGGGATAGGGACCTCTAACTCCCTAAAGAAGAGTGTGAATAGCATGCCATAAGGGAGACTCAACCTAGATTTATCTAGGGGTTCACAGATATATTTGTAGATGAGTTTGGAAATGTTGATGGGAGTGTCTTGGAGATTGTGGAACATCAATGCTAGGTCTCTCTCAGAGATGAAGTCAAACCTACCAGTTTTGGGAAAGAGAGTCCTAGAAATGATACTTAGGAGAAGCCGCATTTCAGCTGAAAGCTGATTTGCAAACACCTCCTCTATGGGGGATTGAGGTGGGCTCCCTAAGATGGCCGTAAGGGCCTCAGTTCTATCATGAGGATGAGTGGAAAAAATCCCCTCTCAGGAGAGATGGAGGACTCGAGCAATGAAGTCCTCCGAGATAAAAATAGGGACACCCGCAACGGTTCCCTGGATACCACCACTACCTCAGGCTACAGTCCCATAAAATTTCCTAACTAACCCTGGGTAGGTAGGAAGGTCTAAAGAACAGAAGAACTATAACCCTTGAGCCCTAAGATGATGCCCTAGGGTGAACCCTTTCCGGGAGAGGAAGTCAAAGTTGACTTTCCTCCCGGTAGAGACTGCTCTCCCGGCGCACGGACGCGAGGAAACCGGCCTAGGCGGGGAAGGAACCGAAGGTGGTGGCCTCACAGGTTCGTTCCGTGCCTTGGACCGTCGCTCGGCGCTGCTCGCGGAAAGAGGTCTCTTCCGGCTCGGGACAACGGCTTTCCTAGGCATTTTGACCTAACAATCGAGGGATGGACAAGAGAAATGAAAGAAAACTCGAGGGAAAGGACCTAAAATGGGTCGGAGACGACTCTAGGGTTTTGGAATAGTGGCGGCCGAAAATAGAAGTGAAGAATAAATGTTTCGATTAGGGTTAAAAATCGAATTTCCGACCTCGAGTCGACTCTGGTATGTCGCGAGCCGACTCGACCTCGAGTCGACTCCTAAATATGCGCGAGTCGACTCGCCCACGAGCCGACTCTAAAATCTATTCGAGTCGACTCGAACTCTGGCACATGACCAAAGAACTCAGTTAATTCCATGCCAAAGGAGAGAGATATGGAAATCTTTATAACTTAAGGAATGATTTGATGACCATAGACGTGAAATCCTATATCCAATATAAGCTAATCATCAAAATCAATGAATTATAGGGGAGTATCACAAGAATGGATCAATCACTCCTAATCCTCTTCTAAGAATACAAAATCGATCTTCACTTGAGGGTTTTGTGAAGATATCAGCAAGTTGATCATCAGTGCAAACAAATTTAAGCATTACATCACCATTTAACACATGATCTCTTATGAAGTGATGTCTTATCTCAATATGTTTAGTTCTTGAGTGTTGAATTGGATTTTTAGTTAGATTTATGGCACTTGTATTATCACAATTTATGGAAATCTTATTTTGTTTAATGCCATAATCTTCAAGTTGTTGTTTGATCCATAAAATTTGAGCACAACAACTTCCGGCAGCAACATATTCGGCTTCAGCTGTAGATAGTGCAACCGAGTTTTGTTTTTGCTAAACCATGAAATTAGGTTTTCTCCTAAAAATTGACAAGATCCGCTGGTGCTTTTTCTATCAAGTTTACAATCAGCGAAGTCTGAATCAGTATATCCTATTAAATTTATGCTTGATTCTTTAGAGTACCATAAACCTATGGTTTTTGTTCCTATTAGATATTTAAAGATTCTCTTTACTGCAATTAGGTGTGATTCCTTAGGATTAGATTGATACCTAGCACACATGCATACACTAAACATAATATCAGGTCTACTTGCTGTAAGATATAGTAAAGATCCTATCATACCTCTATACAGCTTTTGATCTACTGATTTACCTGATTCATCTTTGTCTAGTTTGCATGATGAGCTCATGGGAGTGCCAATTGACTTGTTTCCATCCATATCAAACTTCTTTAGCATTTCCTTGATGTATTTAGCTTGATTGATGAAAATTCCTTCCTTAGATTGTTTGATTTGAAGTCCGAGGAAATAATTCAGCTCTTACATCATGCTCATTTCAAATTCACTCTACATTAACTCAGCAAACTCTTCGCAAAGGCGATTGTTAGTAGCACCGAAAATAATATCATCTACATAAATCTGCACTACCAACATATTTTTGTTTTTCTTTTTCAAAAATAGAGTTGCATTAACATTTCCTCTAGAAAATTCATAGTCTAATAGAAATTTGCTAAGTCTTTCATACCATGCTCTAGGGGCTTGTTTTAGACCATAAAGTGCTTTGTTTAGTTTATAAACATGATTGGGATATTGATGATTCCCAAAACTAGAAGGTTGTTCTACATAAACCTCCTCATTAATATACCCATTCAAGAAGGTACTTTTTACATCCATTTGGAATAATTTGAAATCTTTATTGTATGCAAATGCTAGTAACAATCTAATTGCCTCAAGTCTAACTACAGGAGTAAAAGTCTCATCAAAATCTATACTTTCTTCTTGATTATAGCCCTTTGCTACTAGTCTAGTCTTGTTCCTAATCACAATTCTATTTTTATCAAGTTTGTTTTTGTATATCCATTTAGTTTCTATTATTGAGTATTCAGTGGATCTTTCAACTAAGTCCCATACTTTATTTCTTGTAAATTAGTTAAGTTCCTCTTGCATAGCATTTATCCAATTTACATCACTTTCAGCTTCTTCTATGTATTTAGGTTCTAAGTGTGAAACAAATGCAAGATGATTATTTAAGTTCCTAAGAGAGGCTCTAATTCTAACAGGTTGAGATGGATCATCTAAGATTAATTCTTTAGGGTGACCATGAGCATACCTCCAAGCCTTTGTAAGCCCATGATCAACAATTACCTCTTGGTTTGTTGATGTGTCTCCAATCTGTTTCGGTTCATTTTCTTGTAATATCATGTCATTAATCTTTTCCTCAAGTATCCCTGCATCATCATCAAGAGCTACTCTCTTGCTAGAAAAGACATCATTAGTATCATCAAAAACAACATGTATAGACTCTTCAATAATAAGGGTTCTTTTGTTGAAGACTCTATAAGCTTTACTTGATATAGAATATCCCAAAAAGATACCTTCATCAGATTTGGAATCAAATTTGCCTAAGTTATCTTTGCCATTATTATGAATGAAACACCTACACCCAAAAATATGAAAGTAGTTTACTTTGGGCTTTCTATCTCTCCAAAGTTCGTAAGGTGTTTTCTTTATAATTGGTCTTAATAGAACTCTATTTAATATATGACATGATGTGTTAATAGCTTCTCCCCAAAAATACTTTGGAAGGTTACTTTCACACAACATGGTCCTAGCCATTTTCTCTAGGGTTCTATTCTTTCTTTCTACCACTCCATTTTGTTGTGGTGTCCTAGGTGCAGAGAAATTATGAGTTATTCCCTTTTTACTACAAAATTCATCAAATAGATGATTTTCAAATTCTATTCCATGATCACTCCTAATAGCTATAACTGAAGCATTTCTTGAGTTAGTTACTTTCTTATGAAATTTTTTAAATACTGAAAATGTTTCATCTTTATGAGCTAAAAATATGACCTATGTGTATCTAGAAAAATCATCTACAATGACAAGACCATACTTGTTTCCACCAAGGCTTGTGGTTCTGGTTGGTCCAAAAAGATCCATGTGAAGTAGTTCAAGGGTTCTAGCAGTAGAGACACAATTGATGGATTTAAAGAAACTTCTAAATTGTTTGCCATATTGACATGCTTCACAAATTTTATTTTTCTCAAATTTTAGCTTTGGCAAACCAATCACAGAATCTTTTTTAACTAATTTTGATATTGTATCCATACTTGCATGACCTAATTTACGGTGCCATAACCAACTTGCATCATTGACTTTAGAATTACTAGCTACTAGGCAACGGTTATTATTGGCAAGATCTTCAAGATCTACTACATAAACATTGCCACGTCTTATTTCTTTGAATACTAAGCTATTGTTAATTGAGTTGGTTATGATGCATAGAGATGGCTTAAACAGAACATCAAATCCTCTATGACATAATTGACTAACGCTAAGTAAGTTATGCTTAAGACCATCTACAAATCGTACATTATCAATGAAGGTTGAAGAGGTAATTTGTACTTTACCTATGCCAACGATGTGACCTTGGTTATCGTCTCCAAAAGTCACAGCACCTCTCTTTTTAGGCTCTAGGGTGAAGAATTGCTCCTTGTCACCCGTCATGTATCTTGAGCAGCCACTATCCAAGTACCAACAGTTTTTGTCGACCTTGGCTGCAAGACACTCCTACACAAGAAAATCATACAATTTTAGGTACCCAAGTTTTCTTGGATCCTTCAAAGTTAGCTATGTTGGTTCCTTTTGGAATCCAAACCTTTTTAATTTTTCTTTTAGCTTCTATTTTTCTATGGTCACACACATTAACTTTATGTCCTACTTTTCCACAGCAAAAATAGGTTATATTTTTAGTTTTCCTTTCCCCAGTTTTTACAAAAAAAATTTTAAGAAACTTTTGCTTATTCTTAGGCTTATACCCTAAACCAGCTCTATTAAACACAGCTCGTTGACTATTAAGAATCATCTCCAATTTTTCAGAACTATATGTAAACTTTTCTACAATAGGTTTGTATTTTTCAAGTTCTTTTGTTAACTTTAGTTTTTCTATTTTTAGTAAGTTTAAGTCTTTTGTAAGATTATCTTTTATAGTTTGGTTACTGTTTTTAAGTTCTAAAACTTTCTTAGTTAGTCTTTTGTTATCTCTAATTAAGGTATTAGTTTTTTGAGTTAGTAATTGGTTGCTTGTTTTAAGTTCTAAGTTTTCTTTGATGATAGAGTCATTGTCCTTAATTAATTTATCGTACTTATGAGTGTAAGATTGATTAGTTAGTTTCAATTCTTTATGTTTAAGGTTTATTGTCTTATATTCATCCATTAGTTCATTAAAAGCATCATATAATTCATCAAAGGTAAAATCTAAATGTGTTTCAGATATTACCTCATTATTATTTGCCATGAAGCAAAAATTTGCTTTTTTCTCTTGTTCCTCATCCGATGATGATGATGATTGATCGGAGTCTGTCAAGGTGGAGACAAGAGCTTTCTTCTTCTTGTATTTGCTGCCCTTCTTCAGCAAGGGACAGTCGATTCTGAAATGTTCCGGCTTCTTGCATTCATAGCAACCGATTCCCTCACTTTTCCTTTCCTTACCTTTGTCCTTGTTGTAGAAACTTGAGGAACCCCTCCTCTGATGAAAGAACTTCTTCCGGTTGATGAATTTTCTGAACTTTTGCACGAGAAGAGCCTCATCTTCATCTCCCTCATTGTCTTCTTTTTTACTGCTGCTACTGCAAGAGGGATCCTTGTTAGAAGAAGTAGACTTAAGGGCAATTACCTTTTTCTTGTGGAAGGACTCTTCTTCACTGTGTTGCTTCATTGTGAGCTCATGTGTCATCAAGGATCCAAGGAGCTCCTCGAGTGCCAGCTTGTTCAAGTCTTTGGCTTCTTGGATCGCCGTTACCTTGGCTTCCCATGACCTTGGTAAAGATCGAAGAACTTTCCTGACAAGGTCACTGTTAGTATAACTTTTGCCAAGACTTTTTAGGCCATTGACAATATCAGTAAATCTAGTAAACATGCAAGTGATAGTTTCATTAGATTCCATTTTAAATAGTTCATACTTGTGAACTAGCATGTTTATTTTGGATTCCTTGACCTGATTCGTGCCCTCGTGGGTTACTTCAAGTCTGTCCCATATCTCTTTTGCAGAATTGCAAGTAGAGATTTTATTGAATTCATTATGGTCTATGGCACAATAAAGTACATTCATTGCTTTAAAATTTAGTTGTGCCTTCCTTCTATCATTGTCATCCCAATCTTTTTCAAGCTTGGGTATAGTAATGTTATTTATATAAATAGAAGGAATGTATGGTCCATTAACTATGATGTTCCAAACTTCATAGTCTTGAGCTTGGATAAATATCCTCATCCTAGTCTTCCAATAAGTGTAGTTGGTTCCATTGAAGAATGGAGGCCTATTAGAGGATTGCCCCTCACTAAGAGAAGATCCAAAAGAGGTTGTCATTTTGATCTTTTACTCTTTTAATATAAGAGCTCCGGCTCTGATACCACTTGTTGCCCAAAAAGACAACCCAAGAGGAGGGATGAATTGGGTTTGGATTAATTCTCGACCAATTAAAAACTATGATTAGTAATTAACTAAATCTATTGCAAGCAAAATAGTTAAGTTACTAGATGAAGTGAATGAAGAGAGAGAGAGAGGACAATAGCCAATACAAACACAAACCAGTTTATAGTGGTTCGGAGCTAACCCTTGCTCCTACGTCCATTCCCCAAGCTTCACTTGGGAGTTCACTATAATTCCTTGGATTACAGCCGGTTGTTTTACAAGTTCACAACCCAACTTGTTGTTTTCGCAAGATCACAACGAACTCGGTCGGTTTTCACAGGCTCACCGACTAGAACCATCCGATTATTTTTTCGGGATCACAATCGAACCCTTACACCATGGTTTTAACTTCGGCTCACCAACAAACCTTACAACCCTTGATTCAATTCTCTGATTGAATCAAGTAAGTAAAACAGTTTGGGAAAAGATACAAGAAAAGCTTCTTAACAAGCAAATATGAATCAATATGAATAGAGTAAAGTTAGAAGCCCTCAAACAGATTTTGGAAGAGGAAGAAGGGGCTTCTCGAATTCTGAGTCTCCTCTTTGAGTGCACTGAAGATCTGATGTCAGAGGAAGAGCCTTGGATGCGAAGGGAAGACTTCTAGGAATGTATTGACTGCGTTTCTTCCTTCTTTTGCTTGTCTTTTCTCTCAATAGACTCTTGGTAGTTGGAAAAATACTTATGCACAGATGGAGTAACACTCTTGATGTCTACTACTGTTCACTTCGGCTATTTAAACAGTCTTCTTTGAAAAATAGCCGTTAGATACTGATTTGTGGCCGTTCTGCACAGTCTGCACTTTCTGACAATGTATCCGTTGGGGTTGGAGTCGACTCGCTCGATCTGGAGTTGACTCGGCTATTGCTGGAGTCGACTCATGCTTTACTGGAGACGACTCGCCCACTGTTCAGGATTTGAATTAAAGTGTTGTCCCGTCCTGGAGTCGACTCGGACCAAACCTGGAGTCAACTCGCCAATATCCGGAGATGACTCGGCACTTTTGGAGACGGCTCGTTCTCAGGATTTCAGAGATCTATTTTTCTGCATTTCTCTCTCGAGTCAACTCGGATCATCTTGGAGTCGACTTGGCTCTCAGAGCCCGAATACTGATCATCTGTCTTTCGAGTTGAACTGCCTCGGAGTCGACTTGCACTTTGTTGGGGTCGACTCGGCTGACTTGAGGTCGACTCTTGTATTCTCGAAGTCGACTCGTTCACAGGGTCACTTTGTTTGGTTTTCTGCCTTTCAGTCTGCTTTCCTCTGAGAGTCGACTCTTACATGTTTAGGAGTCGACTCGCCAAACGTTGGAGTCGACTCGAATCCTTCTGGAGTCGACTCGGTAACAGGATTTTGAAAACACTTCTCTGTCTTTCTGTCTGTTACTCTTTGGAGTCGACTCGAAACCATCGAAAGTCGACTCGGCAAGCATCGGAGTCGACTCGAAATCTTCAGAGTCGACTCGGTGATAGGGTCTGAAATTCATCTTTTAGTCCTTCTATCTATTCTCAGTCGGAGTCGACTCGTAGTGTACCGTAGTCGACTCGAGCTTGTGCCAGAACCTCTGAAACATTTAGAGTCGACTCGCAATCTTCCGGAGTCGACTCGAGCTTCAGACTTTGACTTAATTGAGTTCAACACTTAGCCAAAAGACCTTGAACAAAAGCTTGATGCTCTTAAAGATAAATTCACATATATTTGTCTGAAACAGTAGATTGAATTTATTAGTACAATATGAAATATACTCAAATGCTTTAAGCTCATCAAAATCAAATGAGGGGGTATATTCAATCACTCCACATATTTTTTCTAAGATGTGTTTTAACTTCCTATTGGACACCTCGACTTGTCCACTTATTTGGGGATGGTATGGGGTAGCAACTTTGTGGGTGATGTTATATTTGCGAGCCAAAGCCTCGAAAGACCGGTTACAAAAATGAGATCCCCCATCACTGATGATGGCTCGGGGTGTGCCAAAACGACAAAAGATGTTTTCATGTAAAAATTTAACCACAACCTTATGGTCATTAGTTTTTGTGGCGACAGCTTCTACCCATTTTGAAACATAATCAACCCCTACCAGAATGTATTCGAAACCAAAAGATGGTGGAAAAGGGCCCATAAAGTCAATACCCCATACATCAAAGATTTCTACAATTAAAATAGGATTAAGAGGCATCATATCTCTACGGGAGATGATACCCATCCGTTGGCACCGTTCACAAGTTTGGAAAAAGTTATGCGCATCTTTGAAAAGTGTGGACCAATAAAATCCACTCTGTAAAACTTTTGCTGCAGTTTTTCTACCCCCAAAATATCCCCCACAAGCTTGTGAATGGCAGAATGAAAGAATACTTTGAAATTCACATTCGGGGACACATCGACGGATGACTTGATCGGGACAATACTTGAATAGATCGGGATCATCCCAATAATAGAACTTTACTTGTGAAAAGAATTGGTTCTTGTCTTGAGTTGACCAATCATCAGAAATTCGTCCTATGGCAAGGTAATTTACTATGTTTGCAAACCATGGCGTTTTTATTCTTTGTACCTCAAATAATTGTTCATCTTGAAAAGAATCGTGTAAGGGTGAGGTATTTTTAGAGGGCTCAAGAAGAATCCTAGATAAGTGATCTGCTACGACATTTGCAGTTCCTTTCTTATCATGAATTTCTAGGTCAAATTCTTGTAGTAAAAGAATCCATCGAATCAGACGGGGTTTGGTGTCTTTCTTCGCAAGAAGGTGTCGAAGGGCAGCATGATCAGTGAATACGGTAACCTTGGATCCTAAAAGGTAAGATCGAAACTTGTCTAGCGCGAATACTACAGCTAGCAATTCTTTCTCAGTGGTAGTGTAGTTCAATTGTGCGTCTTAGAGTGTTTTACTAGCGTAGTAGATGACATGAGGTACCTTCTCTAGCCGTTGCCCTAAAACTGCCCTAATGGCATAGTCGGATGCGTCACATATCAGTTCAAATGGAAGGGTCCAATTTGGGGGCCGTATTATAGGTGCATTGGTTAATTTCAAGCGAAGATTTTCAAATGCCTCCTCGCATGCTTTATCAAAGGCAAAGGGAGTGTCCTTGGCAAGAAGATTGCACAAGGGTTTGGAAATCTTACTGAAGTCCTGAATGAAGCGACGGAAGAAACCAGCATGGCCAAGGAATGATCGGATTTGTTTCACAGTTTTGGGTGGAGGGAGATTGGAAATAAGATCGACTTTGGCTTTATCTACTTCAATGCCCCTCTTGGACATGACGTGTCCCAAAACTATGCCTTCTTGAACCATGAAATGGCTCTTTTCCCAACTTAACACTAGGTTGGCCTTCTTACATCTTTTCAAAACTAAGGTCAAATTATCCAGACAATCGTCAAAAGATAGGCCAAAAATTGAGAAATCATCAATGAACACTTCTAGAAAGTTTTCCACCATATCTGAAAAAATGGCCATCATGCATCGTTGAAAAGTTGCGGGTGCATTGCATAGTCCAAAAGGTATCCTCCTATATGCAAATGTCCCAAATGGGCAAGTAAAAGTGGTTTTCTCTTGATCGTCCAGGTAAACAGGTACTTGATTATATCCAGAATAACCATCTAAGAAGCAGTAGAAACCTTGACCAGCCAACCGTTCCAAAATTTGATCTATAAAAGGTAGAGAAAAATGGTCCTTCCTAGTCATTGAATTAAGTTTCCTATAGTCAATGCACACGCGCCAACCCGTGGTTGTGCGTGTTTGTATCAATTCTCCTTCCGTATTTTCAACCACAGTGATACCTTATTTCTTGGGTACCACTTGTGTCGGACTCACCCACTTACTATCAGAAATTGAATAAATGATTCCGGCATCTAATAACTTCACCACTTCTTTCTTGACTACCTCCTTCATGTTAGGATTGAGTCTTCTTTGCATTTCTCGGGTGGGCTTTGCATCATCTTCGAGATGAATTCGATGCATGCAAACAGAGGGGTCAACCCCTTTCAAATCGGCTACAGACCATCCTATGGCATGTTTATTCTCTTCTAGCACCCTTAAAAGTTTACCCTCCTGTTCAGTAGATAAGTTGGCTGCGATGATTACAGGGAGGCTATCTTCTGGTCCTAAAAAGGCATACTTAAGATTTGTTGGAAGTGGCTTCAACTCAAGTTTAGGTGGAGAATCAATGGAAGGACAAAGTGGTGTGCTAGCAATGGAGGGAAGATGTTCAGGTCGGATCTTCCAAGGAAGGAAACTCATGGGAGATTGATTGTCGAGTAAGTGATAAGTGCTAAATAATGCATAAATTAATATCTTATTCATAGCACTTATCATTATTTTAATTCACATATTTTATAAATTTAACCAAAAAAAAATGTGTTACCTTCATAATTGCATTTTAATAAATTATTAAAAATAATTCGAGTTTGCCTGATTTTATTGGTCGAGTCTAATGTGTGCAGGTCGCGTTTGCAGATGAACCCATGTCCACGTCATTTTTTTTAGTGCTTAGAGATCAAGCTTCCATGTCCTTCCCTGCTCCGTGTCCTAGCCAGAACCAAGCCGTTCCCCATATCCAATTTCCTCCCAGCATCCCACCTTTCATGATTCCTCCCGAGCTTCCCAGCCGCATGAACCTCTTCCCAGCCAAATTGTCTCGAATGGATATGTTCCCAGTCGAGTGGACATGTTCCCAGCCAACCGCAAATCAGAGCCTCTCTTATCCCTTCTTCGGAACAAATCCCAGCATTCCATCATCCGTGATTCATCTTCACCTCATGTCAAAGCTCCTCCCAAATCTCTTGCATTCCACGACATTCACCCAGCACAAAGTCGAGATCAACTTCTAAACAAATCCCCTGTTTCACGCGTCTTCATCTCAACCAAATCCAACATCCCAAACCTCCCAGCCATCAAATCTTATCTCCCAGATTAGATCACCTCCCAAGGATTGCATCTCAAACCTTATCCCATCCTGTTTCTTCCACGCCGAATCTCCCAACGTCTTCCTTCTTTCGATCAAATCCCCTATTCTGCATCCAAAAAAATCCTCTGCTTCCTTTCTTAGTTCAGCCTCATTTCGGTCGTGATTCACCTTCATCCCGCATTGTTCTCGATTCGACTTTATCTTCCCAGGATTCACAGCATCCAAACTTCTTCCCTTCCGTATCTTCATTTCCAAAAACCTCCACGGATCACGTCCACAAATAGAATCCCCTGTTTCAAAATTCCATCCTCTTCCAGCTTTCCGTGAGCCAATCCACATCATCCCAGCTCCCGTATCATATTTCTTCCCAACCAAAACCAAATCGGAACAGAGTATCCCAACCTCCTTCCGGATTCGCCATCTCAGCGGTTCTCTGTGATTTATCCAAATCCCCTGCTTCCAGCTGCTTCATCCTCTCAAACGCCCGCGTCTTGCATCCGAATCCCCTATTTCACGGTCAGCCATCGTCCGGATTAATCCCAGCATATCCATGGATAAACTCCGAACTGATTTACCTCCCAGATTTCATCTGCATCACCCAAAGATCTCTTCCCATCCCGTGAGCATCAAAGGATCTCGTTTCAGCCGATTCCCAGACTTCATCCTCCCGAGTCCCGAGCTTCACGGCAACCAAATGTGTCTTCCCCTGTTTCGGAAACAGAACACGGGCATCTTTCCACTCCGTGGATCACTCCCTTCCAAGTTCATCGCAGCGTCCGTGAGTATCTCCTAGAGTCTTCGGATCCAGCTCTAACTTCTACCGCGTCCGGATCTTCCGCGGCCAACAAATCCCATCTCCATCCAGCCGCTTTCATCCTTATCCCCTGCTTCAAAGATAGAGTTCATCTTCCCGCATCCAGCTGTCCACCAAGGTTCCAGATTGATTCCAAAGGGGGGCGGGTGAAGGCTATAAAAGGGAAGCAATGCATGAAGATGAGGGCATTCGGAAGGAGGGAGCCGGCTGGTCCCAAGCTCTCACAGGCCAAATCCCACGGGAAGAAAGAAACAAAGAAGGGAGAGAAGATTTTTGGTTATTTTGGGAATGACTTCCCATAAGAGTTAAAAAGGAGCCGCAAGGGAATCGCAAGAGGGAGAGATGGGAGCCCGCTGCTGTGCTGCTGCTGCCGTCTCCAACTCCATGTAGGGCTGATCTCCTCACTAGGGCTGGATGTAGCCCTAACAAAGGGCCAAGGGTTTTATATTTTTGAAATCAAACAATCACCCCAACAAGATAAGAACTGGATTTCATCACCAGATTCTTGCCCAAATTAGGTGAATCAATTCTCACATAGTTTTCACCTTAATTAAAATCAATTAGACGTTGGCCCCTAGGGACATTCGAGCTCAATAGGACGAAGATCACCGAAAGTTGCACCAATTTCGCTCTGTGGCTCAGTTGATGTCTAGGCAAGCTTTGTCCCTTTAAGGGAGACAGTTCATCTGTTCGAGGCAAGTGGTTTTTAAGTAGGACCTTTGCAACGCATCATGACCCCCCCACTTACCTGGGAGCTTACCTGGTCAGCTCAGTCATTAGACCGGATTGGAGGCTTAGGTGCCCTCTTCAAACCAGTTAGGAGCTGTCTAGTGATTTTAGGGTAAACTTAAGGAATTGATGTGTTTTTCTTTTTAGTGCATGCTTGACTGTACTTGACTAATCAGAGGAGTCTTAGTGTATGCTAGGGTGTCGTTCTAAATCTCCCGAATTAGTACCTTTTGACTCTGAAATAGAGCGTTCTATTAGGGCCCTTCGAGCTAAAATCCGCACCTATATAACCATAGGATCTGCTCCACTTATAGAGATGGCTGAAGAACAACCCAAACTCCTAAAGGAGTACTTCACTCCTTCCATTTATACCTCTCCATCTTGTATTCGACTACCTGATACCACCGCTGCTGCACATTTTGAAATTAAGTCTAGTGTCATCCAAATGCTTCCCTCTTTTTATGGACTTAATAATGAAGACCCATATAAATATTTGGATGAGTTCCTTGAGATCTGCACTACTGTCAAAATTCAGAACTTCACTGATGATGCTCTGAAACTTAGGCTGTTTCCTTTTTCCCTTAAGGATAGAGCTAAACAATGGCTCCATTCATTAGAAGCCAATTCTATTCTCTCTTGGGCTCAAATGCAACATGAATTTCTAAAGAAATATTTTCCCATAGGAAGAACAAACCAATTTAGGCGTGCTATCACGAGCTTCTCCCAATCTGACGGGGAAGAATTTCATGAAATGTGGGAGAAATTTAGAGATTTACTCCGAAAATGCCCGCATCATCAAATATCCAAATGGCAATTAGTGCAATGTTTTTATGACGGATTGTCTGAACGAAACCGTCAAATGGTTGACGCCTCTTGTGGGGGTACTTTCATGCTTAAAAGTGAACATGAGGCATGGCAATTATTTGAGAACCTTAATGAAAATTCCCTCCACCATGCCTCTTCCGCTCGTCAAGCACCCCCGAGTTCTCAAAGAAAAGGAACCATATATGAAGTTAGCCAGTCCATAGGTCTATCCGAGAAAGTAGATGCACTGTCCCGCAAATTGGACCAGCTAATGTCTAGAGAACAGCTTCCAAACTTTCACCAAGCACAAGTATGTACTCTCTGTTCTAGTCCATCTCATACTGTCTTTGAGTGTCCTTCGGCAGCACAATTCTCCGAATTTGTGCAAGAACAAGTAAATGCTGCCCAAACACAATTCCAACCGGGTAATGACCCATTTTCCAATACTTATAATCCGGGGTGGCGCAACCATCCAAACTTCTCCTGGAAGCAGCAGACTCCCAATACTTCCCAACCTTATTCCCGAAACTTCCAACCATTCCAGAATGTTTATCCGAACCGCCCTCCTACTCACTATTCACAATTTCAACATGTCCCTCCTCCAGCACCCCCAAAAAACACAGCTTTTGAGGAAAAAGTGTTGAACTCCCTTCAAGGTTTGGAAACTATTACACAATTGGTGCACTCTCACACGCAATCCATCGCCAAGCTAGAATCCCAGATGGGGCAATTAGCTAATGCAGTGAACAAGCGAGAGGAAAGAAAGCTTCCAAGCCAACCAGTGAGTAATCCTAGGGGACAATACATGGCTCAAGAAAATCAACTAAATACAATTCATCATGAACAAGCCAATGCTTTGACTACCCTAAGGAGTGGACGTGTAGTAGACAATAAGATTGGGGAGGATAACAATAAGGAAAGTGAAGAAGATGATAGAAATGTGTCAAATAAAAATCTAAAACCTTCTTCTTCTTCTTCAGCTAGTCTACCTTCTGCCAAAACTCACATTCCAAAGGCCCCATTTCCTGAAGCACTTAATGCACCCACTCTCTTTGGCAAGAAAGAAACTTCACTAGAGGAGATGATGGAAATTTTCAAACAAGTAAAAATTAACCTTCCGCTTCTTGATGCTATTCGACAAGTTCCCTCCTATGCCAAATTTCTCAAAGATCTTTGTACCCAAAAGCGAAAATCTAGAACACATGTGCCTAAAAAGATCTTCCTAACTGAGCAAGTGAGTTCTATTCTCCAACACAACACCCCTCCGAAATTCAAAGATCCTGGTGCTCCCACCATCTCCTGTATCTTAGGAAATAATTTCATTGATCGAGCACTCTTAGATCTTAGGGCAAGTGTCAACCTTTTACCTTACTCAGTTTATGAGAAACTTGGGTTAGGTGAGTTAAAACCAACTTCGGTGTCCTTGCAATTGGCTAATCGATCTGTTAAAATACCACGAGGAACAATTGAAGACGTCCTAGTCAAGGTAGACAAATTCTATTTTCCAGTCGATTTTATCGTCCTTGATATGGAACCGGTGCCAAACTTTAAGAAACAGATCCCTATGATTCTAGGTCATCCCTTTCTAGCTACAGCCAATGCGAGTATAAATTGTAGAACTGGGGTGATGAATATATCTTTTGGAAATATGAAGGTCAGGTTAAATATATTTCGTGCCTCTGATCAACCTGCAAAGGAAGTTGAGTGCTTCCTAATAGACAAAATGGACGATCTTGTAGAAGAAACCCTTTCCCTATATTTTGGCAGATAATCCTCTGAAAATATACTTGGCCTATTTTGACTTTGATATAGACAATGCCATAAAAGCAGTCAACTTCCTGCCCAACAATCAGTCTTCCACAAATATTCTTCCTTGGAGAACCCCGCATGAACCCGGTATGATTTAATAAGGATGCACTGCGTCTGGCTGAAGACGTTAAACTTAGCGCTTGTTGGGAGGCAACCCAATTCTCGTAGGTTATTTTTGCATATTTTCTTGTCGCATTTTTTTAACAGGATCCCTCATATTACTGATGCAACTACGGTAAAATGCTTCTATCCTCCATATGCATCATATTTTCATCCAAAATAAAAAAATATATTAAACAATAAAAATAATAACATAATATTCAAAAAAAAACATTGAGGACAATGTCTGATCTAGGTTGGGGGGTATAGGATTCGAATTTTTAAAGGAATTTTTTGCATTTTCACATTTTTAAGTGAATTTCAAAAAAAAAGTGAATTTTAAAAAAAAAATCTAATTTCTATGCCTTAGTGCTGAAATGATAATCACACAAAGTATATAAAATCTAAAAAGCCCAATGATTAGTCAGGAATAAGTCAATTTGAGTTCTTTTCATTAAAAATTCTTTTAGCGAGTTGTAAGATAATTTTTACTTTGAAATTTCACAACACGTATGGCCTGCACTTCTAAGGGTTAGGTTTAACATGATGTTGTTAAGTCTGGTAGCAACCTTGAGTCCTGATGAATCATACCTATCTAATTCGCTATTTAAAAAAAAAAGAAGCGAATTTAGTCAGGTACATTGAAAAGGGCTACCTATTGTCAAAGGTCAGCGGGCTTGCAATGATAAATCCGAGCATAGGTCCGTAGGGGAGTCTTGATGCCTAACACCTTATGCCATCTGGTGTGGGAGTGTTGTCTGAATGCTCGTTACATGGAGGAATCATTACAAGAGTAAAAGTGCGTAATAAATATAAAATAAAAAAAATAATAAAAAAATATAAAAAAAAGAGAAAAAGAGAAAATAATATTGACCTTGAAAAAGACGATAGTGTGAAAGCCGTCGTTGTAAAAATTCGAGTAAACTGGAATATTACAGATAAAGCCCATGAGGTATTAAAGTAAACATCCACAACTCTCGAAATCCTGCAAGGTAGGATGATTTTGAATCAGTGATTAGGTCTTATCTGACCAATTCTGGAAACTACTAGTTTTAGCAGTATTCTGGAGAATCTAAAGCCTTAGCTTGTGTATGGTCCAAATATCACCGAGCACCCAAGTATAAATTAGCCTTACAACTCTCTAACAGAAACTTAATGACTTCAACTTAAGTTGCATACTGACCTTGGATTTGGGCTGACTTAGTAATTAAAACTTTGTGTGCTTTTGAAATTCTTGGCCTTAATGCATTTGAAATTAGATTTTATAAAACAATAAAATAAATTCTTTCGACAGCAGTTTGTGGGTATCTGAACCGGAAACCCTCACGAGACAAAACTCGTCCACTAGGGCCACCTAGGGGTTTAAAGCCTTATTGCATACGGTAAATGCAATCGCGATTCCTGCGAAAGTGAGTTAGTTTTTTATTTTATTTTGCTTGAGGACTAGCAAAATGTAAGTTGGGGGGTGTGATAAGTGCTAAATAATGCATAAATTAATATCTTATTCATAGCACTTATCATTATTTTAATTCACATATTTTATAAATTTAACCAAAAAAAATGTGTTACCTTCATAATTGCATTTTAATAAATTATTAAAAATAATTCGAGTTTGCCTGATTTTATTGATCGAGTCTAATGTGTGCAGGTCGCGTTTGCAGATGAACCCATGTCCACGTCATTTTTTTTAGTGCTTAGAGATCAAGCTTCCATGTCCTTCCCTGCTCCGTGTCCTAGCCAGAACCAAGCCGTTCCCCATATCCAATTTCCTCCCAGCATCCCACCTTTCATGATTCCTCCCGAGCTTCCCAGCCGCATGAACCTCTTCCCAGCCAAATTGTCTCGAATGGATATGTTCCCAGTCGAGTGGACATGTTCCCAGCCAACCGCAAATCAGAGCCTCTCTTATCCCTTCTTCGGAACAAATCCCAGCATTCCATCATCCGTGATTCATCTTCACCTCATGTCAAAGCTCCTCCCAAATCTCTTGCATTCCACGACATTCACCCAGCACAAAGTCGAGATCAACTTCTAAACAAATCCCCTGTTTCACGCGTCTTCATCTCAACCAAATCCAACATCCCAAACCTCCCAGCCATCAAATCTTATCTCCCAGATTAGATCACCTCCCAAGGATTGCATCTCAAACCTTATCCCATCCTGTTTCTTCCACGCCGAATCTCCCAACGTCTTCCTTCTTTCGATCAAATCCCCTATTCTGCATCCAAAAAAATCCTCTGCTTCCTTTCTTAGTTCAGCCTCATTTCGGTCGTGATTCACCTTCATCCCGCATTGTTCTCGATTCGACTTTATCTTCCCAGGATTCACAGCATCCAAACTTCTTCCCTTCCGTATCTTCATTTCCAAAAACCTCCACGGATCACGTCCACAAATAGAATCCCCTGTTTCAAAATTCCATCCTCTTCCAGCTTTCCGTGAGCCAATCCACATCATCCCAGCTCCCGTATCATATTTCTTCCCAACCAAAACCAAATCGGAACAGAGTATCCCAACCTCCTTCCGGATTCGCCATCTCAGCGGTTCTCTGTGATTTATCCAAATCCCCTGCTTCCAGCTGCTTCATCCTCTCAAACGCCCGCGTCTTGCATCCGAATCCCCTATTTCACGGTCAGCCATCGTCCGGATTAATCCCAGCATATCCATGGATAAACTCCGAACTGATTTACCTCCCAGATTTCATCTGCATCACCCAAAGATCTCTTCCCATCCCGTGAGCATCAAAGGATCTCGTTTCAGCCGATTCCCAGACTTCATCCTCCCGAGTCCCGAGCTTCACGGCAACCAAATGTGTCTTCCCCTGTTTCGGAAACAGAACACGGGCATCTTTCCACTCCGTGGATCACTCCCTTCCAAGTTCATCGCAGCGTCCGTGAGTATCTCCTAGAGTCTTCGGATCCAGCTCTAACTTCTACCGCGTCCGGATCTTCCGCGGCCAACAAATCCCATCTCCATCCAGCCGCTTTCATCCTTATCCCCTGCTTCAAAGATAGAGTTCATCTTCCCGCATCCAGCTGTCCACCAAGGTTCCAGATTGATTCCAAAGCGGGGCGGGTGAAGGCTATAAAAGGGAAGCAATGCATGAAGATGAGGGCATTCGGAAGGAGGGAGCCGGCTGGTCCCAAGCTCTCACAGGCCAAATCCCACGGGAAGAAAGAAACAAAGAAGGGAGAGAAGATTTTTGGTTATTTTGGAAATGACTTCCCATAAGAGTTAAAAAGGAGCCGCAAGGGAATCGCAAGAGGGAGAGATGGGAGCCCACTGCTGTGCTGCTGCTGCCGTCTCCAACTCCATGCAGGGCTGATCTCCTCACTAGGGCTGGATGTAGCCCTAACAAAGGGCCAAGGGTTTTATATTTTTGATTTCTATTCTTGGAGTTGTATAAACTTTATTTTGTTCTTAATGAATATTTTATTTCATCTCATATTTAATTTCTGTGATTTTAAGTATGATGTCTATACAACTGCTTTTCATGATCACTAAGTAAATATAAGATAGTCCATGCTTAGGGAAGATGCGATGTGCTGCCACCTTAGATTAGGGTAGACATTTCATGCCTACTGAAGATGGATTATGCCCAAATTACTTTTGTGAATTTTTATTTAAATGCTTATTAGGCTTGTAGCCAATTTGCATGTTAATCCAAGAACGAAATAAAATATAAATAATCCTTGTTCCGATGTTAGTGGTGAATTCCTTGCCCTAGGTTCTCTTAAACTGATATCCTTTTAATTGCATTTTCTTTTATTAAATTGCTTAGTTTAATAGTCTTCACAAATTCATCCTTTTAAATATTTTTATTTTTAAGAAAAACAACTATACCCCAATCCCTGTGGATCGATACCCGTAATCACTATCCTACTAGATACGTGCTATTGCGTGGTCTTTAAAGTTGACTATCAGTAAGATGTTGACATCTTCTATGGCCTTGTCTATGTCAAAGTTGTCAATGTCAAAATGGGCCAAGCATGCCTCTATGGGGTCATCCGCCAAGATATAGGAAAGGGCTTCATCTACAAAATCATCCATTTCATCAATTAGGCAACACTCGTCTTCCCTCACATGTTGGTCAGCGACATGAAACACATTCAACTTAATTTTTATTTTTTCAAATAATATATCCATTGCCCCAGTTCTACAGTTGATACATGCATTGGCTGTCGCTAAAAAGGGACGACCAAGAATCACAGGGATTTGTTTTTTTAGGTTGGGCACATGTTCCATGTCAAGGACGATAAAATCTACTGGAAAATAGAATTTATCTACCTTGACAAGAACGTGGAGTGATTGATTATAACCCTATTTGATTTTGATGAGCTCAAAGCATTTGAGTATATCTTATGTTTACTAATAAATTCAATCTAGTGTTTCAGTGAAATTCTTGTAAATTTATGGTTAAGTGTCTCTAGATTTGGTTCAAGACATTTTGGATAAGTTAAGAAGTCAATTTGAACCAAAGTCTGAGACTCGAGTCGACTCCGGAAGATTACGAGTCGACTCCAAGCGTATCAGAAGCACTGGCACAGGCTCGAGTCGACTCCTGTACATTACGAGTCGACTCCGACTGAGAACAGACAGACGAACAGAAAGATCCAACTCAAAACCTGTCAACGAGTCGACTCCTGAAGAACGCGAGTCGACTCCAGGGTAGTACGAGTCGACTCCAGGGAGTTACAGATAGAAAGACAGAGAAGTTATTTTGGACCCTGAGAGCCGAGTCGACTCCTGAGGAACTCGAGTCGACTCTGATGGTTGGCAGGTCGACTCCAAAGGAAGCGAGAGTCGAATCCCAGTGTGATACAAGGCAAAAGTCAGAGAGCAACTTTCGGACACTGAGAGCCGAGTCGACTCCCGCAAAGTCCGAGTCGACTCCAAGACAGCGCGACCCCAAAAAGACAGAAGACAATATTTTCGTCTCTGAGAGGCGAGTCGACTCCAAGACAGTTCGAGTCGACTCCAAGACAGCGCTACCCCAAAAAGACAGAAGACTGTTTTTCGGATACTGAGAGCCGAGTCAACTCCAAAATAGTTCGAGTCGACTCTAGGACGGCACGAGTCAAAAGACAGAAGATCGGAAGTTCGGACTCTGAGCGCCGAGTCGACTCCCAGAATTTCCGAGTCGACTCGAGTGAGCAAAGTTGAAGAATACATCTATGGATTCCTTGGAATGAGTCGACTCCAAAAGTGCCAGGTCAGCTCCAGTCTTTGGGTAGTCGACTCCGGGTTAAGTCGAGTCGACTCCCAGTCGAGAAGAGCACTTTAATTCAAATCCGGAACAGTTGCCGAGCCGACTCCTGAAAAGCATGAGTCGACTCCTGCTGCAGCCGAGTCGACTCCAGATCGCGCGAGTCGACTCCGATCCCAACGGAAATATTGTCAGGATGTGCAGAATGTGCAGAACGGCTAGAAGATTGTGTCTAACGGCTAGTTTCCGTGGAGAATGGCTTAAATAGCCACAGAGAACTGTAGCAAGGTAGAAAAGCGACATTCCATTCAAAGAAAACAACAAATCTTCATCTACCAAAGGATTTCAAAGAAAAAGAAGGAAGAGGGCCATTAACTCCATCCAACCAACTCTTCCCAGCATTAAAGAAGTCTCCTTCAGTCTTCAAGTCTTCAAGACATTCAAGAGGAGACCCTGAGTTCGAGAAGCCCTCCTCTACATCTTCATAAATTTGTTTGAGGGCTCTTAACTTCTCTCTTATTTATATCGCTGAATATCTGCTTGTTTAGAAGCTGTATTTTTCTGTTTGTTTTTCAATTCATTTGTTCCTTACTTGATTCAATCAGGGGATTGAATCAAGGGTGTAAAGGTTTGTTGGTGAGCCTAGGTTGAAACCAACGTGTAAGGGTTTGATTGTGATTCCGGGAAAACAATCGGGTGGTTCTAGTCGGTGAGCCTGGGAAAACCGACCGAGTTCGTTGTGATCTCGTAAAACAACAAGTTAGGTTGTGAGCTTGTAAAACAACCGGCTGTAATCCGAGGGGTTATAGTGAATTCCCAAGTGAGGCTTGAGGAGTGGACGTAGGAGCAAGGGTTAGCTCCGAACCACTATAAATTTTCTTGTGTTTGTGATTGTCTTGTTGTCTCTTACTTTCATTTCATACACTGCACATAGCATCTAATTAATCCACTTGCAAAAAGCATTAATTAGTTATTCACAAACCTTTTAATTGCTATAATTATTTTAAGACCCAATTCACCCCCCTCTTGGGTTGTCTATCTGGGCAACAAGTGGTATCAGAGCCGGAACTCTATTACCCAAAGAGTAAAAGATCAAAATGACAACCCCATTTGGATCTTCTCACATTGAGGGCCAGTCCACCCATAGACCTCCATATTTTAATGGATCCGACTACTCATATTGGAAGGCTTGGATGAGAATATTTATCCAAGCCCAAGACTATGAGATGTGGACCACCATACTAAATAGACCATACATCCCATCCATTTATGTAGAGGGTGTCACTGTACCCAAGCTTGAAAAGGATTGGGATGATAATGACATAAGGAAGGCACAACTAAATGCCAAAGCCATTAATGTGCTTTATTGTGCTTTAGATAGAAATGAATTCAATAGAGTCTCTACTTGCATTTCTGCAAAAGAGATTTGGGATAGACTTGAAGTGACCCACGAGGGCACAAATCAAGTAAAAGAATCCAAAATAAATATATTAGTTCATAAGTATGAATTATTTAAAATGGATTCTAATGAAACAATCACTTGCATGTTCACTAGATTTACTGGCATTGTCAATGGCCTAAAAAGCCTTGGCAAAAATTATACTAACAGTGAGCTTGTCAGGAAGATTCTTCGTTGTCTACCATGGTCATGGGAAGCCAAGGTGATGGCAATCCAAGAAGCCAAGGACTTAAACAAGCTGCCACTCGAGGAGCTACTTGGATTCCTCATGACGCATGAGCTAATAATGAAACAACACAATGAAGAAGAGTCCTCTCACAAGAAAAAGGTAATAGCACTAAAATCTGTTTCCACGAACAAAGATTTGTCTTGCAGCAGTAGCAGTGAAGAGGAAGACAATGAGGGAGATGATGATGAGGCTCTCCTTGTAAGAAAATTCTGTAGATTCATCAACCGGAAGAAGTCCTCTCATCAAAGGAGAGGCCCCTCAAGCTCCTATCACAAGGATAAAGGTAAGGAAAAGGAAAATGAGGGGATCAGATGTTATGAGTGTAAGAAGCCGGGGCATTTCAGAGCTGAGTGTCCTTTGCTGAAGAAGGGGAGCAAGTACAAGAAAAAGAAAGTCCTCGTCTCCACCCTATCGGACTCCGATACATCATCATCATCATCGGATGAGGAACAAGAAGAAAAGGCCAACCTATGTTTTATGGCTAACGACAATGAGGTAACATCCGAAACACATTTAGACTTTACCTTTGATGAATTATATGATGCTTTCAATGAATTAATGGACGAGTATAAGATAATAAACCTTAAGAACAAAGAGTTGAAACTAACTAACCAAACTCACCTCCGTAAGTACGATACATTAATTAAGGATAAAGATGTTATCATTAAAGAAAATTCAGAACTTAAGACAAGCAACCAAATGTTAATTCAAAAGACTAATGCCTTAATTAAAGATAACGAAAGACTAACCAAAGAAATATTAGAACTTAAAAACAATAAACAAATCATAAAAGAGAGTCTCACAAAAGACCTAAATGGACTAAAAACAGAAAAACAAAAATTGGCACTAGAACTTGAAAAGTACAAGCCTTTTGTAGAAAAATTTACATATAGCTCAGAAAAATTAGAAATGATACTTAATAGTCAACGAGTTGTGTTCAATAGAGCTGGTTTAGGGTATAAACCTAAAAATAAGCAAAAGCTCCTTAGTAATTTTTTTGTAAAAGCAGGAAAAAGCAAAACTAAGAAAATAACATGTTTTTGCTGTGGAACATTAGGACATAAAGCAAATGTGTGTGATTATAGAAAAAAAAAACTAAGAGAAAAATTAAAAGGGTCTGGATTCCAAAAAGAACCAACATTACTAACCATGAAGGACCCAAGAAAACTTGGGTACCTAAAATTGTATGATTTGCTTGTGCAGGAGTGTCTTGCAGCCAAGGTCGACAAAAATTGTTGGTACTTGGATAGTGGCTGCTCAAGACACATAACGGGTGACAAAGACTAATTCTTCACCCTTGAGCCTAAGAAGGGAGGTGCTGTGACATTTGGAGACAATAACCAAGGTCACATCATTAGTATAGGTAAAGTACAAATCACCCCTTCAACCTTTATTGATAATGTTAGATATGTTGATGGTCTTAAGCATAATCTACTTAGCATTAGTCAATTGTGTGATAGAGGTTTTGATGTTTTGTTCAAACCATCTTTATGCATCATAACCAACTCAAATGACAACAGTTTAGTTTTTAAAGGAATAAGACGTGGGAATGTGTATGTAGTAGACCTTGAGGATCTTGCCAAACATAACCCATGTTTAGTTGTTAATGAAACTAAGGATAATGATGCTAGTTGGTTATGGCACCGTAAGTTGGGTCATGCAAGTATTGATAAGTGCTGAATAATTTATAATTTAGTTATCTTTTTATAGCACTTATCAATGTTCTTAAACTGATAAATACATATTTTACCATGAAATTGAATAAACAATGAAATAAATTTAAATTATGGTAAGAGATAAATAATACTTTTCTTAAAACAGACTCTGAATTTGCCTCTCTTCTGGTTGAGATCTTTCATAAAAATATATAAGGAGGAGATTGTGTTGACCCGATTTATTAACCTGATGGAGTTGTAATCAAGCTAAGGGTATAATTAAATGGGCTTTGGTCCTAGTTAGATTGAAAGTTATAATTGTATGGAAAATATTTGATTAACCCTTTTATTAAGTCACAGTCTGATCTGGTTGAGTTCAATCTGAAGCGGTTTAGTAAAAATTAAATGTCATTGGGCTCAAGAACAAGTTCAAGCAAATCAACAATCATGACCCACCTCAAACCCAAAGTCAATTCCCAACCAATGCCTTGCGTGCCTTCATATAAAATTTATAATTTTAAAACAAAATAATAATAATAATAAAATAATAAAATAAATAAAAATAATTTTGGGAAGAATTACTGGATTCACTGTTCATATGAACAGTATCCCGTGAAAACACTGTTCATATGAACAGTGTTTTTACAAATATATATTTATGTATATATAAATCAAATAATAAATAAATTAATTAATAAATAATATATATATAAGTTCATTGTTTATCTTCTTCTTCTTCCACTGTTTATCTTCTTTCCCCTCCCCGTTACCTATCCTTTCCAGCTTCCCAACCGCGTGCCACTGCATCCATGCTGTCTTCATCCAAATCCAAATCCCCAGCAGCGGAGATCAAGCTCCTCCGCCATCAACCGCGTGCGGCATCTCCTCTCCCGAACTTCCGACTCCACGCTGTGATCAACACCTCCCACGCATCGCGCCCCAGCCGCTCGTGAAACCTTCCGCATCAGCCCTCTTCCTCCTCTCCCGCAACTCCTTTCCGTTTACAGCCGCAGCATCCCGGACCGGTCGCTCGTCCCAGCACGTTCACAGATCTCCACTGTTCATCTTCTTCCTCTCGCAGCGGATCACGGCCGAGATTCGAGTCGCCACCCGTCGATTCCCCCATTCCAGCCACGAGTCCCACGTGGTGCAGCCAGCAACCAGATCCTTCGCCGCTTCTGCCGCCCGTGACGCCCTCGGATCAGCGCCTCCATCCCGCGGTCAGCTTCCGATCCCATGGATTCCGCCCAACAATCAAGCATGCGTTTTTCCTCCTCTTCGCACGAAATCAAGGATCCATCGCTGGCTAATCCTTAGTGGGGAGCTATAAAAGGAGGAAGAATCATGAGGCAGAGGGGGAGCTCGGTTCAACAGAAAAAAACAGGGGAGACCCCCTGTTTCAGTGAAAAGAAGAAGAAAGCCGAGAGGAAGATGAAGAAATAAAATAAAAAAAGAGAGAAGAGAGAGAGGCTGGGAGCGGAAGGGAGTGAAGAGCATTTTTTTATGAAGATGGGAGGACTTCCGGCCACCATGAGCAGCTAAGCCTCGGTTTAGGGGTTTGATGAAGCCATAGAGGAGTATTCGTTTCATTTTTATTGATTTGAGTTTGTATTGTAAGATGGTTGCATGATGAAGAATTTATCAATTGATTTTATGATTTACCCAATTTATGTGAATCATTTATCTTGCATAAAATATTTTACATAGATTGATCTATTTCATCGAATCCAACACCTGTGGTTTGGAGGAGATATTCATGTGACATCGATTTCATGTTTAATGACTTAATGATCAGATGCATCATGCTAGGTTAGACAGGTCATGCTTATCGTTAGAGTAGATGGTTTGTGCTAGACTTAGATGATTCATGCTGGGAATTAGTTATAATTTTCTTTTGTGATTGCTTTGGCTTGTAGTCGGAAGCAATCAAGTCTTACATACAACTCAATCATTGAAAAGCGTCACGGATATAAATCTATCGGTGGAATCTAGCCCTAAACACCTCTCTCCATAGATAATTCATGCTACTACACCCATATTAATTCTTAGTTTTTATCATTTACTCTAGCTTATCCCCTTTGAAGTAATTATTTAATTAGGAAAAATAACTTGTCTCCAATCCCTGTGGACCGACATCCGTAATCACTATCCTACAGGATACGTGCTATTGCATGGTTTATTTTTGAAATTGAAAAGAACCGATCAATTTTTGGCGCCGTTGCCGGGGATTGCTAGCATAGTTATTTTTCTTATTAAAAAAAATTATTTAAAAATTAAAAAAAAATTTAAAAAAAATTCTATTATTGTTACTTTTCTTATCTTCTTTTTCTCCCTTACTAATTTTTATTTATTTTTTTATATATATTATTTGATCAGGAATCGAGGAAAAAATCTGGGATGATCAAAAGGAGAACTGCTGGAAAAGAAATGCTGTAGAGGTTTAAAAAAAAAAATAAATTGCTGGGAAAATTTTCTTTGGTAACCTCTAAACTTTTTTTATTTAAATTAATTATTGGCTTAAAATTTTGTGGTGATTGTTTGATTTTAATTATAGCAAAATTGTGAATGCATGCCTGATACACATACACAAATCAATCTGCACATAGTAAGGGCAATCACCCCAACAAGATAAGAGCCGGATTTCATCACCGGACTTTTGCCCAACTTAGGTGAACTCAATCTCACATAGTGTCATCTTTAATTAAAATCAATTAGACGTTGGCTCCTAGGGACATTCGAGCTCAATAGGACGAAGATCACCGAAAGTTGCACCAATTTCGCTCTGTGGCTTAGTTGATGTCTAGGCAAGCTTTGTCCCTATAAGGGAGACAGTTCATCTGTTCGAGGCAAGTGGGTTTTAAGTGGGACATTTGCGAACGCATCGTGACCCCTCCACTTACCTGGGAGCTTACCTGGTCAACTCGGTTCATTAGACCGGATTGGAGACTTAGGTGCCCTCTTCAAACCAGTTAGGAGCTGTCTAGTGATTTTAGGACAAAGACTAGGATTGATATATTTTTCTCTTTTATTGCATGCTTAATTGATCGAGTACTAGTGTATGCACGGTAGTCGTTCTAGAGTACAAAACCTATTACCTTTTGACCCTGAAATAGAACGAACCCTTAGGAACATTCGAGCTAAGATCAAAACATTAGGATCATCCCCACCTCTTAAGATGGCTGAAGAACAACCCAAACTCCTGAGGGAATACTTTACTCCCACTATTTACACTTCCCCATCTTGCATTCGATTACCTGAGGTAGCAGCTGTACAATATGAAATAAAGTCTAGTGTGATCCAAATGCTTCCATCTTTTTATGAGCTCACCAATGAAGATCCATATAAACACCTAGATGAATTCTTTGAAATTTGCACCACTGTCAAGATTCAGAATTTCACTGATGATGCTCTGAAACTTAGATTATTCCCCTTCTCCCTTAAAGATAGAGCCAAACAATGGCTGAATTCTTTAGAAGCTAACTCAATTCGTTCTTGGGATCAAATGCAACAAAAATTTCTTAAAAAATACTTTCCCATAGGAAGAACGAACCAGTTTAGACGTGCCATTACAAGCTTCTCCCAAACTGAGGGAGAAGAATTTCATGAAACTTGGGAGAGATTTAGGGACCTAATCCGTAAATGCCCTCATCATCAAATACCTAAGTGGCAACTAGTGCAATATTTTTATGACGGATTGACAGAACGAAACCGTCAGATGATCGATGCTGCATGCGGGGGCACTTTTATGCTTCAAAATGAGCATGAAGCATGAAAATTATTTGAAAATCTTAATGAAAACTCCCTCCACCATGCTTCATGTTCTCGTCAAGCACCCCCGAGTTCTCAAAGAAAAGGGACAATTTGTGAAATAAGTCATTCTATGGACCTGTCTAGCAAGGTAGATGCATTGTCCCATAAGATTGACCAACTGATGATAGGTGGGCATTACATGAACTCTTCCCAAGCACAAGTGTGTACTATTTGTTCTAGCCCATCCCACCCTATTCATGAGTGCCCTTCAGCGCCCCAATTCCCCGAACTCGTGCAAGAACACATCAATGCTGCTCAAACACTGCCTAGACCGGGTAATGACCCATTTTCCAATACATATAATCCGGGATGGCAAAATCATCCAAACTTTTCTTGGAAGCAGCAAGCTTCGAATACTGCCCAACCTTATTTCCAAAACTTTCCAAACCCTCAGAATTTTCAAACCCCACAAAATATTCATCCCTACCGTCCCTCGACTCAATTTCAACACACTCCTCCTCCACCCCAAAGAAACACAGCCTTTGAGGAGAAAGTGTTGAACGCCCTTCAAGGTTTGGAAACCATTACACAATTGGTGCACTCTCACATGCAATCAATCGCCAAGCTAGAATCCCAGATGGGGCAACTAGCTAATGCACTGAACAAGCGAGAGGAAGGAAAGCTTCCAAGCCAACCACTAAGTAATCCTAGGGGACAATACATGGCTCAAGAAAATCAATTAAATACAATTCATCATGAACAAGCCAATGCTTTGACTACCCTAAGGAGTGGACGTATAATAGACAATAAGATTGGGGAGGATAACAATAAGGAAGGTGAAGAAGAGGATAGAAATGTGTCAAATAAAAATCTAAAACCTTCTTCTTCTTCTTCAGCTAGTCCATCTTCTGCCAAAACTCACATCCCAAAGGCCCCATTTTCTGAAGCTCTTACTTCACCCTCACCATTTGGCAAAAAGGGAACTTCATTAGAAGAGATGATAGAGGTCTTCAAACAAGTTAAAATCAACCTCCCACTCCTTGATGCCATCAGACAAGTTCCCTCCTATGCCAAATTTCTAAAAGACCTTTGTACACAAAAGCGAAAATCTAGGACACATGTGCCTAAGAAGGTCTTCCTGACTGAGCAAATGAGTTCTATTCTCCAACACAACACCCCTCCAAAATTCAAAGATCCTGGTGCTCCCACGATCTCCTGTGTCTTAGGAAATAATTTCATTGATCGAGCACTCTTAGATCTAGGGGCAAGTGTCAACCTTTTACCTTATTCAGTTTATGAGAAACTTGGGTTAGGTGAGTTAAAACCAACCTCGGTATCCCTTCAATCGGCTGATCGATCTGTAAAAACACCACGTGGGATAATTGAAGATGTTCTTGTCAAGGTAGACAAATTCTATTTTCCAGTAGATTTCATTGTCCTTGATATGGAACATGAACCTAATCCAAAGAAACAAATCCCCGTTATCCTTGGGCGGCCCTTTTTAGCAACAGCCAATGCGTGCATCAATTGTAGAACAGGGGTAATGAACATATCATTTGGGAATATGAAGGTAAAATTAAATGTGTTCAATACGGCCGACCAACCCGTAAGGGAAATTGAGTGTTTTATGATAGACAAAATAGATGACCTCATAGAAGGAGATGCAAAAACTATCTCACTATGTCTGGCTGAAGACAATAAACTTAGCGCTTGTTGGGAGGCAACCCAATTCTCTTAGATTATTTCTTAACATTGAGGACAATGTTAGGTTTAGGTTTGGGGGTATTCATCTTGATTTTCATCAAAAAAAAAGTTAAAAAAATTAATAAAAAAAAATCATCATCTTTTAAAAAATAAAAAATTAAAAATATTTTTTTTTAAAAAAATGTGTTTATTTTCATAAAATAATAATAAAAAAAAGTTATTAAAAAAAAGTTTTTGTTAAAAAAAAATCCCTAATTTATATACATTTATGCGAGAATGATAAACACACAAGGTATATAAAATCTAAAAAGCCCAATGACTAGTGGGAAGTAATACAAATTTAAGTTCTTTTTATTAAGTCTCTCTTAGGGAGTTGTAAGCTAATTAATACTTTGGAATTTCACTACACACTGGCCGACTCTTCTAAGGTCTAGGCTCGACATTATGTTGAGAGTATGGTAGCAACCTTGGACCCTGATGAATCATACTTATCTAATCCAAAAAAAAAAAAACATCAATAAAAATAGATTTAGTCAGGAACATCGAAAAGGGCTACCTATTGTCAAAGATCAAGTGGGCTTGTGATGAGGACTCCGAGCATAAGTCCGTAGGGGAGTCTTGATGCCCGACACCTTATACCAACTGGTGTGAGAGTTGTCGACTGATTGCTCGTTACACGGAGAAATCACCACAAGAGTAAAAGTGCACAATTTATATATCTTTCTTTAAAAAAAAAAGAAAAAAAAATTGTTGTATTGACCGAAAAGACAATAGTGTGAAAGCCGTCGTTGTAAAAATTCGAGTAAACTGGAATATTACAGATAAAGCCCGTGAGGTACTAAAGTAAACATCCACAACTCTCGAAATCCTGCAGATAAGATGATTTTGAATCAGTGAGTAGGTCTTTTCGACCAATCCTTAGAAACTACTAGTATTAACAATATTTTGGAGATCCGAACCCTTAGCTTGTGTATGGTCCAGATTTCACCGAGCACTCCAGTATAAATAAGTCTTACAACTCCCTAAACGGAAACTTAATGACTTTAACTTAGATTGCATACTAATCTAGAATTTGGGCTGACTTAGTAAATAAAACCGTGTGTGCTTTGAAATTCTTATCATTTATGTATCTTAAATTAGATTTTAATTTAAAAAAAAGTTTTTTTTTCTAGCTAGTATGCACTTGGACTTTGAAGTTTCATCAATCGAATTAAAAAAAAAAAAACAACAACAACAACAACAACAAATTAATCATAATAATAAATGATATTGAAGTTTGTGGGTATCTTTACTGGAAACCCTCACGAGACTATAACTCGTCCACTAGGGTAACCTAGGGGTTTAAAGCCTTGTTGCATATGGTAAATGCAATCGCGATGCCTGCGAAAGTGAGTTAGAGCTTTTCTTTAATTTCATTTTGCTCGAGGACTAGCAAAACATAGGTTTGGGGGTGTGATAAGTGCTGAATAATTTATAATTTAGTTATCTTTTCATAGCACTTATCAATGTTCTTAAACTGATAAACACATATTTTACCATGAAATTGAATAAACAATGAAATAAATTTAAATTATGGTAAGAGATAAATAATACTTTTCTTAAAACAGACTCTGAATTTGCCTCTCTTCTGGTTGAGATCTTTCATAAAAATATATAAGGAGGAGATTGTGTTGACCCGATTTATTAACCTGATGGAGTTGTAATCAAGCTAAGGGTATAATTAAATGGGCTTTGGTCCTGGTTAGATTGAAAGTTATAATTGTACGGAAAATATTTGATTAACCCTTTTATTAAGTCACAGTCTGATCTGGTTGAGTTCAATCTGAAGCGATTTAGTAAAAATTAAATGTCATTGGGCTCAAGAACAAGTTCAAGCAAATCAACAATCATGACCCACCTCAAATCCAAAGTCAATTCCCAACCAATGCCTTGCGTGCCTTCATATAAAATTTATAATTTTAAAACAAAAAAATAATAATAATAAAATAATAAAATAAATAAAAATAATTTTGGGAAGAATTACTGGATTCACTGTTCATATGAACAGTATCCCGTGAAAACACTGTTCATATGAACAGTGTTTTTACAAATATATATTTATGTATATATAAATCAAATAATAAATAAATTAATTAATAAATAATATATATATAAGTTCATTGTTTATCTTCTTCTTCTTCCACTGTTTATCTTCTTTCCCCTCCCCGTTACCTATCCTTTCCAGCTTCCCAACCGCATGCCACCGCATCCATGCTGTCTTCATCCAAATCCAAATCCCCAGCAGCGGAGATCAAGCTCCTCCGCCATCAACCGCGTGCGGCATCTCCTCTCCCGGACTTCCGACTCCACGCCGTGATCAACACCTCCCACGCATCGCGCCCTAGCCGCTCGTGAAACCTTCCGCATCAGCCCTCTTCCTCCTCTCCCGCAACTCCTTTCCGTTTACAGCCGCAGCATCCCGGACCGGCCGCTCGTCCCAGCACGTTCACAGATCTCCACTGTTCATCTTCTTCCTCTCGCAGCGGATCACGGCCGAGATTCGAGTCGCCACCCGTCGATTCCCCCGTTCCAGCCACGAGTCCCACGTGGTGCAGCCAGCAACCAGATCCTTCGCCGCTTCTGCCGCCCGTGACGCCCTCGGATCAGCGCCTCCATCCCGCGGTCAGCTTCCGATCCCATGGATTCCGCCCAACAATCAAGCATGCGTTTTTCCTCCTCTTCACACGAAATCAAGTATCCACCGCTGGCTAATCCTTAGTGGGGAGCTATAAAAGGAGGAAGAATCATGAGGCAGAGGGGGAGCTCGGTTCAACAGAAAAAAACAGGGGAGACCCCCTGTTTCAGTGAAAAGAAGAAGAAAGCCGAGAGGGAGATGAAGAAATAAAATAAAAAAAGAGAGAAGAGAGAGAGGCTGGGAGCGGAAGGGAGTGAAGAGCATTTTTTTATGAAGATGGGAGGACTTCCGGCCACCATGAGCAGCTAAGCCTCGGTTTAGGGGTTTGATGAAGCCATAGAGGAGTATTCGTTTCATTTTTATTGATTTGAGTTTGTATTGTAAGATGGTTGCATGATGAAGAATTTATCAATTGATTTTATGATTTACCCAATTTATGTGAATCATTTATCTTGCATAAAATATTTTACATAGATTGATCTATTTCATCGAATCCAACACCTGTGGTTTGGAGGAGATATTCATGTGACATCGATTTCATGTTTAATGACTTAATGATCAGATGCATCATGCTAGGTTAGACAGGTCATGCTTATCGTTAGAGTAGATGGTTTGTGCTAGACTTAGATGATTCATGCTGGGAATTAGTTATAATTTTTTTTTGTGATTGCTTTGGCTTGTAGTCGGAAGCAATCAAGTCTTACATACAACTCAATCATTGAAAAGCATCACGGATATAAATCTATCGGTGGAATCTAGCCCTACTCTCTCCATAGATAATTCATACTACTACACCCATATTAATTCTTAGTTTTTATCATTTACTCTAGCTTATCCCCTTTGAAGTAATTATTTAATTAGGAAAAATAACTTGTCTCCAATCCCTGTGGACCGACACCCGTAATCACTATCCTACAGGATACGTGCTATTGCGTGGTTTATTTTTGAAATTGAAATAACCGATCAAGTATGGACACAATATCAAAACTAGTTAAAAGAGATTCCGTGATAGGTTTGCCAAAACTAAAGTTTGAGAAGAATAAAATATGTGAAGCTTGTCAATATGGCAAACAATCAAGGAACTCATTTAAATCCATAAATTGTGTCTCTACCTCTAGACCTCTCGAACTACTACACATGGATCTATTCGGACCAACTAGAACCACAAGTCTAGGTGGAAATAAATATGGTCTAGTTATTGTAGATGATTTTTCTAGATATACTTGGGTCATGTTCTTAGCTCATAAAGATCAAGCATTTTCAGTATTTAAGAAATTTCATAAGGAAGTAACAAATGCTAGAGATACTTCAGTCATAGCTATTAGAAGTGATCATGGAACGGAATTTGAAAAATCATCTATTTGATGAATTTTACAATAAAAAGGGAATAACTCATAATTTTTCTGCACCTAGAACACCACAACAAAATAGAGTTGTAGAAAGGAAAAATAGAATTCTAGAGGAAATGGCTAGAACCATGCTATGTGAAAGTAACCTCCCTAAGTACTTTTGGGGAGAAGCCATTAATACCTCATGTCATATATTAAATAGAGTTTTATTGAGACCCATTATAAAGAAAACACCTTATGAACTTTGGAAAAATAGAAAACCAAAAGTAAACTATTTTCATGTCTTTGGATGTAGGTGTTTTGTTCATAATAATGGGAAAGATAATCTAGGTAAATTTGACTCTAAATCTGATGAGGGTATATTTTTGGGGTATTCTACAACTAGTAAAGCCTATAGAGTTTTTAATAAAAGAATCCTTGTTATTGAAGAATCTATACATGTTGTTTTTGATGATTCTAGTGATATCTCTTCTAGCAAGAGAGTTGATCTTGATGATGATGCTGAAATTCTTGAAGAAAAGATTGATGGGATGACATTACAAGAAGATGAACAAAAATTAATTGGAAATGCATCATCAAGCCAAGAGGCTATTGTGGATCATGGGCTGACTAAGGCTTGGAGGTATGCTCATGGGCATCCTAAGAAATTAATTTTAGATGATCCATCTCAACCTGTTAGGACTGAGCATCTCTTAGGAACTTAAATAATCATCTAGCTTTTGTCTCACATTTTGAACCCAAACACATAGAAGAAGCTGAAAAAGATGTAAATTGGATAAATGCAATGCAAGAAGAACTAAACCAATTTACTAGAAACAAGGTATGGAACCTAGTTGAACGACCCTCTGAATATTCAATTATAGGTACCAAATGGATATATAAAAATAAACTTGATGAAAATGGAATTATAATTAGGAATAAGGCTAGACTAGTAGCAAAGGGCTATAATCAAGAAGAAGGTATAGATTTTGATGAAACCTTTGCTCCTATAGCTAGACTTGAGGCAATTAGATTATTACTAGCATTCGCATGCTCTAAGGATTTCAAATTATTTCAAATGGATGTAAAAAGTGCATTTTTGAATGGGTATATTATAAGGAGGTGTATGTAGAACAACCTCCTGGTTTTGAAAATCATCAATACCCTAATCATGTGTATAAATTGAACAAAGCACTTTATGGTTTGAAACAAGCACCTAGAGCATGGTATGAAAGACTTAGCAAATTTCTACTAGATCATGAGTTCTCTAGGGAAAATGTAGATACAACACTGTTTTTAAAGAAGAAAAACAAAGAAATGTTAGTAGTGCAGATTTATGTTGATGATATTATTTTCGGTGCTACTAACAATCGCCTCTGCGAAGAATTTGCTGACTTGATGCAGAGTGAGTTTGAAATGAGCATGGTGGGAGAGCTGAACTATTTTCTCGGGCTTCAAATCAAACAATCTGAAGAAGGGATCTTCATCAATCAAGCTAAATACATCAAGGAGATGCTTAAGAAGTTTGATATGGAGGGAAACAAGTCAATCAGCACACCCATGAGCTCATCATGCAAACTAGACCAAGATGAATCAGGTAAATCTGTAGATCAAAAGATGTATAGAGGTATGATAGAATCTTTATTGTATCTCACTGCAAGTAGACCTGATATCATGTTTAGTGTATGCATGTGTGCTAGATATCAGTCTAATCCTAAGGAATCTCATCTAATTGCAGTCAAGAGAATCTTTAAATACCTAATAGGAACAAAAAATATAGGTTTATGGTATTCTAAAGAATCTAGCCTGAACTTAATAGGATACACAGATTCAGACTTTGTTGGTTGTAAACTTGATAGAAAAAGCACCAGCGGGTCATGTCAATTCTTAGGAAAAAATTTAATCTCATGGTTTAGCAAGAAACAAAACTCGGTTGCATTATCTACTGCTGAAGTTGAATATGTTGCTGCCGGGAGTTGTTGTGCTCAAATCATGTGGATCAAACAACAACTGGAAGATTATGGAATTAAACAAGATAAAATTCCCATTAATTGTGACAATACAAGTGCTATTAACTTAACTAAGAATCCAATTCAGCACTTAAGAACCAAACACATTGAAATAAGACATCACTTCATAAGAGATCATGTACTGAATGGTGATGTTACACTTCAATTTATTTGCACTGATGATCAACTAGCTGACATCTTTACAAAATCCTTGAGTGAAGAGAGATTTAGTGTGCTTAGGAGAGGATTAGGAGTGATTGATCCATCCTAGTGATGTTCTCTTCTAGTTTATTGATTTTGATGATTAGGTTGTGTTAAATATAGAGTCTCTCATCGATGATTATCAAATCAGATCATAAACTTAGTGATTATCCCTTGTTTGGCACAAAAATAGCATGATTTTTAGGTGCGTGCCAGAGTTCGAGTCGACTCGGATACATTTCAGAGTCGGCTCATGAGGGGGAGTCGACTCGCACACAGATGGGAGTCGACTCGAGGTCGATGGCAACATATGGGGAGTCGACTCACGCATATTTTGGAGTCGACTCGAGGTCGAGTCGACTCGCGACTTACTGGAGTCGACTCGCGGTCGGGAATCCGATGTTTTAACCCTAATCGAAGCGTTTAATCAACACTTCTATTCACCGCCTCCATTGTTCACAAACCCTAGAGCCGTCTCCGACCTCCATTAGGGCTTTTCCGTCGAGCTTCTTCCGACCATTAGGACTTTTCCCCCTCTCTAGGTCTACTATGCCTCGTAAGGTAGTTGTCCCGAGCCGGAAGAGGCCTCAATCCGCGAGCGGTGCCGAGCGACGGTCCAAGGCTTGAAATGAACCCGTGAGGCCACAACCTCCGGTTCCTTCCCCGCCGAGGCCGGTTCCCTCGCGTCCGTGCGCCGGGAAGGCGGTCTCCACCGGGAGATATGTCAACTTCGACTATCTCTCCCAGGAAGGCTTCACAATAGGGCATAGGTTGAGGGCCCAAGGATTAGAGTTGCTTTGCTCCCTGGATCTCCCTACTTACCCGAGGCTAGTTAGGAAGTTTTATGGGACAGTTTCTAGGGGTAATGGTGGGATACAGGGAACCGTAGCCGGTGTCCCTTTATTCATTTCAGAGGATTTTATAGCACAAATCCTACATCTTCTCCAAGTAGGGGTGTTTCCCACTCACCCGGCCGATAGGACTGAGGCCCTTACGGCCATATTAGGGAGTCCACCCCAGTCCCCACTAGATGAGGTGTCCGCTAGTCAGCTTTCAGTTGAAATGCGGCTCCTCCTGAGTATTATATCTAGGACCCTTTTTCCCAAGACCGGCCGCTTTGACTTTGTATCCGAGAGGGACCTAGCCCTAATGTACTATATTCTCCAAGATACCCCAATTAACTTCCCTAAGCTGATCTACAAATACCTATGTGAGCCACTAGACAAACCTAGGCTCACCCTTTCATATGGGATGTTGTATACCCTGATTTTTAGGGAGTCCGAGGTCCCCATTCCTGAGGGGGAACCCTCTCGCGCACTGCGATACACAGATCACATGGGTGAGGGAACCCTTCACAGGATGGGATTTGATAAGGTTGAGGGAGTTTGGGTCAGGAAATCATCCTCTTCCACACCTACTACTCGACACTCCCACAGCCCTGATCATGATTCTGACTTTTCCACCTATCCCTCCACCTCAGCACCATCCACTTCAGCCGGACCCTCCTCTTCAGCACCTCCTACTCAGCCACTAGAGGTCCGGATCTCTCCTGAGCAGCTCCGGGAGCTGCGGCAGGAGATCGTGCGGGATCTTCGGGACGACCTACTGAGGGAGCTCCGAGGTCCAGCCACTGCCCCCTCTTCTGCATTGGTTCCCTCATTGTCAGCCGTGACCGAGATGACGGCTCATCTGAGGGAAGAGATTTACAACGTCAGAAGCCTTATACAAGCCCAGTTCTCAAATATGAGTGATGTCACAAGCAACACAAGAAAGATGCGAGATGACATCCGACACGACTTGGGCAGCCAGAGTCAGGGGGCCGAGCGTCTGGCGAATGTGTTGATCTCCAAGTTGGATACCCTTCAGGAGAGTCTGACTGAGCTCTCCTCGATCCACAGTAGGGCCACCTCGGCGATCATCACGCAGCTAGGGAACGTCACAGATGGGGTCAGTCTACTTATGGAACAATCAAGACTGAGCAAGGGAGCCACATCCTCCTCAAAGAAGCCCTAGCTTGCTTTTTCATTTTGACATGTACTTACTGCTTTACTCTTTGTATCTACAAGTGTACCTACATATACAATCAATACAATGAGTAGACAATTTTCTTCAATACTGTGCAAATTTAATCTCTAATTGCTGGTGTGATGTGCTTTCTTCCTTTTTGCTATGATGATAAAAAGGGGGAGAAAATATATTGAATAGACATGTAAAGGGAACCAATGAAAATCAATAAAAAGCAAACTTTTAAAACACACAATAATTTGCTCTTAGTGGATTCGATACCTCGAGGCTCATTATCTCTCTGTTGGAGCTCCTAACGGAGTAATCTCCAGAATCTATTCAAGAAATATTCGGAGATTAGTTGAATCATACTCAAGAACAAATTGGCAGATTTTCCCTCTAAAAACCGAAAATTTAAGTTCAAAAGCTTCAATACACTAAAAGAAATTTCAGAGAATCAAAACAAAGTTGAATGCATGTGTTGAGGGGGAGAATCTGAATTTTTAAGAAAGCAAACTCATTAAATATATATAAGCCAAACAATTGATTGCATGACATGAAGGCTTATATAATTCCAAATGAAAGGGGGAGCTTTAACTTCAAAATTTACTGTTTCACACCTTTCAGTTTTGGATAAATTAAAATAACTAGACACTTGAATTCATTTTAAAATTTTACTATGAATCTCCTTGTTTGTTGAGCAATTCACTTTACATATACTCAATGTTTTGTCATCATCAAAAAGGGGAAGATTGTGGAGTGATTGATTATAACCCTATTTGATTTTGATGAGCTCAAAGCATTTGAGTATATCTTATGTTTACTAATGAATTCAATCTAGTGTTTCAGTGAAATTCTTGTAAATTTATGGTTAAGTGTCTCTAGATTTGGTTCAAGACATTTTGGATAAGTTAAGAAGTCAATTTGAACCAAAGTCTGAGATTCGAGTCGACTCCGGAAGATTACGAGTCGACTCCAAGCGTAACAGAAGCACTGGCACAGGCTCGAGTCGACTCCTGTACATTACGAGTCGACTCCGACTGAGAATAGATAGAGAAACAGAAAGATCCAACTCAAAACCTGTCAACGAGTCGACTCCTGAAGAACGCGAGTCGACTCCGATACTGCCGAGTCGACTCCAGGGTAGTACGAGTCGACTCCAGGGAGTTACAGACAGAAAGACAGAGAAGTTATTTTGGACCCTGAGAGCTGAGTCGACTCCTGAGGAACTCGAATCGACTCCGATGGTTGGCAGGTCAACTCCAAAGGAAGCGAGAGTCGACTCCCAGTGTGATACAAGGCAAAAGTCAGAGAGCAACTTTTGGACACTGAGAGCCGAGTCGACTCCCGCAAAGTTCGAGTCGACTCCAAGACAGCGCGACCCCAAAAAGACAGAAGACAGTATTTTCGTCTCTGAGAGGCGAGTCGACTCCAAGACAGTTCGAGTCGACTCCAAGACAGCGCTACCCTAAAAAGACAGAAGGCTGTTTTTCGGATACTGAGAGCCGAGTCGACTCCGAAACAGTTCGAGTCGACTCCAGGACGGCACGAGTCAAAAGACAGAAGATCGGGAGTTCAGACTCTGAGCGCCGAGTCGACTCCCAGAATTTTCGAGTCGACTCGAGTGAGCAAAGTTGAAGAATACATCTATGGATTCGTTGGAATGAGTCGACTCCAAAAGTACCAGGTCAGCTCCAAACTTTGGGGAGTCGACTCCGGGTTAAGTCGAGTCGACTCCCAGTCGAGAAGAGCACTTTAATTCAAATCTGGAACAGTTGCCGAGCCGACTCCTGAAAAGCATGAGTCGACTCCTGCTGCAGCCGAGTTGACTCCAGATTGCGCGAGTCGACTCCGATCCCAACGGAAATATTGTCAAGATGTGCAGAATGTGCAGAACGGCTAGAAGATTGTGTCTAACGGCTAGTTTCAGTGGGGAATGGCTTAAATAGCCACAGAGAACTGTAGTAAGATAGAAAAGCGACATTCCATTCAAAGAAAACAACAAATCTTCATCTACCAAAGGATTTCAAAGAAAAAGAAGGAAGAGGGCCATTAACTCCATCCAACCAACTCTTCCCAGCATTAAAGAAGTCTCCTTCAGTCTTCAAGTCTTCAAGACATTCAAGAGGAGACCCTGAATTCGAGAAGCCCTCCTCTACATCTTCATAAATTCGTTTGAGGGCTCTTAACTTCTCTCTTATTTATATCTCTGAATATCTGCTTGTTTAGAAGCTGTATTTTTCTGTTTGTTTTTCAATCCATTTGTTCCTTACTTGATTCAATCAGGAGATTGAATCAAGGGTGTAAAGGTTTGTTGGTGAGTCTAGGTTGAAACCAACGTGTAAGGGTTTGATTGTGATCCCGGAAAAATAATCGGGTGGTTCTAGTCGGTGAGCATGGGAAAACCGACCGAATTCGTTGTGATCTCGTAAAACAACAAGTTAGGTTGTGAGCTTGTAAAACAACCGGCTGTAATCCGAGGGGTTATAGTGAATTCCCAAGTGAGGCTTGGGGAGTGGACGTAGGAGCAAGGGTTAGCTCCGAACCACTATAAATTTCCTTGTGTTTGTGATTGTCTTGTTGTCTCTTACTTTCATTTCATACACTGCACATAGCATCTAATTAATCCACTTGCAAAAAGCATTAATTAGTTATTCACAAACCTTTTAATTGCTATAATTATTTTAAGACCCAATTCACCCCCCCCTCTTGGGTTGTCTATCTGGGCAACAAGAACATCTTCAATCATCCCCCGTGGTATCTTTACAGATCGATCAGCCAATTGTAAGGATACCGAGGTAGGTTTTAATTCACCTAACTCAAATTTTTCATAGACTGAATAGGGTAGAATATTCACACTTGCCCCTAGATCTAAGAGTGCTCGGTCGATGGAGTTATTTCCTATGACACAGGAAATAGTGGGAGCACCAGGATCTTTGAACTTTGGAGGGATGTTGTGTTGGAGAATGGAACTTACCTGCTCAGTTAGAAAGACCTTTTTAGGCACATGTGTCCTAGATTTCCGCTTTTGGGTGCAAAGGTCTTTGAGAAATTTGGCACAGGAGGGAACTTTTTTGATGGCATCAAGGAGTGGGAGGTTGATTTTAACTTGTTTGAAGACCTCCATCATCTTTTCTAATGAAGTTCCCTTCTTGCCAAAGGGAGAGGGTGCATTAAGTGCTTCAGGGAATGGAGCCTTTGGAATGTGGGTTGTGGCAGATGGTGGACTAGCTGAAGAAGGTTTTGGGTTTTCATGTGATACATTCCTCTCCTCTTCTTCACCTTCCTTATTGTTACCCTCCCCAACCTTATTATCTATTATACGTCCACTCCTTAGGGTAGTCAAAGCATTGGCTTGCTCATGATTCAGTCGAGTTTCTTGAGCCACGTATTGTCCCCTAGGATTACTCATTGGTTGACTTGAAAGCTTACCTTCCTCTCGCCTGTTTAATGCATTGGCTAGTTGACCTATTTGGGATTCTAGCTTAGCAATTGATTGCATGTGAGAGTGCAATAGTTGTGTGTTTGCCTCCAAACCTTGAAGGGCAGTCAACACTTTCTCCTCAAAAGCTGTATTTCTTTGGGTTGGAGGAGGAGGGTGTTAAAATTGAGTTGAGGGATGGTAGAGATGAAAATTTTGAGGGTTTTGAAAATTTTGGAAGTAGCGTTGGGCAGTATTCGAAGCTTGCTGCCTCCAGGAAAAATTTGGATGATTCCTCCATCCCGAGTTATATGTATTAGAAAATGGGTCATTACCCAGTCTGGGCTGTGTTTGGGCAGCATTGATGTGTTCTTGCATGAGTTCGGAAAATTGGGGTGCTGAGGGGCACTCATGAATAGGGTGCGATGGGCTAGAACAGATAGCACACACTTGTGCTTGGGAAGAGCTAACGATATGTCCTCCTATCATCAACTGATCAATCTTATGGGACAATGCATCTACCTTGCTGACAGGTCCATGGAATGACTTATTTCACAAATGGTCCCTTTTCTTTGAGAACTCAGGGGTGCTTGACGAGAACAGGAAGCATGGTGGAGGAAGTTTTTATTAAGATTTTCAAATAATTGCCATGCTTCATGCTCATTTTGAAGCATGAAAGACCCCCCGCATGCAGCATCAATCATCTGACGGTTTCATTCAGTCAATCCGTCATAGAAACATTGCACTAGCTGCTACTTAGGTATTTGATGATGAGGGCATTTACGGATTAGGTCCCGAAATCTCTCTCAAGTTTCATGAAATTCTTCTCCCTCAGTTTAGGAGAAGCTTGTAATGGCACGTCTAAACTGGTTCGTTCTTCCTATGGAAAAGTATTTTTTAAGAAATTCTTGTTGCATTTGATCCCAAGAACGAATCGAGTTGGCTTCTAAAGAATTCAGCCATTATTTGGCTCTATCTTTAAGGGAGAAGGAGAATAATCTAAGTTTCAGAGCATCATCAGTGAAGTTCTAAATCTTGACAGTGGTGCAAATCTTAAGAAATTCATCTAGGTGTTTATATGGGTCTTCATTGGTGAGCCCATAAAAAGATGGGAGCATTTGGATCACACTAGACTTTATTTCATATTGTACCGCTGCTAGCTCAGGTAATCGAATGCAAGATGGGAAAGTGTAAATGGTGGGAGCAAAGTACTCTCTCAGAAGTTTGGATTGTTCTTCAGCCATCTCAGGAGGTGGGGATGATTCTAATGTTCTGATCTTAGCTCGAATATTCTTAAGGGTCCGTTCTATTTCAGGGTCAAAAGGTAATAGGTCACGTACTCTAGAACGACTCCCTTGCATACACTAGTACTTGATCAGTCAAGCATGCAATAAAAGATAAACACATCAATCCTTGTATTTGTCCTAAAATCACTAGACAGCTCCTAACTGATTTGAAGAGGGCACCTAAGCCTCCAATCCGGTCTAATGAACCGAGTTGACCAGGTAAGCTCCCAGGTAAGTGGAGGGGTCACGATGCGTTCGCAAAGGTCCCACTTAAAACCCACTTGCCTTGAGCAGATGAACTGTCTTCCTTATAGAGACAAAGCTTGCCTAGACATCAACTAAGCCACAGAGCGAAATTGGTGCAACTTTCGGTGATCTTCGTCCTATTGAGCTCGAATATCCCTAGGAGCCAACATCTAATTGATTTTAATTAAAGTGACACTATGTGAGATTGAGTTCACTTAAGTTGGGCAAGAATCCGGTGATGAAATCCGGCTCTTATCTTGTTGGGATGATTGCCCTTACTATGTGCGGATTAATTTGTGTATGTGTATGCATTCACACTTTTGCTGAAATTAAAATCAAACAATCACCACAAAATTTCAAGCTAATAATTAATTTAAATTACAAAGGTTTAGAGGTTACCAAAGAAAATTTTTCCAGCAATTTAAATTTTTTTAGGCAAACCTTTACAGCATTCCTTTTCCAGCTATTCTCCTTTTGATCATCCCAAATTTTTTCTTCGATTCCTGATCAAATAGGACCAAAAGAAAAATTAAAAAAAATAGTAGAAGAGAAAAAGGAGATAAGAAAAGTAACAATAATAGAAAATAATTTTTTATTTTATTTTAGATATATATATATTTTTTTGAAAGTTTTTTTAATTAATTAATTTTTTTTAATGATGGGAAAAATAACTGTGCTAGCAATCTCCGGTAACGACGCCAAAAATTGATCGGTTCTTTCAATTTCAAAAATAAACCACGCAATAGTACGTATTCTGTAGGATAGTGATTACGGATGTCGGTCCACAGGGATTGAAGAATAAGTTATTTTTTTTTAAAAAAAATAAGTCAAGAAGAAGAATTTGCTAACTTGATTTAACTAAATTAAACTATGAGTGCGAATTGAAATTTATTAGAGTAGATAGTTCTAGGGTTTCGAATCCACCACATAGCATTGCATCAGGGACTGTGTTCTTACTTTTTGTCTTTTGGAGAGGCATGCAATTTGGCTACAAGCCTTTTAAAATAAAAATCTAAAGAGTTTTAGGAAGATCCATCTTCGGTATAGCATGAAGTGTCTACCTAAGTATGCTAATCTAGGGTGCAGCACACCTCATCTTCCTAGGCATGGATCATCTTAGACTACTTTAGCAAACATGAATAGTAAATGGCATGCTCAAGGTTTAAACATCATAAAAGAAATATTTTATTGAAGATAAGAATTTAAACAAGCTCCAAAATAATAAAGAAAATAAGAACTACAATGCCTTGATACATTGCTAGGGCTTCATCCAGCCCTAGACTAGACGTTTAGCCGAGCATGGCTTTCGGACAACCTCCCATCTTCAAATAAAATTGATCACCTCCCATTATTCCCAAAATATCCAAAACTATTCTCTTCCCCCTCCTTTCTCTCTCTTTTTTTTTTTTCTCTTCTTCCCTCTCGGCTTTCTTCTTCTTTTCACCGAAACAGGGGGTCTCCCCTGTTTTCTCCCCGAGCTCCCCCCTCCTCTCTTTGCTTGTCCTTCTTTTATAGATCGCCGAGGACCCAGCGATGGATCCCTAGCGAGGAGGAGGGCATGATGCTGGGAATGATCTCGGGCTTGATTCCTGTTGCACGCGAGATCGCTGGAGAAGGGCGTGATGCTGGGAATGATCTCGGGCTTGATTGCAGAGACTGGTGAATGCGGAAGGGAGAAGAGTCAGAGGCAGGGTCATCCGGGATTTGGGGATCTTGAATTCGGAGGAGATGCAGACGGTGAGATCGTCGGTGGATTTGGCTGCTGGTAATGTATCCGGATGAAGACGGAGGAGCTGGATGCGGTGGGCACGTGGTTGATGCGGCTGGAACGGGCTGATGGCGCTGGTGCACTGCATGGAGCACGGAGGAGATTGATCTTCTACTCGGTTGCTGGCTGCACGCATGGAGGATTCCGTGGGTCTCGTGGCTGGAACGGGCTGATCGGAGGAAGTGAGTCTCGGCGGTTGGAGCGGCTCGTTGATTGCAGCGAAGGAGTGGTCGCTGGCGGAACATCCGAGGATGAAGACGATGCCACAGTTGGATGCGGAAGACGCCCGGCTAATTTCCCTCTTGGGTTTAAAAAAGGCACGCGGCTGAGGGAGGATCGGGTTGCTTTGATGGGGGAAAATTCGAATCATCGACATGAGTTTTCCTGGTTCAGCGTTGTGAATAAAAAATTCTGTTGGATGGCTGTTGATATGGGAAGGATAGGGTAGTTGGCTTTGGATGGTTGTTGATTTATCCTCGAGTCCAATGTCATTTAATTCTTACTAAACCGCTTCAGATTGAACTCAACCAGATAAAATAAATAAGACCGTGACTTAATAAAAGGGTTAATCAAATTGATGACCCAAAGATTGATTCATAGATTGATTTTGATGATCACAAAACCTTGAAGTATAGATACTAATGTTTATGTTGCAAGGAGAAAGATATTTATTTTGCAAGGAACATAGCAAGTTGGAAGAACACAAGAAGGCCTCCAAAAGCTCTCAAGAAAAGTTAGAAGAAAGCTACAATTCATTGGCCCAAGTTTAAAGTTCAAAAGGTTCAAATTGGAGGAGTAAAATCAAAGGAAAAATTCAAAAGAATAGTCTTCGAGTCGACTCCTGAGGAATTCGAGTCGACTCCAATGTTTACCGAGTCGACTCCGGGGAAGTATGAGTCGACTCCTAGGAGTCACAGGCAGAAAAGTCAGAGAGCAGTTTTCGGGTCTGAGATTCGAGTCGACTCCAGTGGAACGCGAGTCGACTCCGATGGTTGGTAGGTCGACTCCAAAGAAAGCAAGAGTCGACTCTCAGCGGAACACAAAGAAAAAGTCAGAGAGCATTTTTGGGACTCTGAGATTCGAGTCGACTCCCGCATTGCACGAGTCGACTCCGAGACTCCGCGACCATCAACAGACAGAAAAACCAAGTTACTGCCTCTGAGATTCGAGTCGACTCCCAGACAGCTCGAGTCGACTCCAAGGCAGCGCTACACCAAGATGGCAGAAGGCTGTGTTTCGCAAACTGAGAGCCGAGTCGACTCCAAGGAGGTTCGAGTCGACTCCAAGACTGGATGAGCCAAACGACAGAGAATCGAGAGTTCGGGCTCTGAGATTCGAGTCGACTCCCAGGACAGTCGAGTCGACTCGAGAGGACAAAATTCAAAATTGGATCCACGGACTTCAGTGGATGAGCCGACTCCGAAATTGCCAAGTCAGCTCCAGAAGTTGGCGAGTCGACTCCAGGTTAAGACGAGTCGACTCCCAGTCGAGGCAAGCACATTAATTCAAATTTGGAACAGTGGGCGAGTCGTCTCCGGTAAAACACGAGCCGACTCCTGCAACAGGCGAGCCGACTCCTGATCGCGCGAGTCGACTCCGATCCCAACGGTCATATTGTCAGGAGGTGCAGACTGGTTCCAACGGCTCTATTTTTGTCTCTAACGGCTATATTCTTGTTTCCACGTTATCAAAAGCTATAAAAATAAGAAGAGAGCTAGGAGAGAACTTATGGAAGTGGGAGAGATCATCTAGGAAAGAGATCTCAAAGAGATTACAAAGGAAATCTCCCACAAGCACAAAAGGGCCATCCAAAACGAAATAGAGAGAAGAAGAGCATCCAAGTGAATCCGAAAGCTTCCTCTCCATCCGTGTGCTGCCTCGGGGATCCTCTACTTCATGCCAAATCAGAGGAGGATCAAGTAAAGAAGAAGCCGAGCTCCTCCATCTTCAAAACTCGTTTGAGGGTTTCTCTTTACTCTATTTGTTTATATTGTTATATTTGCTTGTTTAAGAAGCTTTGTTTTGTTTTATACTTTGTTTTAATATCTTGTAACTTGATTCAATCAAGGGATTGAATCAAGGGGTTAAGGTTTGTTGGTGAGCCAAAGGGAAAACCAACTGTGTAAGGGTTTGATTGTGAGCCCGGGAAAACAATCGGAGTGGTTCTAGTCGGTGAGCCTGGGAAAACCGACCGAGTTCGTTGTGCGCTCGTAAAACAACAAGTTGGGTTGTGAGCTTGTAAAACAACCGGCTGTAATCTGTAGGATTATAGTGAAATTCCCAAGAAGTCTTGGGAAGTGGATGTAGGTGCTGGGATGCACCGAACCACTATATTTTTGTTGTGTTTGTGATGCTCTTTGTTGACTGACCTCCTCACTCACTTACTTAGATATTAAGCTTGCTTAACTCTTCTTCGTGCATCCTTTAGTTGCAAGCATAATCAATTTACTCAATCATTAAATTGAATAGCATACTAGGGCAAAATTAGACTAATCTTTTATTGAACCCACTGCTTAATAGTTGATTAGATTAGAATCATACTCTTGCTAAGGTTAAGCTTCACTAAGCATCCATACAACTTAGCATAATTAATCTAAAAGATTAGAAGTAGTTTAAAAGTTTTTAAAAGACCCAATTCACCCCCCCCTCTTGGGTTGTCACCTTGGGCAACAAGTGGTATCAGAGCAGGTGCTCAAGATTAATTATTGATCTCACGATCAAGAGCCAAAGATCATGACAACTCAAATAGATAGTTTTCTAGGAGAGGGACAGTTAATTGATAGGCCTCCACTGTTTAATGGCATAGACTACACATATTGGAAAGCACGCATGCGCATTTTTATTCAATCACAAAACTATTATTTATGGAAAATCATAATAAATGACCTTCATACACTCTCTAAAACTATTAATGAAAAGGACTTAGCACAATTGAATGCTAATGCTATGAACATATTATATTGTGCTATTCATAAAACGAAGTTTAATGAAATTTCTGCATGCTTATCTGCTAAGGAGATCTGGGATACATTAGAAAATATTTATGATAAATCTCAGATTAGCTCACATGTGCTTCAATTACATACTAACAATGAGACTGCAGAAAAAGGTGTTGAATCCTCCACAGTAGCCGAGTCGACTCCCCGTTTGTCCGAGTCGACTCCTAGAGAAGAACAGTCTGAAAGGCAGAGACACAGTCTTGAAGACCCTGTGAACGAGTCGACTCCAAGTATTTCTGAGTCGACTCCCAAGTTAGCCGAGTCGACTCCAACAAGGCTTGAGTCGACTCTGAGGCAGATTAGTTCAAAAAACAAAGAGTCCGGTGATGGAAACAAGGATCCATTCGCAAACACCGAAAGATTCAAAAGCTTCCTAAAGACAAGGAAGAAGAGGAAGCAAGAAGAAAGGAGGAAAAAGATAAAAAGCAAGAAAGTCTTGACCAAGGAAGAGTCAAGCAAGAAATTGAAAGCTAGAAGCAACAATCAACTACAAGAGGTAACTAACTTATGTTTTATGGCACTAGAAGATAAAGTAGAATCTGAATCTAATGAACTTCATGAAGAATTTTCTTATGATGAACTCTTAAATGCTTTTCATGATTTGTATGGTGAATGTAGAAAATTAGCTATGAAAAATAAAAATCTTAAAAAGCTAAATTTGCAAATTTCAAAAGAAAGAAATTCTATTGCTGAAATACAAGACAAACTAAATTCTGAAAATAAAAGTTTAAGGTTAAATTCAGAACAATTGATTCAGAAAAACCAGTATTTAATTAAAGAAAATCAAAAGTTAAGTGAAGAAATTAACCAATCAAAATCTCTTATTAACAGATTCACTGTAAGTTCAGAGCGATTAAAAATGATGTTTGAAAGCCAATATGTTGCTTATGATAAATCAAAACTTGGCTTGACTCCTTTACTTAACAATAAATCTCTAGAGAAAAAGATTATCAATTCACCAAGCAAATCATTAAATAAGATAACATATTTCAAACATGAAAAGAATGGACATAACAATTTTACCTATCGTTCTAACATAATTAAATCAAGTGATAAAGTTATTACAATTAAACAAATTTGGGTTCCAAAAGGAACCATATGTCCTAACTCTCAAGGACCCAAGCAAGCTTGGGTACCCAAAATGAAAATATGAGGATGTAGACATAGGTGTGCCAAGATACCCATGGAATAAATAGAACTTTCATACAAATGGGTGTTCTAGACACACGTCAAAAATGAAACTTAAAACATACTTATGAAAAGTAATTTTAAATAATAAAATAATAATAATAATAATGAAATCAGTAAACCTTGCATTTCATCATTATTTTTGCTTTAGTATTTGATTAAAATATGAATTGCAAGTATTGACCAATTTTGTGATATAGAAAATACTTTTGGAAATATAATCAAATCATTTCATTTTATAGTATACTTTACTCACTATTGGATAAGTTGCTAAAAGATTAATCAATTTATTAAGAATAACTCTATGAATTCTCTATATGCTTGATTGAGAGTTTTTATCCATGGCATTATTGTTTATTGATCATAGATATGATAATGTGTACTTGGTGTGCTTTTGAATATATGGACTATGAATACCAAGATTAAAGAAACCATCTTTGGCATATAAAATCAACTCATGCTAGTATGTACTTAATCTCAAAAGATCTTGCCATTGGATTACTTAGATTATCTTCTGAAAGGTCAAAGTTTACTATGCATGCTAACTAAGGAAACAAACAAAAATCAATTTCTAAATCTAAAGATGTTGTTTCCATCACTAAGTTTTCAAAAGCTTACATTGGATGTGTTCTTGGCAAATAAAATTGAAATATTTTCTGTATTTGCTAAATCTTGTAAAAATATTTCAAATGATAAAGGTTTCCAAACTGTGAAGATAAAGAGTATCATGGCACAGTGTTGAAAACCAAAATCCTGATAAAGTTTATACAGAAATTAATTATTTCAGCACCAAGGACACCTTAAGTAAAATAGGATTAATAGAATTCTTGAAGAAATGAAAAAGACAATTGTGTATGATAGTCATCTACTTAAATGATTTTTTTTAGGCTATCATCACTGCTTGTCATATATATGACTTCTATTAGATCTATTTTTGATGAAAACTTCTTTTGATCTTCTGAAAAATAGAAAATGAACCATTGCATATCTCTCATATTTTTCAGTCGTACATACTATGCTTGATATGGTCTTATGAAAATAATGCCAAATCTGATAAAGATATTTCTATTCTTGGATATCATTCATCAAGCAATGCATATAGAACATTCAATGAAAAGATTCGAGTTGTAGAAATATTAATTCATTTTGTTCCTTATGAGATTAATGATTTATTATCAAGATACTAAAATTAAATTATATATGTATATGGCTAATCTTTTACATATAACAATCTGAAAACATGTTAATAATTATAACCAAATTGAGTTTTTCAGAAATGCACTTAATGAAGAAAAATTGTTTGCTTAGAAGATGAAATAGATCTTGATTCTTGCATGATTAGAAGTAAAGATCATCATTATCATTTGCTTGCTTTATGAGCTTTATATTCTATCAAATGAGTGTGTAGAATGGACTCCTATATGCTTATTTTATTAAAGAAGATATATGTTAAATAACCACCATATTTGAAAACACTCATTACAAATATGATAAAGCAATATATGATTTGAAACAAGCATCAAAAGCATGATATAAAAGCTTAAGCAACCTTTTTGATAGAAAGTAATAATAATAAATCTATGTATCAAAACGAAGAATTTGTGACATCATTTTTGGTTCTGCTAATGAAGATTTATATGTAGATTTTTACTAAGCTCATACAAGGTGAGTTTGAAATATGTATGATGAATGAATTAACATCTTCTCTCAAACTCCAAATTAAGACAAACAGGAAAGGGGATCTTCATTGACCAACGTTAGACCACAAGAAAACTCTTATAGAAAATTGGCATGAAGAAGGTATATCTATGACCCCATTTTGTAGAATTTGAAAAGAATGAGCAAAGTAGATATATTGTTTTAAAGCTGTATTGAAGCATGATAGAATAATTATTTTATCATATAGCTAGTAGACCAGAATGTATGCTTATTATGCGCCCTTATGCAAGACATCAATCTAACTTTAATGAATCATATTTTATTGATAAACAAATAAATCATAATCTGAATTGTGATAGAAACAACTGTTTAAGATAAGTTGATTAAAACTTAGCTAGCGTGCCTTATTGAATAAAATCTAAACTAAATTAATTTTGAAAATAAGAAATTGATTTGACCTTGATAAATCTACCTATTGCCTCACATGCTTGTCCTTGAACCATCTGATTTAATGAAACTATCTCTTTAGTTCAAGTGATATGTGCTTGCTTATATTTAGGGAATCTCTTGAGTAAAGTGACTCAACATGCAACTATTGTTATATCTTATATTGAGTCATCTAGTTAAAAAAAAATATATGTTGGATAAATGCTTTGTATCTTAAAGAAACTAATAACCTTCCTTCAAGAAAGAAAAATGAGAAATTTCAACTTGAAGGATATCTTCATGTAAGATACACTAAACATTCACATGCAAACAAGAGAGAGGACCTTCTTCAGCCAAAAGTTCATACATAAGAAATCTAGTAGGTATTTGACTGAAGAATGCAGAATGAATTGGTAATTCTAGATACTTCTCTCATAAATTCATTGAGCAAAGTCAATAACTTAAATCTTATTATGGCATGATTAAGGTCTTTAATTATTAATTTTTGATATCATGTCTATATATACATATATTGATTGACTTATACTTTTAGAAATTGTTTCATGGTTTGCCCAAACTATAATATATCTTTGCCTATGTCATAATCATGAAATACACAAGTTTATGCATAAAATTTTGATTTAAAATAACTTGTGAGAAGTTATGAATCCTTGAGCACAATGAAAATATTATTTGCATGATATACATCTATATGATACATAAGATTATTTCATTATTCTGCTCTTTCATGTAAATTACTTGAGAATAATGAAGAGAGAGAGAGATAAAGAAAAGAAAATAGATATTACTCAAGAGATGAAAAATCTAAGCAAAAGCAAGTACTCCAATCTTAAGGAAAAGCAAAACAAGCATAATATATTCGGCATATTTGGAAGTGATAAAATCCATAATTAATTACACTTAAACAGGGAGAGTTTGAAGTGAACATTTTAACCTTTCTATATTGCTCATCATAGGGATGGTGCCAATGGGGAGGCTAGTGGTAGTACCCGGCACTATTTGACCCAACTATTCGGTGTAGGGCATATTAGGGACGGCACAAGAGGGAGGCTAGTGGTAGTACCTCGTGCCCCTTCCCAACTCCACCGGATAGGGAGCAAATAGAGTATAGAGCATAAGAAAGTTATAAATGAAAAACAAAGAAAATGAAAGTAGAATTAAGTCAAATTTCTTAATCACTTGAAAACACACTTTAAGGATGAAATCATTGCAAGATTATATTTAAATAGGGGGAGTTTATTTGAAAAGAATTGATTTTGATCCTTGACATGCTTGTTCTTATTATTTTGCATGACTTAACACATAATATATTTTGCATGTGGCATGATGTTTTGAATTATGAGTTCTCAATATTTTGTAATGCCCCATGCTTGGATAAGTTGATTGAAATAGGCCTTAACTTGGAATATGTCTTAACATTGCTCACAAATCTTTGCTTCACCCTTGCCTCAAACTAACTTGTGTTCCAATGCTTGAATGTTTAAAATGCTACATAAAGTTTTTTTTAAAGTAATATTAAAAAGAAATTTCAGTTTTATCATTCACGATTAACTTTGAAAGTTAAATAGATTTACAAAAAGAAGAAGAGAAGAATATTTCTATTTAGGCAAAATGAATTGATCTTGATCTATCTTTCTACTTGCCTAACTTTGATACATTATGTCCTAATACTTGTTAAAATATCCTTTATTTTGTATCGAAACTCAATATTAAATACAAAGATTCTGAAAGTGCTTTAATGTTATTGAAATATGTATTTTTTCAATCTTAGTGATTTAAGATGAGCTACAATGTAGAAGATACATATCTCAAATTATAATTTTGAGAGCCTTCTTGAAAAATCTTTATGAAATTCAGAATCTGATTTTATATAAAAGCTTAAACTCAATATGATTTCTAAATAAAATCTTAATGAAAGAAAAACAGAATTAATTTTGATGCCTTGGTTGATTGCTCCGATACGCATCCGAAACATATCATTACTTATCTTTAGAGTGTACCAATATTGGTCCAAATGATGTGTCTTTCGATGATCTTAATTGTAAACAAATATTTTTAAATATATGATTTATTGTGCTTCATGTATACATTGCTGAAAAACTATGATTAAGAAATAGATATCTATAAATATATATACCTCAATGATCATCTATATATTTTTCTCTCCTACATTCTTAAAGACTTCCATCAGAATATATATAGAGTGAATGATTTTAAAGCTAGAAATATTTCAGCTCACTCAAATGATTCTAAAAGAAAGAAAATGTGAATGCGTTTGAAAGAAACTGAGCTTCAAATGAATCATTTTCTGATTAATATTTCTATACATTTTCTCTAAGATTAGGAGAAAGCATAACTTGTTCTTAAAGGATTAGAAAGAGTGATTACTAAAAATTTTGAATAATTCTAGATCACTCTACATTCTTGATATCATAAAGTTTCAGGTTTATTCACGTTTAACATTAAAATCTGAAATTCAACAAAAGAAAAGAATGATTAAAGAAGAATGCATCTTTTGAGGGGGAGCTTTAGATATTTAGTATCTTATCCTAAAGAAACTTTAATTTGATGCATACCTTGAATTTTATGGATTGATTTTGATGAACCTCCTTATATTGCAAGACATGCTTTAATTACCTTGAGATGAGTTCTATAAAGGCTGTCTTATCTCAAACCTTGAGTCTTATGAAAATGAGCTGAAACTTATAGAAAATATATTTTTGAGATTGACAATCTTATTGAACATTATCTTCAAATTCTAAACTCTTAAATGGAATGATCAATAGAGGGGGAGAAAGAACATTTCAGAAGGAGAGGTCTTATGGAACTTAATTACATGAATCTATAGGAGAGGGAAAGAATACTAAATGAAAAGTGATCCTAATACTCTCCAATATGTATCATCTGAAATTTAAATCTGAAAATCTTTATGATACACCTTGAGGCGTGTTATTTGGTTAGTATATCTTATGCATCACTCATGAACCAAATTACAAATCTTAAGAGCCTCTAATTTAATAAAACAGGGGGAGAACAATGTATTAAATTTTCTTGAGTATCTCTTAGAAATTTTTTTTTTAAACTTCACTAATGAGCTCTAATTGGCTTGCTTTTTGGAACTTCAATTTTGTGCAAATTCATTATTTTATGTATCAAATTGTGCTTATTTTCTAAAGAAATAAAAGAAAGTCTTTAAAAGAGCTCTAAGATGTATCAAAAATTGCATGAATGTATATTTTGATATTTGTGCCCCAATGCTCCTATTATCATAAAAGAACTTTGAAGTCATTAAGAGAATTAATTAATTTGCTCTCATGGTTGATAAAATACTTAATAGATTGGGCAAAAGGTCCTAAATGAACAAGCTTTCATACTTATTATTGAAGAGAGGTTAGATTTCCATTCGTGTGGTACTTCTTGAATTAACTTAAGAAAGATTCCACCTACACTTGCTTAGAAAACTATCTGTGGTATCACATTCGATGTGTTCTGCTCTGAAATTATCTTAATTGGCTCTGATCTATGCTCATTAATCTGATTCTAATATTATTGCCTTGAGTTATATGATTCATATCCTTGCAATAATTTGACTTGCAAATCAGAGTACAATAAGGAAAAGAAATATATGAGCATTCTGATCTTTGTGCTTAATGTTTCACTATCTTTTTGATGTTGTCAAAAAGGGGGAGAAATATCTAAGTATATGCTCATAATGCCTTTATGCTTTGAATTGAATACAAATCAGCTTAAATTGAAATATGTTGATTGTGTTAAGCTGATTAAATCTAAAGCATTATCATGAAGTATGTTTTTTTTTAAATATATATATTTTCTACTTCATGCAACTTAGCTATGTATTACTTCTAGAAAATAATATCTTTTATATTGCATATACTCCAAGTTTTATCATCATCAAAAAGGGGGAGATTGATGACCCAAAGATTGATTCATAGATTGATTTTGATGATCACAAAACCTTGAAGTATAGATACTAATGTTTATGTTGCAAGGAGAAAGATATTTATTTTGCAAGGAACATAGCAAGTTGGAAGAACACAAGAAGGCCTCCAAAAGCTCTCAAGAAAAGTTAGAAGAAAGCTACAATTCATTGGCCCAAGTTTAAAGTTCAAAAGGTTCAAATTGGAGGAGTAAAATCAAAGGAAAAATTCGAAAGAATAGTCTTCGAGTCGACTCCTGAGGAATTCGAGTCGACTCCAATGTTTACCGAGTCGACTCCGGGGAAGTATGAGTCGACTCCTAGGAGTCACAGGCAGAAAAGTCAGAGAGCAGTTTTCGGGTCTGAGATTCGAGTCGACTCCAGTGGAACGCGAGTCGACTCCGATGGTTGGTAGGTCGACTCCAAAGAAAGCAAGAGTCGACTCTCAGCGGAACACAAAGAAAAAGTCAGAGAGCATTTTTGGGACTCTGAGATTCGAGTCGACTCCCGCATTGCACGAGTCGACTCCGAGACTCCGCGACCATCAACAGACAGAAAAACCAAGTTACTGCCTCTGAGATTCGAGTCGACTCCCAGACAGCTCGAGTCGACTCCAAGGCAGCGCTACACCAAGATGGCAGAAGGCTGTGTTTCGCAAACTGAGAGCCGAGTCGACTCCAAGGAGGTTCGAGTCGACTCCAAGACTGGATGAGCCAAACGACAGAGAATCGAGAGTTCGGGCTCTGAGATTCGAGTCGACTCCCAGGACAGTCGAGTCGACTCGAGAGGACAAAATTCAAAATTGGATCCACGGACTTCAGTGGATGAGCCGACTCCGAAATTGCCAAGTCAGCTCCAGAAGTTGGCGAGTCGACTCCAGGTTAAGACGAGTCGACTCCCAGTCGAGGCAAGCACATTAATTCAAATTTGGAACAGTGGGCGAGTCGTCTCCGGTAAAACACGAGCCGACTCCTGCAACAGGCGAGCCGACTCCTGATCGCGCGAGTCGACTCCGATCCCAACGGTCATATTGTCAGGAGGTGCAGACTGGTTCCAACGGCTCTATTTTTGTCTCTAACGGCTATATTCTTGTTTCCACGTTATCAAAAGCTATAAAAACAAGAAGAGAGCTAGGAGAGAACTTATGGAAGTGGGAGAGATCATCTAGGAAAGAGATCTCAAAGAGATTACAAAGGAAATCTCCCACAAGCACAAAAGGGCCATCCAAAACGAAATAGAGAGAAGAAGAGCATCCAAGTGAATCCGAAAGCTTCCTCTCCATCCGTGTGCTGCCTCGGGGATCCTCTACTTCATGCCAAATCAGAGGAGGATCAAGTAAAGAAGAAGCCGAGCTCCTCCATCTTCAAAACTCGTTTGAGGGCTTCTCTTTACTCTATTTGTTTATATTGTTATATTTGCTTGTTTAAGAAGCTTTGTTTTGTTTTATACTTTGTTTTAATATCTTGTAACTTGATTCAATCAAGGGATTGAATCAAGGGGTTAAAGATTTGTTGGTGAGCCAAAGGGAAAACCAACTGTGTAAGGGTTTGATTGTGAGCCCGGGAAAACAATCGGAGTGGTTCTAGTCGGTGAGCCTGGGAAAACCGACCGAGTTCGTTGTGCGCTCGTAAAACAACAAGTTGGGTTGTGAGCTTGTAAAACAACCGGCTGTAATCTGTAGGATTATAGTGAAATTCCCAAGAGGTCTTGGGGAGTGGATGTAGGTGCTGGGATGCACCGAACCACTGTATTTTTGTTGTGTTTGTGATGCTCTTTGTTGACTGACCTCCTCACTCACTTACTTAGATATTAAGCTTGCTTAACTCTTCTTCGTGCATCCTTTAGTTGCAAGCATAATCAATTTACTCAATCATTAAATTGAATAGCATACTAGGGCAAAATTAGACTAATCTTTTATTGAACCCACTGCTTAATAGTTGATTAGATTAGAATCATACTCTTGCTAAGGTTAAGCTTCACTAAGCATCCATACAACTTAGCATAATTAATCTAAAAGATTAGAAGTAGTTTAAAAGTTTTTAAAAGACCCAATTCACCCCCCCCCCCCTCTTGGGTTGTCACCTTGGACAACACAAATATTTTTCCATACAATTATAACTTTCAATCTAATCAGGACTAAAGCCCATTTAATTATAACCTTAGCCGGGTCAACACAATCTCCTTATATGTTTTTCCTGTAGTTTTCATGAAAGATTGCAACCAAGAGAGAGACAAGTTCAGAATCTGGTTTAAGTAAAGAATTATTATTTTTTTTTTCACCATATTTTAAATTTATTTCAACGAGTATTCAATTTTATGGTAAAATATGTATTTATCAGTTTAAGTGCCATGGAAAGATAACTAGACTATAAATTATTAAGCACTTATTAGTGGACTCCTCCTAGAAATTAGGAGGAGCCACGCCATAGTTCAGCCAAACTGAGTCTCGCATCCCGGACACCCGAGACATGCGTCCCGGCCGTCTAGGATGCGGATCCCGGAAGAATCCAAAGAAAGGAGAGGCTCTTGCCCCTCCCTTCTAATCCTAATCAAATTAGGATTTAGGTGGCCCTTAAAAAGTTCATTGAATCCTAATCTAATTAGGACCCAATTAGTCTTTCTATTTGATTCACATGAATTTTAATCTAATTAGGAGTCATCTTTATTGATTGGACCAAAATTAATTAAGACTCTAGAAAGCCTAATCCAATTAGGACTCATATAATTTTAGTCCTAATCCAATTTGAACTTTAGGAATCCTACTCCATGTAGGACTCATATAATTTTAGTCCTAATCTAATTTGAACTTTAGGAATCCTACTCGAAGTAGGACTCTAATTTAATTTGAAGTCCTAATCCAATTAGAACTCTAGGAGTCCTACTCCAAGTAGGACTCTTGAATCTTATCATATAAGATCGAGCCTAATTAATTAAGTCCAATTGATTTAATCAAATTGCAATCTAATTACAATTAATTCCTTCTTCAATTTACTAACTCTTAGTGGGTTAAACCAATTATCAATCAAATTGATAATTATAAACTATTGTGATTCCAAATCACAATCCAACCATTAGATCGATCAGATCCTCTATTGTGTGTGACCCCATAGGTTCTATTCTGTATGGTAGTCAGATATATTGTGATCCCTATCATAATATCATTGAAACTTCTTTCAATAGGTTGGAACAATTCCAACTCTTCTCATTCGAGTTCACTGATCATTAAGTAAATACCTCTGAGTCTCATAATCCACCAGTGAGACCTAGCAGCATGTAATGGCAGCCCAGTAGAATGGAATAGATGAACCTCTTGGTGTAGTCAGTGTATAATACAATCTCTTTATCGTAGATCCCGACGGGATAGAGGTCATGGATAACTCGTCAAACACCATCATCTATCATATGTAAAATTATTCGACTCTAGTTCGAGATTGGAAACTCTTTTCCAAAAACTACCTTGGCCAAAGATTTACAAACTCAGTCTTATAAATCACATAGGATCTCTCCTAATCAATCAAGGTCGATAGATTCCATCTAGATGCACTCCTACTCCTACAATGAACCTACTACAGCCAATCTGCATCATAAGAACCCAAATGGATAGGGCCCATGTTTATGTGCTCGTCAAACTACAGCAACCTCACTGTGAGTAGCCGAGGCATCGCAGGTCAAAGGATCAGTCATACAACTGCAGCATCAAGTAAGTCACTGATGAGTGGATAGACATCCAAGTGACTACTTGCTTTGGTCACGCTCAGTACCCTTGTTCTTTAACAAGTACTTGCACAATTACTCCAGTGTCCTCATACTGTGGACTCAAGACTCATCCATCAAATAAAGTAATATGTGCACTAATCTCAGCGGATCGATCACCATCCTCGTGATGATCCAACGATTAGGAGCAATTCAAAAATTAATCACCAATGACACATGTCTCAAATACTCAACTCTTGAAAATATGCGTCATCATCTTATTAATTCATTGGACGATTCATGGACACATAATAATATGAATGAAAAGAATGCCCAAACTAATAAACTCATAATTAGGTCAAGTACAATTTTATGTCCCAGAAACAAAATAATGCGTCAGACAAATTGGCTTCTAGGGCATATTTCTAACAATCTTCCACTTGCACTAAAGCCAATTAGCCATAAATCTAAGCCCCATCTTCTTAAGATGTGCTTCAGTTTTCTGCTGACTTAGCTACTTAGTGAATGGGTCCACCATATTTTCTGTAAAGTCCACTCTCTGTACCTCTACTTATTTCTTTTCGAGGTAGTCGCGTATCAGGTTAAACTGCCACTCTATGTGCTTAGACTTCTGGTGAGACCTTGGCTCCTTAGCAAGTGCTATGGTGCCATTGTTAACGCAGTAGAGTGTTATGGCATCTGATGACATTATACCTAACTCTGCAATAAACTTCTTAAACCAGAGAGTTTCCATTGCACCTTTAGAGGCGGTGATACATTCAACTTCCAAAGTAAAGTCTACAATGATCGGTCGTTTTTGAACTCTTCCAATTTACTGAACCATTATTGCACATATTTTGATGTAGACTTTCTATCATCAATATGTGTGTATCCTTCTACCTTTAACTTTGATCTTTCTCTAAAGATCAAGAACATGTCCTCAGTTCTTCTCAAATATTTAAGACTATTTTTCACAGCTATACAGTATTTCTTGCCTGGATTTGACTGATATATGCTCGTGACACTCGCAGCATGAGCTATATCAGGTCGTGTACATAGCATGGCATACATGAGGTTCCCTATAGCCGAAGCATAAGGGATCTTGCTCATCCCCTAAATCTCTTCACATGTGTTGGGGCATATCTTCTTGGAGAGATTTATCCCTGTGCCTAAAGGGTAATAATCCTTTTTTAGAGTTTTTCGTACTAAACTTCTTCAGCACTTTCTCATGTATATTTTCTGTGACAGGACAAGCATCCTCTTAGATCTATCTCTATAGATCTTAATTTCCAAAATATAGGATGCTTTTCCAAGGTCTTTCATGGAGAATTTCTTAGACAACCATACCTTGACCTAAGTTAGCATGAGAATATCATTCCCAATAAGAAGGATGTCATCCACGTACAATACGAGGAATACAATAACCCTCCCACTAACCTTCTTATAAATACATGGTTCCTCTTCATTCTTGATGAAATCAAACAATTTGATTATATCGTTGAAATGAGTGTTCCAACTCCGAGATGCTTGCTTTAGTCCATAGATGGACCTTTGTAGCTTACAGACCTTGTGATCACCATCACAATATCTTGTAATCATGATATGCTACAAGAGTAAGTAATATTCAAATGGACATCAGCATGGCTACAGGTGAAAAGGTATCCTGATAATCAGTGCCTTCGCACTGACTATAACCTTTCGCCTCTAGGCTTGCCTTATAGGTCTCTATCTAGCCATCCAAACTTTTTATCTTTTTGTAAATCCATTTACACCCAATAGGTACTATACCTTTTGGTAGATCTACTAAGGTCCATACTTGGTTGGAATGCATAGAGTCCATCTCTGACTTCATCGCTTCTAGCCATTGATAGTCAACTTTAAAGACCACGCAATAGCACATATCTGGTAGGATCGTGATTATAGGTATCGATCCACAGGGATTAGGGTACAGTTATTTTTTTTAAATAAAAAAATATTTAAAAGGAAGAGTTTGTGAAGACTATTAAACTAAGGAATTTAATAAAAAATATAATTAAAATGATATCAGTTTGGGGAACCTAGGGCAAGGAATTGACCACTAACATCGAAACAAGGATTAATTGTATTTTTAATTCATTCTTGGATTAACATGCAAATTGGCTACAAGCCTATTAAGTATTCAGATAAAAATTCACAAAAGTAATTTAGGCATAGTCCATCTTTAGTTAGCATGAAATGTCTACCCTAATCTAAGGTGGCAGCACATCGCATCTTCCTTAAGCATGAACTATCTTATTTTTACTTCAATGATCATGAAGAGCAGTTGTATAAACTTCATATTTAAAATCACAGAAATTAAACATGAAATAAAAGAAGATATTTATTAAAAACAATAGGTTCATACAACTCCAAGAATATAAAATTAAAAATATAAAATCCTTATCCCTTTGTTAGGGCTGCATCCAGCCCCAGTGAAGAGATTAGCCCTGCATGGAGAATTGAACAGCCGCAGTAGTAGAGAAGGCTTTCATCGTGACCTGCTCTTCTTTCTTTCTTCCTCTAGCGACTTCCATCGAAGAACTCCCTCTCAGCACTTCATTTTTTATATAGGGGAAATCATTCCTGAAATGCCCCAAAGTCTTCTCTCTCTCCTTCTATTATTTTTTTCTTTTGTGTGGAACTCCCCTCCTCCGAAGAGATATATCCCCGAAGAGAAGAACTCTTCTCTTTATATAGGCTGCCTACCTCCTGTTGCTGTGAAGAAGTTTGGATGGAGATAAGGATGGATCAAGCTGATGAAGCTGAGATTTGTTCGGGATGCTCATCTGGCTGGCCGCAGGAGATCCGGACGTGGGAGAAGTTGAGCTGGGAGCTGATGTGTTGATTGCTGGATCCTTGAATCGCGGATGCTGGTATTAATCCGGAAGGTGAGATGGGATAATGATGGAACAGGGGAAGTGGAATGGCTGGGAGATACTTCGGAAGGAGAAGACGTGGCTTTGTTCGTGGACGAGAGCGGAATGATCTTGGATGAAGCTCACGGCTAGGGGAGACTTGATCCTTTGATGCGGATGCTGAGGTTTGCTGGAAGTTGATCTTGCGATTGGATATTATGCATTTGGTTGGGATCACGTGTGGAAGTTTGGGATGTTGGGAAGGAAATGGAATGAAGGAAAGAGATCACAGAATGCTTGATTCACGGAGAGGATGAATCTGTTCCGACGGGAAGAACGCGGAGAAGACCTCAGCTGGATGGCTGAACCTCTGTTCTGAAACAAGAGATAAAGATGCAAGCTGGAACAGGGGAGTTAGAACGAATTGGAGTAATCCGGAAGCAGGGTATAAGGATGTAATCCATGATAGAGTTAATCCGAATGGGATGTGAGCAAGAAACTCGGATTGACCGTGGGACACTGGGAGGAAGTTGGATACGGGATACGGATGATGTTGTTTTGTGAGCTACTCTGTTTTGTTTCCGTGAAGTCTGAGATGCTCATCTGGCTGGCCACGAGATAGGGATGGGAAGACTCGTGGTAGAAGCTCATGGCTAACCGTGGGATGCTAAGTTTATCCGTGGGAGAATGGAGCTGGATCCTATGCGAACAGTGGAGTGATGCTGTTGAAGCTCTTGCGGATGAGGTTGATCCGTGAAGCTCGGGTTGCTGGGATGAACTCACGGAAAAGGATGTACGTGAAACAGGGAATGGAAGCTAAGATCTCGAAAAGATGAAGCTGGCCGTTGGAGATTTGTGTGAGCTTCGTCCGTGGAGCGGGATGGCCGAGAGTTGATCCGGAAGGGGCCTTGAATCATGGATAGTTATTTCCTTTGTTTCGGAACAGGGGAAAAGGATGCAAGGGATTTGTTTCGAAGACGAGATAAGGATGGAATGCTGGATTTGTGATGGGATAAGAGCATGCTTCATTTGGCTGGGAACCGAAAGAGGCCAATGCTAGAATTCTTTAGGATCCGTGCGGCTAGAAATGATATATTTTGAGATCTGAGAGACAAATGATTGAAGGGATTATATTATTTTTAATGTTAAAACAGGAGAATTGGAATGAGTGGGAAGAATTTTAGGTGATCTTGTGAAGAGTCAGGAATTAATGGGAATCACTGAATTTTGGAGAAGAGTTCTTGGAATCGACTCCGAAGAAAGTGAAATTGTAAAATGATGCAGTGTAGTTTAGGCTTTACCTAATTAAGCGTGACTTGACCTGCATACATTAAGCTTAATCAGTAAATAAGTAAAACTCGAATTACCTTTAATAATTTATTAAAATGCAATGATGAAGGTAACACAATTTTTTAATTGAATTTACAATATATGTGAATTAGAATAATGATAAGTGCTATAAATAGAAAGTTAATTTATGCATTATTTAGCAATTATCACACCCCCCAACCTGCATTTTGCTAGTCCTCAAGCAAACTAAAAACTAACTCACTTTCGCAGGAATCGCGATTGCATTTACCGTATGCAATAAGGCTTTAAACCCCTAGGTGGCCCTAGTGGACGAGTTTTGTCTCGTGAGGGTTTCCGGCTCAGATACCCATAAACTGCTGTCTCCACTTAAAGAATTTGTTTTATTGCTTTATAAAATCTAATTTCAAATGCATAAGTGCTAAAAATTTCAAAAGCACACAAAGTTTAAATTACTAAGTCAGCCCAAATCCTAGGTCAGTATGTAACTTAAGTTGAAATCATTAAGTTTCCGTTAGAGAGTTGTAAGATTTATTTATACTTGGGTGCTTGGTGATATCTGAACCGTACACAAGCTAAGGCTATAGATTTCCCAAAATACTGCTAAAGCTAGTAGTAGAGTTGGGCACTAGGCCGGGCCGCCCACGGCCCGGCACGGCCCGGCACGAAGCGGGCCGTGCCTGGCACGGCCCGATAGCTACAGTGCCGGGCCGTGCCTGGCACGGCCCATTTAAGGGGTCGTGCTGGGTTACAGGTTACTGGCCCTCGGGCCGAGCCCGGCACGGCCCGCTTCGGGCCTGGGCCGGCACGGCCCGCTCTAGGCCCGCGGGCCAAGCACGGCACGGCCTGCGGGCCAGCCCGGCACGGCCCATAAGGGCCTGGGCCGGGCTGGCCCGCGGGCCTGGCACGGTCCGGGCCTGGGCCCGGCCTGGCACGGTCCGGGCCTGGGCCCGGCCCGGCTCGATAAAAATTAATGCTTCATAAATTTTTTTAATAAATTAATAAATATTGAAAACTAAGGATTTATGAATATAAAGCCACCTTAATGGTGGGGGGTTTGGCATAGACCCCTACCAGTTTATTAATTTAAATCAAAATAGTACATGAAGGGAGGTTTGGACCTTGGTCTGACCTCCAGAATACAATAAGAAAGGGCCGAGGTTTGGACCTTAGTCTGACCTCCAGAATACAATAAAAATGTACAATTATAAAAAATTAAGAAATCTTACTAATCATCAGTGATTCAGTGAATCAGTATTCACTCTTCAGTCTTCAGTAGTGTTTGTATCATCATTATCAGAGGATGTTGTATTATGTCCACCTTTATCTTGAAGTCTTGCCTCAACATCCAACCAATCTTTGAAGCAGAGAAGCATCTCCACCGTTTCGCCCGTCATCCTACTTCTCTTTTCGTCAAGAACACGCCGACCTGCACTAAAAGCGGATTCCGATGCTACCGTGGACATCGGCACAGCTAAAATATCGCGTGCAATTGCAGACATAACAGGATATTGATTTCTAACACTCTTCCACCAAGATAATACATCTAGATTCTCTATTTGATTTTCATCATATGCAGACTGAAGATCATTTCGTAAATAAAATTCTAGTTCACTACTTAAAGATGAAGAAGATGAAGATAAACTTGAAGCATGTGTGTGTCTTCTCTGTGCAATGAATGAAAAAATAGATGACGAACGAGAACTACTAGAAGAAGAAATAGAGGTTTGTATTTGTATTCTAGATCCACGAATTTTTTCATCATATATAGCATAAATATCATAAAGAAGTTGTTTTACCTTATTTTTAGCAGATTCAGAATCTTGATTCATATTTTCACAGTATGCATCAAGTAAAATTAGCACGCCATTTAATTTAACTCTAGGATCAAATACAGCAGCTAAGTTATGCATAGGACATATCTTGTCCCAATACTCATTCCATTTAGATTCCATTAGGTCAATAATAGGCATTAAAACATCATCATATCTATGTTCTGCAAATTTTTGACTAATTATATATGCTTGTTGTAAAAATGAACATGAAGTTGGATAATAAATACTAGAAAGAACATTGGTAGCATTATAAAAACTAAGCAAAAAATCTTCCAAAATTTTTTCTTTATTCCAATTAGTTTCAGTCAATGTAAAGCCTAATCCACGATCATTAATATATGCACTTAATAAGTTTTTATATGGGTATGCATCATGTATCATGCTATATGTTGAGTTCCAACGAGTAATTACATCAAGTTTAAATTTTTTAAAATGTTTACCATGATTTATACATAGTTCCTTAAATTTTTGAAGTCTTGATCTTGAAGCATGAATAAAAGAAACTGCATTTCTAATTTTACCAATCACATCTTGAATCATACCCATGCCAGCTTGAACAGAAAGATTTAAGATATGACATGCACATCTAATATGCAATAAATTTCCATCTAACATGGGATGCAATGAGTCTTTTAATAATGCAACAGCAGAATTATTATTAGATGCATTATCAAAAGTAATAGACATAATTTTATCATTAATATTATATGAACATGCAGTTTGATAAATGATATTTAAAATTTGTTGCCCAAAATGTGAAAAATCAAAAGCACGAAAAGCAAGAATACGTCTATTTAATTGCCAATCATTATCAATATAATGAGCAGTAATGGCAATAAAACAATTACTGCCTACAGATGCTGACCAAATATCAGAAGTTAATGAAATTTTTACATTTAAAGTAGAAAGTGTTTCAATTAAACTTTGTTTCATTGCTAAAAAGTTAGTCATAGCTACTCTTCTAAATGTACGCCTACTAGTTCTTTTGTAAGCAGGTTGTAGGTTTAATTGAATATATTCTTCAAAATTAAAAGATTCACATAAACTAAAAGGTAATTCATCCTTAACTATCCATTTTACAAGTGCTTTTCTTTGATTTTCATGATTATATGCAAAATTACCTACAAGTAATCCCCCTTGTATATTAAGGGTACTTTGAGTTTGAGCATGAGAATCATGCATCCTATGACTTTCTTGATGTCTTTTTAAATGCTCTGTTCCCCCACTACTACTACAACTATAAAGTTTGGCACATTTTTTACATTTAGCTTTCCAGACTCCATCAACCATAACTCTATCAAATTCATTCCATACAGCACTAGTCCTCTTACGAGAAGAGGTTTGATCTTCACTTGGTTCACTAGTTCTAGAGGAACTAGGAACATGGGGTTGGGGATTAGTTTCTTCTCCCTCATAAACAGAAGGAATGCCAAACTGACTTTCCTCAAAAGATGACATATCTAAATTGATGAATTCAAAAAATAAAAACTAACCACAAGGAGAAATTGAGTAGAGGGTCGGAGGGCAGAGGCAGAGCCGAGATTCTGAGCTTCCTCTTGTGCTCTCAACAGGAGTGACCTTCTCTTCTCAACAGGAACCTCCTCTTGTGTAGCACTTGAACACTTGCTAAATGCAAACTAAAAATTAAATTGCTAGAAGAGCACTTTAGAAGAGAGAAATAATAGCAGTAGAGAAGGAGAGAATAGTTGGTTTGGTGTGGTGAGAATGAGGGAGGAAAGGGCTATTTATAGAAGCCCAAAAATTTTTTTTCCCAAAATACCCCTCAATTTAGCCGTTTTTGAACTGTTGGGAGGGGCAAAATTGAAAATTTTCCAAAATAGCCGTTGGAAACGGCTATTTTTCTCCCCCCCTCTCCAGACGGGCCGTGCCAGGCACGGCCCGTTTGGAACCGTTGCGGGCCGTGCCTGGCACGGCCCGTTTCGTGGCCGTGCCCGGCCCGGCCCGCCAATAGACGGGCCTGGGGCCGGGCCGGGCTTCCTTTTGCGCCCGAGATGGGCCGTGCCGGCACGGCCCGCTTCATAAGCGGGCCGGTCCCGGCACGGCCCGTTTAGACCTTGGGCCCGGTGGGCCTGGGCTGGGCCGGCCCGGCACGGCCCGATGCCCAACTCTAGCTAGTAGTTTTCAAGAATTGATCAGATAAGACCTACTCACTGATTCAAAATCATCCTATCTTGCAGGATTTCGAGAGTTGTGGATGTTTACTTTAATACCTCAAGGGCTTTATCTGTAATATTCCAGTTTACTCGAATTTTTACAACGATGGCTTTCACACTATCGTCTTTTTCAAGATCAATATTATTTTCTCTTTTTCTTTTTTTCTTTTTTCTTTTTTTTAATTTATTTATTTTGTATTTATAAATAAATTATGCACTTTTACTCTTGTAATGATTCCTCCGTGTAGCGAGCATTCAGTCAACACTCCCACACCAGATGGCATAGGGTGTTGGACATTAAGACTTCTCTACGGACCTATGCTCGGGTTCATCATCACAAGCCCGCTGACCTTTGACAATAGGTAGCCCTTTTCGATGTACCTGGCTAAATTCACTCCTTTTTTTTTCTTTTTTTTAATAATAGTGAATTAGATAGGTATGATTCATCAGGACTTAAGGTTGCTACCAGACTTAACAACATAATGTTGAACCTAACCCTTAGAAGTGCAGGCCATGTGTGTGTGAAATTCCAAAGTAAAAATTATCTTACAACTCACTAAAAGAACTTTTAACGAAAAGAACTCAAGTTGTCTTACTCCTGACTAGTCATTGGGTTTTTTTTAGATTTTATATACTTCATGTGTTTATCATTTCAGCACTAAGGCATAGAAATTAGGTTTTTTCTTTTTTCTTTTTTTCTTTTTTTTCGAAAAATTTATTCAAAAATACGAAAATGCAAAAAATTTCTTCAAAAATTCGAATCCTATACCCCCCAACCTAGATCAGACATTGTCCTCAATTTTTTTTTGAGATATTATATTATGATTTTTATTTTTTTATATATTTTTTTATTTGGGATGAAAATGTGATGCATATGGAGTATAGAAGCATGTTACCTTAGCTGCATCAGTAATATGAGGACTCCTGCTAAGAAATTAAAAAAATACAATAAGAAAAAATGCAAAAATGACCTACGAAAATTTGGTTGCCTCCCAACAAGTGCTAAGTTTAACGTCTTCAGCCAGACGCAGCGCATCCTTATCAAATCATACCGGGTTCATGTCGAGTTCTCCAAGAAAGAAAATTTGTGGGAGACTGATTGTCGAGTAAGAAGTTGACTGCTTCTATGGCCTTGTCTATATCAAAGTCAAAATGGGCCAAGCATGTTTTCAGAAGGTCATCTGCTAAAATATAGGAAAGATTTTCTTCTACAAGATCGTCCATTTTATCTATTAGGAAGCACTCAACTTTCTTTGCGGGTTGATCAGAGGCACGAAATATATTTAACTTGACCTTCATATTCCCAAAGGATATATTCATCACCCTAGTTCTACAATTTATACTCGCATTGGCTGTAGCTAAAAAGGGGCGCCCAAGGATCACGGGGATTTGTTTCTTAGGATTAAGCTCATGTTCCATATCAAGGATGATAAAATCTACTGGAAAATAGAATTTGTCTACCTTGACAAGAACATCTTCAATTATCCCACGTGGTGTTTTTACAGATCGATCAGCCAATTGAAGGGATACCGAGGTTGGTTTTAACTCACCTAACCCAAGTTTCTCATAAATTGAGTAAGGTAAAAGGTTGACACTTGCCCCTAGATCTAAGAATGCTCGATCAATGAAATTATTTCCTAAGACACAGGAGATGGTGGGAGCACCAGAATCTTTGAATTTCGGAGAGATGTTGTGTTGGAGAATAGAACCCACTTGCTCAGTTAGGATGACCTTTTTAGGCACATGTGTCCTAGATTTTCGCTTTTGGGTGCAAAGATCTTTGAGAAATTTGACATAGGAGGGAACTTGTCTAATAGCATCAAGAAGCGGAAGGTTGATTTTGACTTATTTGAAAACCTCCATCATCTCCTCTAGTGAAGTTTCCTTTTTGCCAAAGGGAGAGGGTGAATTAAGAGCTTCAGAAAATGGGACTTTTGGAATGTGAAAAGGTGGACTAACTGAGGAAGAAGAAGGTTTTGGATTTTCATGTGATATATTTCTCTCCTCCTCTTTACCTTCCTTATTGTTACCCTTCCCAATCTTATTGTCTACTACACGTCCACTCCTTAGGGTAGTCAGAGCATTGGCTTGTTCATGATGAATTGTATTTAGCTGATTTTCTTGAGCAATGTATTGTCCCCTAGGATTACTCACTGATTGGCTTGGAAGCTTTCCTTCCTCTCGCTTATTCAGTGCATTAGCTAGTTGCCCCATTTGGGATTCTAGCTTGGCGATGGATTGTGTGTGAGAGTGCACCAATTGTGTAATGATTTCCAAACCTTGAAGGGCGGTCAACACTTTCTCCTCAAAGGCTGTGTTTCTATGGGGTGGAGGAGGAGTGTGTTGAAATTGAGTCGAAGGACGGTAGGGATTAACATTCTGGAATGGTTGAAAGTTTTGGGAATAAGGTTGGAAAGTATTAGGAGTCTGCTGCTTCCAAGAGAAATTCAGATGGTTGCGCCATCCTAGGTTGTAAGTGGTAGAATATGGATCATTACCGAGTCGGGATTGCGTTTGGGCAGCATTTACTTGTTCTTGCACAAATTCAGGGAATTATGCTGCCGAAGGGCACTCAAAAACAGTATGAGACGAACTAGAATAGAGAGCACAAACTTGTGCTTGGGAAAAGTTTGGAAGCGGTTCTCTAGATATTAACTGGTCCAATTTGCGAGACAATGCATCTACTTTGTCGGATAGACCTATGAGCTGGCTAACTTCATATATGGTCCCTTTTTTTTTGAGAACTAGGGGGTGCTTGACAAGCGGAGGAGGCATGGTGGAGAGAATTTTCATTAAGGTTTTCAAACATCTGCCACGCCTCCTGCTCACTTTTAAGCATGAAAGTTCCCCCACATGAAGCATCAACCATCTGGGATTTGATGATGCGGGCATTTGCGAAATAAATCTCTAAATTTCTTCCAGGTTTCATGAAATTCTTCCCCATCAGATTGGGAGAAGCTCGTGATCGCTCGTCTAAATCGGTTCGTTCTTCCTATGGAAAAATATTTTTTTAGAAATTCATGTTGCATTTGGGCCCATGAAAGAATGGAATTGGCTTCTAATGAATGGAGCCACTGCTTAGCTCTATCCTTAAGAGAAAAAGGGAATAGCCTAAGTTTCAGAGCATCAACAGTGAAGTTCTGAATTTTGACAGTAGTGCAGATCTCAAGGAACTCATCCAAATATTTATATGGGTCTTCATTGTTAAGTCCATAAAAAGAGGGAAGCATTTAGATGACACTAGACTTAATTTCAAACTGTACAGCAGCAGTGGAATCAGGTAGTCGAATACAAGATGGAGAGGTATAAATGGAAGGAGTAAAGTACTCCTTCAATAGCTTGGGGTGTTCTTCAGCCATCTCGACAGGTGGGGCAGATCCTATGGTTCTATAGGTACGGATTTCGGCTCGAAGGGTCCTAATAGAATGCTCTATTTCAGGGTCAAAAGGTACTAATTCCGGAGATCTGGAATGACACCCTAGCATGCACTAAAACCTTTCTGATCAGTCAAGTACAGTCAAGCATGCACTAGAAGAAAAACACATCAAGTCCTTGTATTCGCCCTAAAATCACTAGACAGCTCCTAACTGGTTTGAAGAGGGCATATAAGCCTCCAATCCGGTCTAATGAACTGAGTTGACCAGGTAAGCTCCCAAGTAAGTGGGGGGGTTACGATGCATTGCAAAGGTTCCACTTAAAAACTACTTGCCTCGAACAGATGAACTGTCTCCCTTGGGACAAAGCTTGCCTAGACATCAACTGAGCCACAGAGTGAAATTGGTGCAACTTTCGGTGATATTCGTCCTATTGAGCTCGAATGTCCCTAGGGGCCAACATCTAATTAATTTTAATTAACGTGATAGCTATGTGAGAATTGTTTCACCTAATTTGGGCAAGAATCTGGTGATGAAATCCAGTTCTTATCTTATTGGGGTGATTGCCCTTACTATGTGCGGATTAATTGGTGTATGTGTATCAAGCATGCATTCACACTTTTACTGAAATTAAAATCAAACAATCACCACAAAATTTCAAGCAAACTGGGAATCAATTTAAATAAGAAAGGTTTAGAGATTACCAAAGAAAATTTTTCCAGCATTTTTTTTTAATTTTTAAAGCAAACCTCTACAGCATTCTTTTTTCAATAGTTCCCTTTTTGATCGCCCCAGATTTTCTCTTCGATTCCTGATCAAATAATACCAAAATAAAAATCAAGAATTAGTAAGAAAGAAGAAAGGGAATAATTAAAGTAACAAAAATAGAAAATATTTTTATTTTATTTTAGAGAGATATATATATATATTTATTTTTTTTAATTTTTTTTAAATATATAAAAAGAAAAACAACTATACTAACAATCTCCGGCAACGACACCAAAAATTGATAGTCAACTTTAAAGACCACGCAATAGCACGTATCTGGTAGGATAGTGATTACGGGTATCGATCCACAGGGATTAGGGTACAGTTATTTTTCTTAAAAAAAAATATTTAAAAGGAAGAGTTTGTGAAGACTATTAAACTAAGGAATTTAATAAAAAATATAATTAAAATGATATCAGTTTGGAAGAACCTAGGGCAAGTAATTGACCACTAACATCGGAACAAGGATTAATTGTATTTTTAATTCATTCTTGGATTAACATGCAAATTGGCTACAAGCCTAATAAGCATTCAGATAAAAATTCACAAAAGTAATTTAGGCATAGTCCATCTTTAGTTAGCATGAAATGTCTATCCTAATCTAAGGTGGCAGCACATCGCATCTTCCTTAAGCATGAACTATCTTATTTTTACTTCAATGATCATGAAGAGCAGTTGTATAAACTTCATATTTAAAATCACAGAAATTAAACATGAAATAAAAGAAGATATTTATTAAAAACAATAGGTTCATATAACTCCAAGAATATAAAATTAAAAATATAAAATCCTTATCCCTATGTTAGGGCTGCATCCAGCCCCAGTGAAGAGATTAGCCCTGCATGGAGAATTGAACAGCCGCAGTAGTAGAGAAGGCTTTCATCGTGACCTGCTCTTCTTTCTTTCTTCCTCTGGCGACTTCCATCGAAGAACTTCCTCTCAGCACTTCATTTTTTATATAGGGGAAATTATTCCTGAAATGCCCCAAAGTCTTCTCTCTCTCCTTCTATTATTTTTTTCTTTTGTGTGGAACTCCCCTCCTCCGAAGAGATATATCCCCGAAGAGAAGAACTCTTCTCTTTATATAGGCTGCCTACCTCCTGTTGCTGCGAAGAAGTTTGGATGGAGATAAGGATGGATCAAGCTGATGAAGCTGAGATTTGTTCAGGATGCTCATCTGGCTGGCCGCGGGAGATCCGGACGTGGGAGAAGTTGAGCTGGGAGCTGATGTGTTGATTGCTGGATCCTTGAATCGCGGATGCTGGTATTAATCCGGAAGGTGAGATGGGATAATGATGGAACAGGGGAAGTGGAACGGCTGGGAGATACTTCGGAAGGAGAAGACGTGGCTTTGTTCGTGGACGAGAGCGGAATGATCTTGGATGAAGCTCACGGCTAGGGGAGACTTGATCCTTTGATGCGGATGCTGAGGTTTGCTGGAAGTTGATCTTGCGATTGGATATTATGCATTTGGTTGGGATCACGTGTGGAAGTTTGGGATGTTGGGAAGGAAATGGAATGAAGAAAAGAGATCACGGAATGCTTGATTCATGGAGAGGATGAATCTGTTCCGATGGGAAGAACGCGGAGAAGACCTCAGCTGGATGGCTGAACCTCTGTTCCGAAACAAGAGATAAAGATGCAAGCTGGAACAGGGGAGTTGGAATGAATGGGAGTAATCCGGAAGCAGGGGATAAGGATGTAATCCATGAGTTAATCCGATTGGGATATGAGCAAGAAACTCGGATTGAGCGTGGGACACTGGGAGGAAGTTGGATACGGGATACGGATGATGTTGTTTTGTGAGCTGCTCTGTTTTTGTTTTCGTGAAGTCTGGGATGCTCATCTGGCTGGCCACGAGATAGGGATGGGAAGACTCGTGGTAGAAGCTCATGGCTAACTGTGGGATGCTAAGTTTATCCGTGGGAGAATGGAGCTGGATCCTATGCGAACAGTGGAGTGATGCTGTTGAAGCTCTTGCGGATGAGGTTGATCCGTGAAGCTCGGGTTGCTGGGATGAACTCACGGAAAAGGATGTACGTGAAACAGGGAATGGAAGCTAAGATCTCGGAAAGATGAAGCTGGCCGTTGGAAGATTTGTGTGAGCTTCGTCCGTGGAGCGGGATGGCCGAGAGTTGATTCGGAAGGGGCCTTGAATCACGGATAGTTATTTCCTTTGTTTCGGAACAGGGGAAAAGGATGCAAGGGATTTGTTTCGAAGACGAGATAAGGATGGAATGCTGGATTTGTGATGGGATAAGAGCATGCTTCATTTGGCTGGGAACCGAAAGAGGCCAATGCTAGAATTCTTTAGGATCCGTGCGGCTAGAAATGATATATTTTGAGATCTGAGAGACAAATGATTGAAGGGATTCTATTATTTTTAATGTTAAAACAAGAGAATTAGAATGAGTGGGAAGAATTTTAGGTGATCTTGTGAAGAGTCAGGAATTAATGGAAATCACTGGATTTTGGAGAAGAGTTCTTGGAATCGACTCCGGAGAATGTGAAATTGTAAAATGATGCAGTGTAGTTTAGACTTTACCTAATTAAGCGTGACTTGACCTGCATACATTAAGCTTAATCAGTAAATAAGTAAAACTCGAATTATCTTTAATAATTTATTAAAATACAATGATGAAGGTAACACAATTTTTTAATTGAATTTACAAAATATGTGAATTAGAATAATGATAAGTGCTATGAATAAAATGTTAATTTATGCATTATTTAGCACTTATCAGCCATCTCTTGGAATCGATGTCTAACATCGCCTCGTTGTAGCTATTGGGATCCTTACCTTGATCCCTATCTCCCATGAGGAACACTTCCTCTACATCCTCTATAAGCTTACCTAAGTACTTTTCAGGAGGATGGAAGATCCTAATAGATTTACGAGGTGGAAGAGGTACTACATGTACTAGCTCAATATGATTATGTTCTATAGTTACAATGGCTTGTTGCTCTTCAGAGACTTTCTCTTCGAGCTCAATTTTTCTCCCACTGTCTCTATCAAGGATAAAACTATTTTTCATAAAGATAGCATATCGGCTCACAAACACTTTGTGATCCTTTAGGATATAAAAATCGTATACTAATAACTCTTTAGAATATCCTATAAAACGAGTACTAATTGTCCTATCCTCTAACTTATCCGCCTGTTGTCGCTTGACGCATCTCTAAATCTCAAGATGACCAAGACTCGGTTTCTTACCATGCCATATCTCATATGGTGTGGTAGGAACAGATTTAGAGGGAACTCTATTTAATATATAAATTGCTGAAAGTAGGGCATCTCTCTAAAGAAACAAGAGTAAATCAGTGAAGCTCATCATGGATCTGACCATATCCAATAGGGTCTGATTCATCCTCTCCAACACTCCGTTGAGCTGAGGTGTACTAGGAGGGGTCCATTATAAAACTATACCATTTTTCTTGAGATAATCACGGAACTCTCCAATAAGGTGTTCACCTCCTCGATCCGATTGAAGAGCCTTAATGAGTTTTTCTGTTTATTTTTCTACTTCATATCTGAACTCTTTGAATTTTTCAAAAGTTTAGATTTGTGTCTCATACACATATCCATACCGTGAGTAATCATCGGTAAATGAAGTAAAATTACAACCCCTAGGCTATACATCAAATGGGCCACACACGTTAGTGTGTACTAGGATAAGTATTTCAGTGGACCTCTCCGTGTCCTACAAAATTCATCAAAATTCATCCTTTAGGGTTGACAATCTCTCCTTTTTGATGATGACAAAACCATTGAGTTAAAAAAAAAATTGCAATAAATTTCATAGCAATTATCAAAATTTTATAATGAAGTTCCGAGCAAATATGACATTCAGAGATATATGCATAATTTCAACAGATTAAGGAGAAAAGTCTCCTCCTATCAATTACAAACATTCGAATTATGCAGAGTGATGAGAGCACAAAAGTGCGATCTACACATCACTTAAATTAGTATTATTGCTAACACATAATGATAAAAGTGCTGTATTAATATTATATTTTTTGTAGGGTGCAGGTGATCGGAAATCAAAGTTAAAATGCACATTGGGTTCAAAAAGATGCATCATAGTAGGTGACTAGTCAACCACATGGGGTCAGTCCTAGTTGCACACTAGAAGGAGCATTAGCCGACTAGGTGCAGCCACATCCAACGATCAAGCTCAGCCATCCAGGTTCATCACCCGTGAAGCATCCTTCACGCGTCCCAGCTCCAGCTCCCATCCCGTGTTCGTGCGATGCATTCCTCCCAAGCTTCCATTCATCCGTTGCGCTTCTTCCACGAGTCCAAAGCCACGCGTCCCAGCGTCCGCATGCAACTCATCAACCCGCGATCCAGTCCCCGTCAGCCATCTCAGGATCCGTGTCCCCTCTTCTCAGCGATTTGCCATGAAGCTTCTTCCACGCGTCCCATGCATCCAGGCTTCCGAGTCCATTTGTTCAGCCGAGATCCCAGCTCCGTGATCGTGATCCACCCGTGAAGCTTCCATGTCTGCACCCCATGATCTTCAGCTTCTCCCAGATCCCGCAAGCGTCCGCTCTCCACGCGTCCGATCCTTCCGGAGGGAGCATCCCGTGGGATCAGGGATTCATCTCAGCTGGTCTTCATCGCGTGCAAGAAAGGGGGGGAAGGGAGCTGGTTATTAGCTGGCTCCCATTCGAAAACAGGGGGGCTTGTCATCCCTCATTCGAAAAGAGAGTCCCCATTCAAAAAAAAACAGAGGAGGACCCTCTGTCAAAAGAAAAAAAAAAGAAAGGGAAACAGGGCCTCCCTGTTTCCAAAAAGAAAAGAAAGAAAGAAAAAGGGGAGAATGAAAGGGGGGACTCTTTTTTAAAATGAAGTAGCTGATTTCTTAGGGAGGGAGATGGAGAAACTTTTGATGTATTGCTCTTTGAAGTAAACTCTAAACTTTTGCCTTGAATGAATTATATTTACTGATATGTTTTTGATCCATGCATAGTTATTTCGTAGATAGCTCTTTAATGGATTATGATTATTAATATATGGATACTTTAGTATTTGATTCGTCGTAGACGTAGAAAGCACGACGAATGCTTAGAAATTGAGTTCATATGTTCATGAAACATATACCATGATTAGATCTATCCTACCATTCATTTTTAATCAAGAACCATAGAGTTTATTTCTTGGATGCAATATCGTCAAAGGGGATTCCAGATCCCTACACCATCTTAATCTATCCAAATTTCAATTCTCTATTTACTGATTTATTTTTTATTTGCAAAATATCATCTTAATCCACATATTTATTCAACTGAAAATTACATCTAAAAATTACGCTAATCTATAGATCGTTCCCTGAGGATTTGACCTCGGACTCCCGAGAATTTACTACTTGTGCGATTCTCCTGCACTTGGGAGAACAATTTTATTTTTGCACCAAGTTTTTGGCGCCGTTGCCGGAGAACGGCTGATTTATTAGTTTAATTTTAGAGTTAATTTTTAGTTGATTTGTTAGTATTTTTCTTTTGAAAAAAAAATCTTTATTACTATTTTTTTCCCTGCACAGTCTACATCAAACTCTGATATAAAAGAAATTTACCGTCTGATTGAACTCAAATTTGGTCGTCAGGTGCAGGCCCTGTGTTCTTTCATCGGGAACGGTCTGATTGACATTCGAAAACTTTTAAGACTATCAGATTAATACGAAAACTTGCTGCTGTCTGTTTTGAATTTTCTGCATCAGAATTTTATTGTTAACATATCTCATTGACCCTTGTTGCTAATTGAAAATTTTTTTAAAAAAAGAGAAAAACCTAAAATTTCAAATTTCAAAATTCAAAATTCAAATTTTAAACTTCAATTCATAAAATTTAAAAAAATAAATAATTGCTTGATCACCTATTCAATGAAATTTAATGTCATGTCATAAAATATTAAAAAAAAATCTCTTGATTGTTGCATATAGTATTATGGCATCAGCATAAATACTCTAAGGGCTGAACCCATTTAAAAAGATAAGGTCGGGATTTCATCACTCGTCCTTAGCCCAAAAATCACCCATTGCATAAATATCCTAAGCTTAATTAAAATCAATTAGACGTTGGGCCCCTAAGGACATTCGAGCTCAATAGGATGAAGACCACCGAAAGTTGCACCAATTTCGCTCTGTGGCTTAGTTGATGTCTAGGCAAGCTTTGTCCCTATAAGGAAAACAGTTCATCTGTTCGAGGCAAGTGGGTTTTAAGTGGGACCTTTGCGAACGCATCGTGACCCTCCACTTACCTGGGAGCTTACCTAGTCAACTCGGTTCATTAGACCGGATTGGAGCCTTAGGTGCCCTCTTCAAACCAGTTAGGAGCTGTCTAGAAATTTAAGAAAACATTAGAAATTGAGGTGTAATGTTTAGTTGCATGTTTGATTGTGAATAGATTTTTGTTTTAGGGTGTAGTTTTAGGGTATCTTTAGTTGATACTTATATTTATATTTATTTTTTTTTTAAAAAAAACATAAAAAATAATTAAATTTTGTATGCTAGGTTGGAATAGGGACGACACCGGTCGATTAAGTTGCACAACTTTAGATCATCCCTTAGGACACATCCTTGAAATTCCTTCGCAGTATCTCACACCTGTGAGATGGGCAAATTTTCCTGATGATATAGGAAGTCACCATGGTGATGAAGGTAGATCCCCAGTTATGACACTTCGACAATACTTACATCCCACTAGGACTAGTCAACCTTCATGCATGATTATTCCTGAAAATGTAGGACACTTTGAAATCAAACCAGGAGTAATTCAATTGCTGCCCAAGTATCATGGAATGGAATCCGAGAACCCTTATCTTCACCTTAAGAATTTTGAGGAAATTAGCATCACATTTAGAGTGCCAAATGTATCGAAAGATGTCCTTAATTAACCTTGTTTCCTTTTTCTTGAAGGATAAAGCCAAAACATGGCTGAACTCCTTGAGACCAAGATCGTTAGGAACATGCATGATATGCAAAGAGAATTCTTAAAAAAGTTCTTTCCTGCACAAAGGACTAATTTTTTGAAAAGGCACATTAGTAATTTCCAACAAAAAGACCATGAAACATTTTATGAATGCTAGGAGAGATTAAAGATTTGCTACTCTCTTGTCCTCATCATGGGTTTGAAACATGGAGAACTATTAGTTTCTTCTACGAGGGGTTGTCTCCACAGTTGAAACAATTTATAGAGCTATGTGCAATAGTCTATTTTGGGAAAAGCAACCCGATGAGGCATGGGACTATTTAGACTCTCTCGCAGAGACTGCACAATTATGGGATACAGGGGATAGAGGTGAATAAACCTTTGCCTAAGCCTACTAGCATTCCACACGAGGGCCTTTACAACCTTAATACTCAGGATGATATTCAGGCTAAAATGGCAGCCGCTTACTAGGAAGGTAGAGGAAATTGAACTTAGAAGGATTTGAACCCGTCAAGACCGTAGAACATAACTGTGGATTGATTGATTTAAAACCCCCATTTGATTTTGATGAGCTCAAAGCATTTGAGTATATCTTTTGATTACTAATGAATTCAATTGAGTGTTTCAGTGAAATCCTGTCTAATTGTCCCAAGACTTGGTTCATAATTTTGGATAAGTTAAGGAGTCTGTTTGAACCAATGTCTGAGACTCGAGTCAACTCCCGAGTATCACGAGTCGACTCCAAGCGTATCAAGTTCACTGGCACGAGCTCGAGTCGACTCCAGATAAGTACGAGTCGACTCCGACTGAGAACAGACAGAAGGACAGAAAGCTTCAACTCAGAACCTGTCAGCGAGTCGAGTCCCGAAGTGAGCGAGTCGACTCCCGAAGTGCGCGAGTCGATTCCGATGTTCACCGAGTCGACTCCAAGGAAGTAAGAGTCGACTCCAAGCAGTCACAGGCAGAAAAGTCAGAGAACAGTTTTCGGGTCTGAGATTCGAGTCGACTCCAGTGGAACGCGAGTCGACTCCGATAGGTGGCAAGTCGACTCCAGAGAAAGCAAGAGTCGACTCTCAGCGGTACACAAAGAAAAAGTCAGAGAGCATTTTATGGACTTTGAGATTCGAGTCGACTCCGCAATACCGCGAGTCGACTCCAAGACACCGCGACCCCAAGACAGACAGAAAACCAAGTTACTGCCTCTGAGATTCGAGTCGACTCCCAGACAGCTCGAGTCGACTCCAAGACAGCTTCACGTCAAAAGGCAGAAGACCATCTTTTGGAAACTGAGAGCCGAGTCGACTCCAAGGAAGTTCGAGTCGACTCCAAGACTGGACGAGCCAAAAGACAGAGGATCGAAAGTTCGGGCTCTGAGATTCGAGTCGACTCCCAGGACAGTCGAGTCGACTCGAGTGGACAAAATTCAAAATTGGATCCACGGACTTCAGTGGATGAGCCGACTCCAAAATTACCAAGTCAGCTCCAGAAGTTGACGAGTCGACTCCAGGGTCAAGACGAGTCGACTCCCAGTCGTGAAGGCAACTTTAATTCAAATTTGAACAGTTGCCGAGTCGACTCCGGAAAAGCTTGAGTCGACTCCCGCTACAGCCGAGTCGACTCCTGATCGCGCGAGTCGACTCCAACCCACCAACGGTCATATTGTCAGGCTGCGCAAGTGTTCAGAACGGGCAAAAAAGCACTCTAACGGCTAGTTTCCCGTGGGGGTTGGCTTTAAATAGCCACAAGAGGACTGTAGCAAGGCAGAGAACAACCCATTTCCACTGCCACTAATCAAAGCATTCAAGCTCAATGCAACGTGCTCTTCCAATGAAAAGAGGAAGGATCTGGCATTTACTGCTTCCAACTACATCTTCCCAGCAATTAAAGCCTCCTTCTCCTGCATTCAAGTCGACTACTCCTTTCAAGAGGAGACCAGAAGTGTAGAAGCCATTCCTCATTCTCCAGATCTAAAAGCGTTTTGAGGCTTCTTAACTTCATTTTATTGTTTCATATTGTTTTCATCTGCTTTTTGAGAGCTCCAGTTTTCTGTTTTCTTTCTTACAACTTGTATTTTACTTGGTCCTCAATTCGGGGATTTGGAAGCAAGGGGATTCGAGGTTGGTTTGGTGAGCCGAGTTAAAACCAAGTGGTGTAAGGGTTTGGATTGTGATTCCCGGCGAAAACAAATCGGGGCGGTTCTAGTCGGTTGAGCCTGGAAAAACCGACCGAGTTCGTTGTGAGCTCGTAAAACAACAAGTTTGGTTGTGAGCTAGGAAAACAACCGGCTGTAATCCAAGGGGGTTATAGTGAATTCCCAAGTGAGACTTGGGGAGTGGACGTAGGAGCAAGGGTTAGCTCCGAACCACTATAAAACTTGTGTTTGTGTTGGATTGTCTCTCTTCTTCTTCCCCTCACATCACTCACAGCACTTAGCATTAATTAAATAACTTGCAATAGTTTTTAATTAGTCAACCACATCGTTTTAAATTATTCAAATTATTTTAAAACCCAATTCACCCCCCCCTCTTGGGTTGTCTATCTGGGCAACAAGTGGTATCAGAGCCTAAACTCTTCCACCCAAGAGTTAAAAGATCAAAATGACAACCCCATTTGGATCTTCCCACATTGAGGGTCAGTCCACCCAAAGACCCCCTTTCTTTAATGGATCCGACTACTCATACTGGAGGCTAGGATGAGAATATTCATCCAAGCCCAAGACTATGAGATATGGACCATTGTAGTAATGGCCCATACATCCCATCCATATATGTAGAGGGTATCAAGGTACCCAAACTAAAAAGGATTGGGATGAACATGACATGAGGAAGGCACAACTAAACTCTAAAGCTATGAATGTGTTTTATTGTGCCTTGGATAGAAATAAATTCAATAGGGTCTCTACTTGCAACTCTGCAAAAGAGATTTGGGATAGACTTGAAGTGACCCATGAGGGCACGAATCAAGTTAAAGAATCCAAAATTAATATATTGGTTCATAATATGAACTATTTAAAATGATTCTAATGAGACAATCACTAGCATGTTCACTAGGTTTACTGACATTGTCAATGGCCTAAAAGCCTTGGCAAGAGCTATACTAACAGTGATCTTGTCAGAAAATACTTCGCTGCCTACCAAGGTCATGGGAAGCCAAGGTGACGGCAATCCAAGAAGCTAAGACTTGAACAAGCTTCCACTTGAAGAGCTCCTTGGATCCCTTAATGACTCACGAGCTAACCATGAAGCAACACAGCGAAGAGGAGTCCTCCCACAAGAAAAAGGTAATAGCTCTTAAGTCTACTTCATCTAACAAGGATTGTCTTGCAGTAGCAGCAGTGACGAAGAAGAGAATGAGGAAGATGATGGTGAGGCTCTTCTTGTGCGCAAGTTCAAGAATTCATCAACCACAAGAAGTCTATCATCAAGGAGAGGCCCCTCAAATTCCTACCGCAGGACAAAGGTAAGGAAAGGGAAAATGAGGGGATTGGGTGTTACGAGTGCAAGAAGCCGGGTCACATAAGAGCTGAGTGCCCTTACTGAAGAAGGGGAGTAAGTACAAAAGAAGAAGCTCTTGTCACAACACTATCCGACTCCGACTCATCATCTCCTCATCAGATGATGAACAAGAAGAGAAGGGCCAATTTCTGCTTCATGGCCAATGAAAACGAGGTAACTTCCGATACGCATCCTGATTTTTCTTTTGATGAACTTTATGATGCATTTAATGAATTAATGGTAGAATATAAGGCCATAAATCTTAAGAATAAAGAACTAAAAATAGCTAATCAATCATACCTACATAAATACGATAAATTAGTTAAGGATAAGGATTTAATCATCAAAGAAAATATAGAATTAAGACAAGCAACCAACTTTTAACTCAAAAGACTAGTACCTTAACTAAAGATAATGAAAAACTAACTAAGGAACTTTCAGAACTTAAAATCATAAACCAAATCTTAAATAAGGATCTCACAAAAGAACTTAATGACCTAAAAGCAGAAAATCAAACTCTAACTAAAGAACTTAACAAATACAAATCCTTAGTTGAAAAATTTACATATAGTTCTGAAAAATTAAACATGATACTTAATAGTCAACGAGCCGTATTTAATAAAGCGGGTTTAGGGTATAAACCAAGAAATAAACAAAAACTTCTTAGTAACTTCTTTGTTAAAGCTGGAAAAACTAAAACTAAGAAATAACTTGCTTTTGCTGTGGTACTATAGGTCATTAAGGAATGTGTGTAATTTTAGAAAAAATAAAATAAAAAGAAAAATTAAAAGGGTATGGGTTCAAAAGGAACCAACTTGACTAACATGAAGGACCCAAGAAAACTTGGGTACTAAGATGACATGATTTGCTTGTGTAGGAGTGTCTTGCAGCCAAGGTCAACAAAAACTGCTGGTACTTGGATAGTGGCTGCTCAAGGCACATGACGGGTGACAAAGATCAATTTTTCATCCTTGAAGCTAAGAAGGAAGGTGCTGTGACTTTTGGAGACAACAACCAAGGTCACATCATTGGTATTGGTAAAGTTCAAATCACCCTTCTACTTTTATGATAATGTTAGATATGTTGATGGTCTTAAGCATAACTTATTAAGCATTAGTCAATTATGTGATAAAGGGTATGATGTTTATGTTTAAGCCATCACTATGCATTATAACAAACCCTAATGATAATAGTTTAGTTTTTAAAGGGATTAGACGTGGAAATGTATATGTTGTAGACCTAGAAGATCTTGCAAAACATAACCAATGTTTAGTTGTAAATGAAACTAAAGATAATGATGCTAGTTGGTTATGGCACCGTAAGTTAGGTCATGCAAGCATGGACACAATAACTAAACTAGTTAAAAGAGACTCCGTGATAGATTTGCCAAAATTAAAATTTGAAAGAACAAAATATGTGAAGCATGTCAATTTGGCAAACAATCTAGGAACTCTTTTAAATCCATAAAATGTGTCTCTACTCTAGGCCTCTAGAATTATTACACATGGACCTATTTGGTCCAACTAGAACAACAAGCCTAGGTGGAAATAAATATGGTCTAGTTATAGTAGATGATTACTCTAGGTACACATGGTCATGTTCCTAGTGCATAAGGATCAAGCATTTTCTATGTTTAAGAAGTTCCATAGGAAGTAACAAATGCTAGAGAGTCTTCAGTCATAGCCATTAGAAGTGACCATGGTACCGAATTCGAAAATCAGTCATTTAATGAATTTTGTAGTAAGAAGGGGATAACCCATAATTTCTCAGCACCTAGGACACCACAACAAAATGGAGTGGTGGAAAGGAAGAATAGAACACTAGAGGAAATGGCTAGAACTATGTTATGTGAAAGTAACCTCCCTAAGTACTTTTGGGGAGAAGCCATTAATACCTCTTGTCACATACTAAATAGAGTTCTATTGAGACCCATTATAAAGAAAACACCTTATGAACTGTGGAAAAACAGAAAACCAAAGGTTAATTATTTTCATGTGTTTGGATGTAGGTGTTTTGTGCATAATAATGGAAAAGATAATCTAGGAAAATTTGACCCTAAATCTGATGAAGGAATATTCTTAGGTTATTCTACAACTAGTAAGCCTATAGAGTCTTTAATAAAAGAACCTTAGTTATAGAAGAATCTATACATGTTGTTTTTGATGACTCTAGTGACATCTCGTCTAGTAAGAAGGTTAATTTTGATGATGATATGGAAATACTTGAAGAAAAGATAGATGAGATGGGATTACAAGATGATAATCAAAAGTTGATTGAAGGAGAATCATCAAGCCAAGAGGCTATTATGGATCATGGGCTAACTAAAGCTTGGAGGTATGCTCATGGGCATCCTAAGGAACTAATTCTAGATGATCCATCTCAACCCGTTAGGACTAGAGCATCCCTTAGGAATTTGAATAACCATCTAGCTTTTGTTTCACACTTTGAGCCCAAACATATAGAAGAAGCCGAAAATGATGTAAATTGGATAAATGCAATGCAAGAAGAACTAAACCAATTTACTAGAAACAAGTGTGGAATCTAGTAGAGAGACCTTCTGAATATCCAATTATTGGTACTAAATGGATTTATAAAATAAACTTGATGAAAATGGAATTGTTATAAGGAATAAGGCTAGACTAGTAGCAAAGGGGTATAATCAAGAAGAAGGTATAGATTTTGATGAAACCTTTGCTCCCGTAGCTAGACTTGAGGCGATTAGACTACTATTAGCATATGCATGCTCTAAGGACTTCAAACTATTTCAAATGGATGTAAAAAGTGCATTTTTAAATGGGTATATTAATGAGGAGGTATATGTAAAACAACCTCCTGATTTTGAAAATCATCAATATCCCAATCATGTATATAAGCTAAATAAAGCACTTTATGGTTTAAAACAAGCACCTAGAGCATGGTATGAGAGGCTTAGCAAATTCCTATTAGAACATGAATTCTCTAGGAGAAATGTAGATACAACACTATTTCTGAAAAAGCAAAATAAGGATATGTTATTAGTACAGATTTATGTTGATGATATCATTTTCGGTGCTACTAACAATCGCCTCTGCGAGGAATTTGCTGATTTGATGCAGAGTGAGTTTGAGATGAGCATGATGGGAGAGCTGAACTACTTTTTCGGGCTTCAAATCAAACAGTCTGAAGGAGGCATCTTCATCAATCAAGCCAAATATATCAAGGAGATGCTCAAGAAGTTTGACATGGAGGGAAACAAGTCAATCAGCACCCCCATGAGCTCATCATGCAAGTTAGACCAAGATGAATCAGGTAAATCTGTAGATCAAAAACTTTATAGAGGTATGATAGGATCTTTACTGTATCTTACTGCAAGTAGACCTGATATTATGTTTAGTGTGTGCATGTGTGCTAGATATCAGGCTAATCCTAAAGAATCACATCTAGTTGCAGTTAAGAGAATTTTTAAATACTTAATAGGAACTAAGAACATAGGGCTATGGTACTCTAAAGAATCTAGCCTAAACTTAATAGGGTACACAGATTCAGACTTCGCTGGATGTAAGCTTGATAGAAAAGTACCAGCGGGTCGTGTCAATTTCTAGGAGAAAACCTTATCTCATGGTTTAGCAAGAAACAAAACTCGGTTGCATTATCCACTGCAGAAGCTGAATATGTTGCAGCCGGGAGTTGTTGTGCTCAAATCTTATGGATTAAACAACAATTAGAAGATTATGGCATTAAACAAGATAAAATTCCCATTAATTGTGATAATACAAGTGCCATAAACCTAACTAAAAATCCAATTCAACATTCAAGAACTAAACACATTGAGATAAGACATCACTTCATAAGAGATCATGTATTGAATGGTGATGTGACACTCCAATTTGTTTGTACTGATAATCAATTAGCAGATATTTTTACAAAACCCCTAAGTGAAGAGAGGTTTAGTGTGCTTAGGAGGGGATTAGGAGTGATTGATCCATCCTAGTGGTTCCACTAGATACATTGATTTGATGATTACAATGTGGTTAAAAATAGAGTTTCTTTCCAATGATCATCAAATCAGATCTTAATTAAGTGATTTTCCGTCATTCGGCACGATTATAGCATGAGTTTTAGGTGCGTGCCAAAGTTAGAGACGACTCGAGTAAGTTTCAGAGCCGGCTCCTAAGGGGGAGTCGACTCGCGCATTGGCGGGAGTCGACTCGCAAAGATGGCAGCAGAGGGGGAGTCGACTCGCATACTGTCGGGAGTCGACTCGAGGTCCACAGGCGCATAAGGAGAGTCGACTCGCGCATATTCTGGAGTCGACTCGAGGTCGAGTCGACTCGCGACTCAGTGGAGTCGACTCGCAGTCGGGATCCGACTTTTTAACCCTAGATTTGTCGTTTCGAAAACACTTTTCTTTCAAGCCGCCACTGTTCAAAAAGCCCTAGAGCCGACTCCTAGGTCGTCCCCGATCGTCTCCAAGCCATTTTCCCGTCGATTCTTCGCCGGACATTGAGTTCTCCTCCCTTCCTAGGTCATTCCCCGGTCGGTTCCGAGTCTTTTCCGTCGGTCCTTCACCATCCTCTAGGTTTTTCCTCTCAGTTTAGGTCAAAATGCCGCGTAAGACCGTAGTTAGGAAGAGGTCCCGACCCGAGGCCGGTCCCGAGCGGCGCTCCAAGGCGCGGCACGATCCCGCGAGGCAACCACCTCCGGCTCGTTCCCCGCCTAGGGCGGTTTCCGCGAGGCCATTGGCACGGGAAGGTCGTCTCCACCGGAGGTATGTCGATTTCGACTTCCTCTCCCAGGAAGGGTTCCCATAGGTGATAGACTTAGGGCCAGGGCCTAGAGTACTTCCTTACACTGGACCTCCCCACATACCGAGCCTTATTAGAGAGTTCTATGGTACCGTCCATCGGGGGAGATGGAGGTATCGAGGGGCACAGTAGCCGGTGTCCCTTGCGTGTCACGGAGGATCTTATTGCCCCACATCCTCCACCTTCCATTAGCAGGGGGTGGCTCCCGCACACCCTGAGGATAGGGTTGAGGCCCTTACGGCCGTTCTAGGACATCCACCCCAGTCACCTCTAGACGAGGTATCCGCGAGCTCCACTACCGATTGAGGTGCGGATCCTCTTGAGTATTTTGTCTAGATTCCATCTTCCCTAAGACAGGGAGATTTGATTTTGTAAATGAGAGAGACCTAGCTCTTATGTTCTATAGTCCTTCAGGACACCCCAATCAACTCCCCTAAGCTCATCTATAGGTATATTGTTGAGCCCTAGATAGAACCTAGGCTCACCCTCCCATACGCATGATTTTCACCCTTCTTTTTAGGGAGTACGAGGTTCCCATTCCTGAGGGGGAGCCCTTTCGCGCTTTGCGATGGACTGATCGCACGCGTGCGGGGACCCTACACAGGATGGGGTTTCGGAAGAGAGAGGGGGTATGGGTTAGGAAGTCTACCTCACCCCTCAGACCCACCAGACCTTCAACCCAGTCCTGAGCCCGATTCAGACTACCCAGACCATCCAGACCATCCAGGACCTTCCATCCACTCTCCTGCTCCTACCACCTCCGCCGGACCTTCCTCCTCGGCTCCACCATCCATGGAGGTCCGGATTGATCCTGAGCAGCTCCGGGAGCTGCGACAGGAGATAGTCAGAGATGTGAGGGATGAGCTGCTTCGGAGCTCCGAGGTGCGGTGCCTGCTCCACTCCTGCACCCGTATCTTCTCAGTTGGTCCCTTCCTTGACAGCCGTGACTGACCATGACGGCTCATGTACGGGAAGAGATCTACAATGTCCGGAGTTTGGTCCAGGCCCAGTTCCACAGCATGAGTGAGGTCACGAGCACCACTCGACAGATGGCGAGAGGACATAGGTCGTGACATGCACACCACCACCGAGGGGGCCGAGGCGCTTGTCGAATGTACTCATCGACAAGCTGGGACGCACTTCAGACGTCGGTGACTGGGCTTCAGACGTCGGTGACTGAGCTCTCCACTACACATAGCAGAGCCACTACGTCTATTATCACGCAGCTTGGCCATGTTACAGATGCAGTCACCCTCCTCATGGAGGCAGAGCCGATTGAGAGGAGGAGCCACATCCCACGAGAGGAGGACCCACATCCTCGAGAGGAGGTGCCCTCATCCCTCGAGGAGGCCAATAGATGTTTTTGTGTTTTGTCTTGTTTTACTTTACTTATTGTATTCTCACATGTATTCACATTCATATCAATACAATGAGTAGACATTTTATCTTCAATTATGTGCCATTTGATGATTGGTTGTGCCATTGATTGTGTGTGATTACCTCCTTTTTGATATGATGACAAAAAGGGGGAGAAATAAAATATGTAAAAAAAAAGGGAGAAATATGTATAAAGTATGTAAAAGGGCGAAATATTGTAAAAGAAATCAATGGAAATCAATAAAAACATAAAACTCTTAAAAACACACAAATTTGTTCTAAGTGGATTCGGTACCTCGAGGCTCATTATCTCTCTTTTGGGGCTCCTAATGGAGTAATCTCCAGAATCTATTCAAGGGATATTTCGGAGATTAGCTGAATCCTACACAAGAACAAATTGACAGATTTTCCCTCTAAATACAAAAATTCAGTTCAAAAACTTCAAAAGCATTAAAAGAAAATTCAGAGAATTCAAAACATAGTTGAATGCATATGTTGAGGGGGGAGAATTCTGAATTTTAATCAAACTAAATCATTAATGACATATAAGCCAAACAATTGATTGCATAATATGAAGGCTTATATAATTCCAAATGAAAGGGGGAGCTTTAACTCCGAAATTTATTGTTTCACTCCTTTCAAGCTTGGATAAATTGAATTACCAGACATTTGAATTCATTTATGGATTTTATTTTATTATTTATTGAGCAATTCATTTACATATACTCAAAGTTTTGTCATCATCAAAAGGGGGAGATTGTGGAGTGATTGATTAAAACCCCAATTTGATTTTGATGAGCTCAAAGCATTTGAGTATATCTTTTGATTACTAATGAATTCAATTGAGTGTTTCAGTGAAAATTCCTGTCTAAAGTGTCCCAAGACTTGGTTCATAATTTTGGATAAGTTAAGGAGTCTGTTTGAACCAATGTCTGAGACTCGAGTCGACTCCCGAGTATCACGAGTCGACTCCAAGCGTATCAAGTTCACTGGCACGAGCTCGAGTCGACTCCAGATAAGTACGAGGTCGACTCCGACTGAGAACAGACAGAAGGACAGAAAGCTTCAACTCAGAACCTGTCAGCGAGTCGACTCCCGAAGTGAGCGAGTCGACTCCCGAAGTGCGCGAGTCGACTCCGATGTTCACCGAGTCGACTCCAAGGAAGTAAGAGTCGACTCCAAGCAGTCACAAGGCAGAAAAAGTCAGAGAACACGTTTTCGGGTCTGAGATTCGAGTCGACTCCAGTGGAACGCGAGTCGACTCCGATAGGTGGGCAAGTCGACTCTAGAGAAAGCAAGAGTCGACTCTCCAGCGGTACACAAAGAAAAAGTCAGAGAGCATTTTATGGACTCTGAGATTCGAGTCGACTCCCGCAATACGCAAGTCGACTCCAAGACACCGCGACCCCAAGACAGACAGAAAACCAAGTTACTTGCCTCTGAGATTCGAGTCGACTCCCAGACAGCTCGAGTCGACTCCAAGACAGCTTCACGTCAAAAGGCAGAAGACCATCTTCGGAAACTGAGAGCCGAGTCGACTCCAAGGAAGTTCGAGTCGACTCCAAGACTGGACGAGCCAAAAGACAGAGGATCGGGAGTTCAGGCTCTGAGATTCGAGTCGACTCCCAGGACAGTCGAGTCGACTCGAGTGGACAAAATTCAAAAATTGGATCCACGGACTTCAGTGGATGAGCCGACTCCAAAATTGCCAAGTCAGCTCCAGAAGTTTGACGAGTCGACTCCAGATCAAGACGAGTCGACTCCCAGTCGTGAAGGCAACTTTAATTCAAATTTGGAACAGTTGCCGAGTCGACTCCGGAAAAGCTTGAGTCGACTCCCGCTACAGCGAGTCGACTCCTGATCGCTGCGAGTCGACTCCAACCCACCAACGGTCATATTGTCAGGCTGCGCAGAGTGTTCAGGAACGGGCAAAAAAAAGCACTCTAACGGCTAGTTTCCGTGGGGGTTGGCTTAAATAGCCACAGAGACAATGTAGCAAGGCAGAGAACAACCATTCCACTCCAACTATCAAGCATTCAAGCTCTGCAACGTGCTCTTCAACGAAAAAGAGGAAGATCTGCAATTTACTGCTTCCAACTACTCTTCCCAGCAATTAAAGCCTCCTTCTCCTGCATTCAAGTCGACTACTCTTTCAAGAGGAGACCAGAAGTTTAAGAAGCCATTCCTCATCTCCAATCTAAAAAGCGTTTGAGGCTTCTTAACTTCATTTATTGTTTCATATTGTTTTCATCTGCTTTTTGAGAAGCTCATTTCTGTTTCTTTCTACAACTTGTATTTACTTGGTTCAATCGGGGATTGAATCAAGGGGATTGAGGTTGGTTGGTTGAGCCGAGTTAAAACCCAATGTGGTGTAAGGGTTTGATTGTGATCCCGAAAAAACAATCGGGGCGTTCTAGTCGGTGAGCCTGGGAAAAACCGACCGAGTTCGTTGTGAGCTCGTAAAACAACAAGTTTGGTTGTGAGCTAGGAAAACAACCGGCTGTAATCCAAGGGGTTATAGTGAATTCCCAAGTGAGACTTGGGGAGTGGACGTAGGAGGAAGGGGTAGCTACCGAACCACTATAAAACCTTGTGTTGTGTTGGATTGTCTCTCTTCTTCTTCTCCTCACATCACTCACAGCACTTAGCATTAATTAAATAACTTGCAATAGTTTTTAATTAGTCAACCACATCGTTTTAATTATTCAAATTATTTTAAAACCCAATTCATCCCCCCCCTCTTGGGTTGTCTATCTGGGCAACAATAACTGCGAGTGTTGTAGGATTTGCGAGATGCCTGGCCATCTCAATCACTGATTGGCCCCACAATACCCGCATTCAAGGAAGTCTTGCACGATCAGGCCAATGTTATGAATACCTATCAAAAATCTTTTCAATAATCCTATTTGGGTACTTACAACCCTGGGATGGAAGAACCATCCAAATTTTAGGTGGAGGAATGACCAAACCTCAACAAGTATATTGATGCAAAAATAAAATTGTTCTCCCAAGTGCAGGAGAATCGCACAAGTAGTAAAATCTCGGGAGTCCGAGGTCGAATCCTCAAGGAACGATCTATAGATTATTAGCGTAATTTTTAGACATAATTTTCAGTTGAATAAATATGTGGATTAAGATTATGTTTGATTTTCAGAAATTAAAATCGGAGAACAATATAGCAATAAACAAAGTTTAATAAAATAAAGATGGTAGGGATCTGGAATCCCCCTTGACGATATTGCATCCAAGAAATAAACTCTATGGTTCTTGATTAAAAATGAATGGTAGGATAGATCTAATCATGGTATATGTTTCATGAACATATGAACTCAATTTCTAAGCATTCATCGTGCTTTCTACGTCTACGACGAATCAAATACTAAAGCAATCCATATATCAATAATCATAATCCATTAAAAAGCTATCTATGAAATAACTATGCATGGATCAAGAACATATCAATAAATATAAGTCATTCAAAGCAAAAATTTAGAGTTTACTTCAAAGAGTAATACATCAAAGGTTCCTCCATCTCCCTCCCTAAGAAATCAGCCCTCCATAAAAGACATTAGCCACTTTTCTTATTTTTTTTTTTTTTTCTTTTCGGAAACAGGGCCTCCCCTGTTTCTTCAATGGGACTCTCCTCTCTGTTTTTTTTCTTTGAACCTGAGAGAGCCCCCTCCTTCTCACCCAGCCGAGAGGTATATTAAGCTCCTTCCAGCCCTCCTTCCTCGCACGCGGTGAAGATCCGTCGGCTGAGAACGCGGGAGAATCGCCACGGATCCTTGGGGCGAACGTGGCGTGGCAGGCTCGGCTGAAGATCCTCGCAGACGGCTGGATGATCGCTGATGCTGAAATCACGGGATGGGAAGATGGATCTTTGCTGGGATGAGGTGCGGACGTGGCGTGCGCTCGTGAGGAACTCGGACGTGGACGCTGCGATGAAGTCGGATGGAGCTGGGACGTGCTGTGAACGTGGAAGCCGAGATTGCTGGGAGATGCTTCACGGACGGTTGGAAGGCGCGTATGGATGAACTCGGAAGCAAACGGATGGGGATACTCTCGAACGGAAGGAGGATTGGAACCGACAGCTGCTAAATCAATGGGAGAAAAACTCGGAAGCTAATCACACGCGGAAGGCACTCGATCTGATCCGCGGATGTGGGGGGAAACTGCAACTCGGATGCTCTATGGAAGCTGGGAGACTTCACGGACAGATGAGATGGATGCACTGGAGCTGGAACACGTGAGAATGGGGCACGGACGCTGGTGATGATCGTGAACGGGAGGAAACGTGGGGTTGCAACGTGAAGGGATGCTGAGATGCGTGGGAGAACTCCAGGAACGGTGGAAGCTGCGGATGCGGCAGATGATGCGGTGGTGACGGCTGGGATGTATGCTCTGGCTTGCGGGAGAGGCGGAAGGAAGCTGAGATCTGGGAGATTCACATGCGGACGGCTGAAGGAGCTGATAGCATGGCCTTGGACGCTTTGGATCACTCACGGGAAGAAGAGGATGGGCTGCACGTGGGCTCCATCGGGCTGAGATGCACGGGCTGCTGGGAATTGTTGCAGTGAACTGGATGGCTGAACTTAGACTCCTTCTAGTGTGCAACTGGGGTGGAAACATGCGGTTGCCTGATCACCTACGGTGATGTTTGGACCCAATGCGCATCTTAGCTTTGATTTATAATCACCTGCACCTCACAAAAATATAATATTAATGCGGCAATTTTATCATTATTTGTTAGCAATAATACTAATTTAAGTGATGTATAGATCGCACTTTTGTGCTCTCATCATACCCCCCAACTAGCTTATTGCTAGTCTCTAGCAATTAATGAGCAGATAATAGAATGAGAGTGCAAAAGGTATGGTTTAACCTATGACTTTTTATTGAAGCTAAAGATATAAAACTAAGATATGTACTCACTTTCGTAGGAATCACGATTGCACTTAGCACGTGCAACAAGCCGTTAAACCCCTAGGTTACCCTAGTGGACGAGTGTTGTCTCGTAAGGGTTTTCAGGGACGTTACCCACAAACATCATGAATGGTATGACATGAGATTAAAAATATGAAATAAATCCTAAGCTAATACACATGTAATTAATTGACAAATATTTTCAAGTATGGCAACCGTCAAAGCAAGGAATATAAAGTGTAGTGTGCATCAAATCATATGACTTTCTCAGTGTACTAATACCTCCACCACAACAGAGCACCGCCTGAGTTTTAGGTGCACTACTCAAGTCCAAAATGTTTTCTACAATTTATTAGAACCTGATCCATCAAATTTTCAGAATATCACATGTTGTCTAAATTTGTCAAGAATGGTTCGCATGTAAAGAAAGAGCTATCAATCTCAACTAAACAACCCGGGTACACAGAGGTCCAATACAATGGAGTCAAACCAGCCATTACCACATGTCACTAGGTTCAGCCTAACCAACTCATTCATGCTTATTTTTATTTCAATTTTTTTTTTCTTTCAATACACATGACAACTACAGCTATCCAACCTCATTAGGCTCTAGTAAGGTCCATGTAGCGAGCTTTCAGTCAATGACCCCCGATCCAGTTGGCTCAAGACATTAGGTGAAACACCCCTCGGACTTAATTACTCGAACCAGACTACGCCACGAGGCCAGACTTGTCATCATAAGTATTATATTTTTTTTTTTTGAATAATAATTATGCAAGAAAAGAAATGGTAGACTGAACCATATAAATATTTTTATTATATATGTGACTGCATCGTGACTATAGGTCAACCAAAGTCGGATCATAAGGCACCTAAGTAATCTAGTCGGGATATTCAACCTCTATCTTTATGTGAAAACCAAATCATGAACCTTATGGTACGAACAAGGATACTCGTACTTCTTTTACGGATAAGGCTAACAAAAATGCAGTTAACAAATGTGAACTCCTGAGGCTTTCCTATTGTCATTAAGTACACGTGTGGGATCTAATAATAGGTCTCTGATCAATCATAGTATGCATGTGTTCCTTGCCTTAATAGTTGCACAAACTCAATATGAAAATACATGTGCATTTGCTCAGAAAAGAAAGTAATAGAATAAATCAAATGCAAAAACAAGTTTTTATTTTTTATTATTATTATTATTTTTTTTAGATCAAAATATTTTTCTCCCCCCCAACTTAAACATTGCATTGTCCTCAATGTAAAAGATACAGAAAAATTATATATGAGAGACAACAGAGAAAATGATAGAGAGAAGAAGAATACCTTGAGCTGTTGATTTTCAGAAAAGAAGACCTACAAAATAAGAAGAAAACTAGAAAGAAAAAAAAAAATTTAATTCTAACTAATATACACATACCTTGGTCGTCATGCTCAGTCATAAGAAGGCTCCTCCAAGAGAAGGAGTCCTCTTCATCTGCAAAATTCTCCAGAAAAGGTTTTAATCTATGTCCCATTTACCTTAAAAATTTTGCCATCCTGTGGATTCTCAATTTCAACTGCCCCTTAGTTTAGCGAGAGTCATACAAAGAACTTTTTGTGTAGGTTCAAAAGATTTCTTAGAATTGATTTATCATGCCTAATTTCTCAAATCCTTAAGGTGAAGATAAGGTTCTCGAATTCCATTCTACGATACTTTGGCAGCAATTGAATTACTCCTGGTTTGATTTCAAAGTGTCCTACATTTTCAGAAATAATCATGCATGAAGGTTGACTAGTCCTAGTGGGATGTAAGTATTGTCGAAGTGTCATAACTGGGGTCTACCTTCATTACTATGGTGACTTCCTACATCATCATCAGCCATCTCACCAGATCTGAGATTTTGCGAAAAAGTTTCAATAATGTGATCTAAGGAATTGTCAAAAGGTTGTCGACTCAGACGTTCAGTGTTGTCCCTATTCCAACCTAGCATACAAAATTTCAGAGTTTATTTATTTGTTTGTTTTCTTTTTTGTTTTTTTTTTTTTTTTTTAATGATTACCCTTTATCTTTTCTTAAAGTTCTTATCAATTTTTAATTAGCAACAAGGGTTAATGAGATATGATGATAATAAAATTCTGATTCTAAAAAAAAATTAAACACAGAAAATTCAAAGCAGACAGCAGCAAGGTTTTATATTAATTTAATGGTTGTAAAAGTATTAGAATATCAATCAGACCGTTCAGATGAAAGAAACATGTGTCCTACAGCAGCCGACGAAATTTGAGTGCAATCAGACGGTGGATTAATCAGATATCAGAGTTTGATGCAGACTGTGCAGGGAATAAAAAACAGCAATAAAGATTTTTTTTCTTTTTTTTCGAAACAAAAAGACTAACTACTAAAGTACTAATTAAATCTAAAAATTATACTAATAAATCAGCCGTTCCCCGGCAACGGCGCCAAAAACTTGATGCAAAAATAAAATTGTTCTCCTAAGTGCAGGAGAATCGCACAAGTAGTAAAATCTCGGAAGTCCGAGGTCGAATCCTCAGGGAACGATCTATAGATTATTAGCGTAACTTTTAGACATAATTTTCAGTTGAATAAATATGTGGATTAAGATTATGTTTTGATTTTCAGAAATTAAAATCGAAGAACAATATAGCAATAAACAAAGTTTAATAAAATAAAGATGGTAGGGATCTGGAATCTCCCTTGACGATATTGCATCCAAGAAATAAACTCTATGGTTCTTGATTAAAAATGAATGGTAGGATAGATCTAATCATGGTATATGTTTCATGAACATATGAACTCAATTTTTAAGCATTCATCGTGCTTTCTACGTCTACGACGAATCAAATACTAAAGCAATCCATATATCAATAATCATAATCCATTAAAAAGCTATCTATGAAATAACTATGCATGGATCAAGAACATATCAATAAATATAAGTCATTCAAAGCAAAAGTTTAGAGTTTACTTCAAAGAGTAATACATCAAAGGTTCCTCCATCTCCCTCCCTAAGAAATCAGCCCTCCATAAAAGACATTAGCCACTTTTCTTATTTTTTTTTTTTTTTCCTTTTCGGAAACAGGGCCTCCCTGTTTCTTCAATGGGACTCTCCTCTCTGTTTTTTTTCTTTGAACCCCAGAGAGCCGCCTCCTTCTCACCCAGCCGAGAGGTATATTAAGCTCCTTCCAGCCCTCCTTCCTCGCACGCGGTGAAGATCCGTCGGCTGAGAACGCGGGAGAATCGCCACGGATCCTTGGGGCGGACGTGGCGTGGCAGGCTCGGCTGAAGATCCTCGCAGACGGCTGGATGATCGCTGATGCTGAAATCACGGGATGGGAAGATGGATCTTTGCTGGGATGAGGTGCGGACGTGGCGTGCGCTCGTGAGGAACTCGGACGTGGACGCTGCGATGAAGTCGGATGGAGCTGGGACGTGCTGTGAACGTGGAAGCCGAGAATGCTGGGAGATGCTTCACGGACGGTTGGAAGGCGCATATGGATGAACTCGGAAGCAAACGGATGGGGATACTCTCGAACGGAAGGAGGATTGGAACCGACAGCTGCTAAATCAATGGGAGAAAAACTCGGAAGCTAATCCACACGCGGAAGGCACTCGATCTGATCCGCGGATGTGGGGGGAAACTGCAACTCGGATGCTCTATGGAAGCTGGGAGACTTCACGGACGGATGAGATGGATGCACTGGAGCTGGAACACGTGAGAATGGGGCACGGACGCTGGTGATGATCGTGAACGGGAGGAAACGTGGGGTTGCAACGTGAAGGGATGCTGAGATGTGTGGGAGAACTCCAGGAACGGTGGAAGCTGCGGATGCGGCAGATGATGCGGTGGTGACGGCTGGGATGTATGCTCTGGCTTGCGGGAGAGGCGGAAGGAAGCTGAGATCTGGGAGATTCACATGCGGACGGCTGAAAGAGCTGATAGCATGGCCTTGGACGCTTTGGATCACTCACGGGAGAAGAGGATGGGCTGCACGTGGGCTCCATCGGGCTGAGATGCACGGGCTGCTGGGAATTGTTGCAGTGAACTGGATGGCTGAACTTAGACTCCTTCTAGTGTGCAACTGGGGTTGAAACATGCGGTTGCCTGATCACCTGCGGTGATGTTTGGACCCAATGCGCATCTTAGCTTTGATTTATAATCACCTGCACCTCACAAAAATATAATATTAATGCGGCAATTTTATCATTATTTGTTAGCAATAATACTAATTTAAGTGATGTATAGATCGCACTTTTGTGCTCTCATCATATATAAACCCAACTCCTCCACCTCCGCAACCTCATTATGCACACGCACCCCCTCAAAAATCCAGTCTCGAAGAAACTTTGCAATCTTTCATGCAAGGTCAAGCCAAAATCAATGATGAATTAAGAAATCAACTGACAACGTTGACCACTGTTTTAAGTGCTCAAGAGAAAGGTAAGCTACCAGCTCAACCACAACCTAATCCTCAAGTCTATGGCGGTAGTAATGCATCATCTTCAACTTCGCATAAAGAGCAAGCAAAGAGTATAATAACTTTGCGAAGTGGAAAGATTATTGACCGACCAGTCCCAGAACAAACACAAGTCATATCTGATTCTGACTCTTCCAAGACAAAAGAAAAGGATAATGAAGAAACAGAAGCACCAACATCTACTGAAAAAATTGAATGTCCTTTTTCTGCACCATTTCCACAAAGATTAAAGCCCTTGCAAAAGCTTGAACCAAACTCTGAAATTCTTGAGCTTTTTAAGCAAGTAAAAATCAATGTACCTCTTCTTGATGCAATCAAACAAGTGCCTTCATATGCAAAATTTTTAAAAAGATTTGTGCACTGTCAAGCGTCGTTTAAATGTCAAGAAGAAGGCATTTCTGGCTGAAAATGTGAGTGCAATTTTACAGCATAACATTCTTCCTAAATATAAGGATCCAGGTTGCCCAACTATCTCGTGCATCATTGGCAATTTTAGGATTGAGCGAGCATTGCTAGATTTAGGAGCGAGTGTGAACTTGTTGCCATATACGGTATATGAGCAACTCGGTTTGGGTGAGTTGAAGCCAACAACTGTGACCTTACAATTAGCTGACAGGTCAGTGAAGGTCCCTAGAGGGATTATTGAAGATGTGTTGGTCCAAGTAGACAAGTTCTATTTTCCTGTTGATTTTATCGTACTGGACACACATCCGGCTTCCAATTCACCATCTCAGATTCCGGTCATTTTAGGACGTCCATTCCTTGCAACTTCTAATGCATTGATCAATTGTAGGAATGGTGTCATAAAGCTTTCTTTTGGCAATATGACCTTGGAACTGAACGTCTTTAGTATAGGTAAACAACCCAGTGATCATGAAGAAAGTAAAGAAGTTGAATGGGTTGAAACCATTGCGGAAGAATATTTGTTAAAAGAAACATTTACTGAATCGGCCGACAATGGTTTGATAGATTGGTGTTCTGAAGGTACTGCTAATGATGTGGTCCCACCTAGTTTAGATAATTCGGATGTTATGATGGTCAATGGGTGGAGACCGCGAATAGAGGAATTTGAACAGTTGCCACCTCGAAAAGCAAAGATAGTACCATCCCATGAACAAACACCTAAGCTCGAGTTGAAACCTTTACCGAAGGAACTCAAGTATGCCTTTCTTGGATCCGATGACACATTTTCTATAATCATCTCATCTGATCTGGATCATGCCCAAGAAAGAAAATTACTTGGTGTTCTAAAGAATCATAAGGGAGCTTTAGGATGGTCTATTGCCGACTTGAAGGAGATTAGCCCTTTAATTTGCACGCACCGGATATATTTGGAGGACAATGCCAAAACCACAAGGCAAATGCAACGCAGGTTGAATCCTACGATGAGAGATGTGGTTAAAGCAGAAGTCCTCAAGTTGCTTGACGTGGGTATTATCTACCCAATTTCTGATAGCAAGTGGGTGAGTCTTACTCAAGTCGTGCCCAAGAAAGCAGGTCTGACAGTAGTAAAAAATGATCAAGGTGAACTAGTTCCAACTCGTGTTCCGACGAGTTGGCGCATGTGTGTTGACTACCGAAAATTGAATTTGGTCACTAGGAAAGATCACTTTCCCCTACCCTTTCTAGATCAAGTTTTGGAAAGAGTTGCAGGACACAAATTCTATTATTTTCTCGATGGCTATTCCGGGTACTACCAAATCGAAATTTCACCTGAGGATCAAGAGAAGACTACCTTCACTTGTCCTTTTGGCACATTCGCTTTCCGTCGGATGCCATTCGGGTTGTGTAATGCACCTGCGACATTCCAAAGGTGTATGCTCAGCATTTTTGAAGAAATGAACGAAAAATTTTTAGAAGTGTTTATGGATGATTTCTCTATTTTTGGCGATTCTTTTGATGATTGTTTATTACATTTACAAGCAGTCTTAGCTCGATGCATGGAAAAGAATCTGATACTAAATTGGGAGAAATGCCACTTCATGGTGCCAAAGGGAATTGTCCTAGGACATATTGTTTCATCGAAGGGCATGGAAGTTGATAGAGCTAAGATTGACTTAATCGCCAAGCTACCTGCACCCAAGACGGTTAGAGATGTTAGATCATTTTTGGGTCACGCAGGATTTTATAGGAGGTTCATCAAGGACTTTAGTGTCATAGCCCGACCATTATGTAACCTCCTATCCCTTGATACACCGTTCAATTGGACTGAAACATGTCAAGAGGCATTCAAAAAATTGAAGGCTATGCTTAGCACTGCACCCATCGTGCGACCACCTGATTGGTCATTACCTTTTGAGATCATGTGCGATGCTAGTGACTATGCGATAGGAGCTGTCCTAGGACAATGCAAGGATAATAAGCCATATGTCATCTACTATGCAAGCAAAACCTTAAATGATGCTCAAATGAATTACACCACCACCGAGAAGGAATTGCTTGCAGTAGTATTTGCATTAGACAAATTTCGCTCTTATATCCTTGGTGCTCCTATTGTTATCTTTACAGATCATGCAGCGCTAAAATATTTATTGGATAAGAAAGATGCCAAACCACGCTTAATACGATGAATACTTCTACTCCAGGAATTTGACATCACTATCAAAGATAAAAAGGGAGTAGAGAATGTGGTTGCTGACCATTTATCACGGCTAGTTGTTCATGATTTGGTGCCACAGTTGCCCATCAAGGACTCGTTCCCTGAAGAGCAATTGTTTACACTTTCTACTATGCCATGGTATGCTGATATTATAAACTTTCTTGTCACGAACCGGATGCCGGGGCATTGGGGATCGAATGATAAGAATAATTTCTTGCGTGAAGTAAGGAGTTATTATTATGATGCCCCTTATTTGTTCAAGTATTGCAATGATCAAATCTTTAGAAGATGCATTCCGGATCATGAGATACAAAGTGTACTCTCTTTCTGTCATGCCAATGCTTGCGGAGGACACTTTGCATCTAAGAAAACGGCAGCTAAAGTGTTACAATGTGGTTTTTATTGGCCTACACTATTTAAAGATGCCCACGAGTTCTGTAGGACATGTGACCCATGTCAACGTGTTGGAAGTCTAACTCGTAGGCAAATGATGCCTCTTCAACCCATTACTGCTATTGAAATTTTTGACATATGGGGCATTGATTTCATGGGCCCATTCCCACCGTCTTTTGGATATGAGTACATTTTGGTTGGTGTTGAGTATGTGTCCAAATGGGTGGAAGCTGTATCTTGTCGAACAAATGACCACAAACCAGTTTTAAAATTTCTTAAAGAAAACATATTTTCTAGGTTTGGGATGCCCAAGGTTATAATTAGTGATGGGGAAAAACATTTCTGTAATAAACCTTTTGAGATTCTATTACGAAAGTACGGTATCACCCATAGAATTGCAACTCCTTATCACCCGCAGACTAGTGGCCAAGTAGAGTTAGCCAATCGGGAGATTAAACGAATTTTAGAGAAAATGGTGAATCCATCATGCAAAGACTGGTCTTTAAAACTTTCTGACGCATTGTGGGCTTACCGTACTGCTTATAAAACTATTCTTGGTATGTCTCCGTATCGGCTAGTCTATGGAAAAGCATGTCATCTACCTATTGAAATAGAGCATAAATCGTATTGGGCCATTAGAAAATTAAACTTTGAACTGTCAGATGCTGGTTTAGCCAGAAAAATACAACTAAGTGAGTTGAATGAAATTCGACGGGATGCGTATGACAATGCTAGACTTTATAAAGAACGAATGAAAATTAGGCATGATAAATTAATTCTAAGAAAATCTTTTGAACCTGCACAAAAAGTTCTTTGTTATGACTCCCGCTTACATCTGTTTCCTGGAAAGTTACGATCAAGATGGACATGTCCTTTCATTGTAAAAACTATTTTTCCACACGGGGCAGTTGAAATTGAAAATCCACAGGATGGCATAATTTTTAAGGTAAATGGACAAAGATTAAAACCTTTTCTTGAGAATTTTGCAGATGAAGAGGACTCCTTTCCCTTGGAGGAGCCTTCTTATGACTGAGCATGACGGCCAAGGTATGTGTATATTAGTTAGAATTAAATTTTTTCTTTTATTTCTAGTTTTCTTCTTATTTTGTAGGTCTTCTTTTCTGGAAATCAACAGCTCAAGGTATTCTTCTTCTCTCTATTATTTTTTCTATTGTCTCTAATATATAATTTTCTTGCATTTTTTTACATTGAGGACAATGCAATGTTTAAGTTGGGGGGAGGAAAATATTTTGATCAAAAAAAAAAAAAAACTTGTTTTTGCATTTGATTTATTCTATTACCTTCTTTTCTGAGCAAATGCACATATATTTTCATATTGAGTGTGTGCAACTATTAAGGCAAGGAACACATGCATACTATGACTGATCAGAGACCTATTATTAGATCCCCACACGTGTACTTAATGACAATAGGAAGGCCTCAGGAGTTCATATTTGTTAACTACATTTTTGTTAGCCTTATCCATAAAAGAAGTATGAGTATCCTTGTTCGTACCATAAGGTTCAGAATTTGGTTTTCACATAAAGATAGAGGTTGAATATCCCGACTAGATTACTTAGGTGCTTTATGATCCGACTTTGGTTGACCTATAGTCACGATGCAGTCACATATATAATAAAAATATTTATATGGTTCAGTCTACCATTTCTTTTCTTGCATAATTATTATTCAAAATAAATAAATAAATAAATAAATAAATAAATATACTTATGATGACAAGTCTGGCCTCGTGGCGTAGTCTGGTTCGAGTAATTAAGTCCGAGGGGTGTTTCACCTAATGTCTTGAGCCAACTGGATCGGGGGTCATTGACTGAAAGCTCGCTACATGGACCTTACTAGAGCCTAATGGGGTTGGATAGCTGTAGTTGTCATGTGTATTGAAAAAAAAAATATATGAAATAAAATAAAAATAAGCATGAATGAGTTGGTTAGGCTGAACCTAGTGACATGTGGTAATGACTGGTTTGACTCCATTGTGTTGGACCTCTGTGTACCCGGGTTGTTTAGTTGGGATTGATAGCTCTTTCTTTATATGCGAACATTCTTGACAAATTTAGACAACATGTGATATTCTAAAAATTTGATGGATCAGGTTCTAATAAATTGTAGAAAACACTTGTGGACTTGAGTAGTGCACCTAAAACTCAGGCGGTGCTCTGTTGTGGTGGAGGTATTAGTACTCTGAGAAAGTCATATGATTTGATGCACACTACACTTTTATATTCCTTGCTTTGACAGTTTTCATACTTGAAAATATTTGTCAATTAATTACATGTGTATTAGCTTAGGGTTTATTTTTATTAGAATCTCATGTCATATAATTCATGATGTTTGTGGGTAACATCCCTGAAAACCCTCACGAGACAACACTCGTCCACTAGGATAACCTAGGGGTTTAACGGCTTGTTGCACGTGCTAAGTGCAATCGTGATTCCTACGAAAGTGAGTACTTATCTTAATTTTATGCAATTAGTTTTAATAAAACATCAAAGGACCAACCAACACTTTTTGTACTCTCATTTTATCAATTGCTTGTTAATTGCTAGAGACTAGCAATAAGCTAGTTGGGGGGTGTGATGAGAGCACAAAAGTGCGATCTACACATCACTTAAATTAGTATTATTGCTAACACATAATGATAGAAGTGCTGTATTAATATTATATTTTTGTAGGGTGCAGGTGATCGGAAATCAAAGTTAAAATGCACATTGGGTTCAAAAAGATGCATCATAGTAGGTGACTAGTCAACCACATGGGGTCAGTCCTAGTTGCACACTAGAAGGAGCATTAGTCGACTAGGTGCAGCCACATCCAACGATCAAGCTCAGCCATCCAGGTTCATCACCCGTGAAGCATCCTTCACGCGTCCCAGCTCCAGCTCCCATCCCGTGTCCGTGCGATGCATTCCTCCCAAGCTTCCATTCATCCGTTGCGCTTCTTCCACGAGTCCAAAGCCACGCGTCCCAGCGTCCGCATGCAGCTCATCAACCCGCGATCCAGTCCCCGTCAGCCATCCCAGGATCTGTGTCCACCTCTTCTCAGCGATTTGCCATGAAGCTTCTTCCACGCGTCCCATGCATCCAGGCTTCCGAGTCCATTTGTTCAGCCGAGATCCCAGCTCCATGATCGTGATCCACCCGTGAAGCTTCCATGTCTGCACCCCATGATCTTCAGCTTCTCCCAGATCCCGCAAGCGTCCGCTCTCCACGCGTCCGATCCTTCCGGAGGGAGCATCCCGGGGGATCAGGGATTCATCTCAGCTGGTCTTCATCGCGTGCGAGAAAGGGGGGGAAGGGAGCTGGTTATTAGGTGGCTCCCATTCGAAAACAGGGGGGCTGTCATCCCTCATTCGAAAAGAGAGTCCCCATTCAAAAAAAAAAATAGAGGAGACCTGATAAGTGCTTAATAATCTATAATTTAGTTATCTTTCCATAGCACTTATCAATGTTCTTAAACTGATAAATACGTATTTTACCATTAAATTGAATGATCATTGAAAAAAATTTAAAATATGGTAAAAAGCAAATAATTCTTTTTTTAAATCAGACTCTGAACTTGTCTCTCTCTTGTTTGCAATCTTTCATGAAAATTATAGGAAAACATATAAGTAGGAGAGTGTGTTGACCCGGTTTGATAACCTGATAGAATTGTAGTCAAGCTAAGGTTATAATTAAGGCCCTGTTTGGGGGAGCTGTTGGCAGTAGAGCTGTTAGAAGTAGAGCTGTTGGAAGTAGAGCTGTCTGAAGTAGAGCTGTTATAAAAAGCTGTTTGCTGTTTGGTAACTACATTCGTAAAGTGCTGTGATACTTTGTTTTGTGCTTGGTAAACAAACTGAGAAAGTACTTTTGTATGACAAAATTACCATAAAGGACATTGCATAGTATTATACAACAGAACATAATAAAACATAACATAAATTAATACATAAATATACGATATAGTATAATATTATTGTAATATAAAATAATATTATGTTAATATAGCATAATAGTAATATAATTATTAGAGTAAATTAATATTTGGTAATTTAACATAATATTAAATTATTTAACATAACATATTAATATATTATGATATAATGTAATATATATTATATTTATAGTATAATACAATAATAAAAGTATAAAATATTATAATTGTTAGTATAAATTAATTTCTCATAATATAACATAATATAAAATTATTTAAAATAACATATTAATGTATTATAATGTAATGTAATATAATACAATATTTAGAGTATAATACAATAATAAAGGTATAAAAAATTATAATTATTATTATAAATTAATTTGCCATAATATAACATAATATTAAATTATTTAAAATAGCATATTAATGTATTATAATGTAATGTAATATAATATAATATTTATAGTATAATACAATAATAAAGTTATAAAATATTATAATTATTAGTATAAATTAATTTTCCATAATATAACATAATATTAAATTATTTAACATAACATATTAATGTATTATGATATAATATAATATGATATTATATTTATAGTATAATACAAAAATAAAGGTATAAAATATTATAATTATTAGTATAAATTAATTTTTCATAATATAACATAATATTAAATTATTTAACATAGCATATTAATGTATTATGATATAATATAATATGATATTATATTTATAGTATCACACAAAAATAAAGGTATAAAATATTATAATTATTAGTATAAAATAATTTCCCATAATAATTTTTCATAAAATAATTTTTCGCGGTCCAGGGGCTCTTCTTCGTGGTCCACGCTCGAGGAGGACCTCAGCGTGGGCCGCGAGGTTGATGATAAAAAAAAAAACAATAGATTGATTCTGGAAGGTATGGAAAAGGATTAAAATTTTTTTTTTCTAAAATGTGGTTGAAGAGATGCATACAAAAATTGAAAAGAAAAATACATTTTCTTACGAAAGGGAGTCTGACGGCTAGGGTTCTTGGCTCCAGCAGATTTTTAGGTTTATAAAGGGACAAACTATGTAATTATGTTATTTTAATATGAGCAGTTTTGTCAAAAATACAGCTTTCCAAAAAAGCTGAAACAGCTTCCTCCCAAAAGCTCCAAATTGGAGCTTCCTCCCAAAAGCTGTTTTCAACTTCCCGCAAAAGCTGAAACAGCTTTTTGAAAAATTTACCAAACACAGTTTTTTTATCTAAAAGTACTTTTGGAGGGCCAGAAAGTGCTTTCTGACCCTCCAAAAGCTCTCCCAAACAGGGCCTAAATGGGTTTTGGTCCTGATTCGATCGAAAGTTATAATTAATTTTGTATGGGGCAGAGGTTTGACTAACCCTTTTTATTAGGTCACGGTCCTATTTTTAGTCCTGTCTGGTCGAGTTCGATCTGAAGCAGCTTAGCAAGAATTAAATTTAAATGACAATGGGCTTAAGGACAAGTCAACCATCGTGACCCACCTCCAACCCAAAGTCAATTTCCAACCAATTCCTTACCTGCCTTCATATAAAATTTATAAATTTAAAACAAAAAAAAATAATGAATATAATAAAATAAATAAAAATAATTTCGGGGAGAATCACTTATTCACTGTTCATATGAACAGTGTCCCGTAAAAACACTGTTCATATGAACAGTGAGAAATAATATAATAATAATAAAAAAAATTATTATTAAAACTGTTTCACTGTTTATCTTCTTCCTCCCGTTATCTATCCTTCCCGTGATCCCGCCTCACAGAGCGCCCCCCTGCCCGTTCCAGCCACGAGTCCCACGCGGTGCAGCCAGATCCAGATCCTCCGCCTCCTCTTCCGCCCGTGACGCCTCCGGTGTCTCCCCGTCGATCCCGCGGCCAGCCCTCTTCCCAGCAGCCGAGATCCAGCTCTTCCGCATCATCCCGTTCCAGCCACATCCAACGAGCACACCAGCGAGCAGCTCCTCCGTCTTCTCCGAGATCCGGCCGTTCGCATCCCTCCCATCGATTCCCAGCTCCAATCCCTGTGATTCAGCCTTCACCGCGATCCCAGCCGACTGCAATCAACGAGCCGGTAACCCAGCTCCTTCCGGATCGGCACCCGCTTCGAGCTCCATCTTCGCCTGAGATCATTCCCAGCATCATGCCCTCCTCCTCTCCCGGGATCATTCGAAAAGAGAGTCCCCATTCAAAAAAAAAACAGAGGAGACCCTCTGTCAAAAGAAAAAAAAAAAGAAAGGGAAACAGGGCCTCCCCTGTTTCCAAAAAGAATTCAAAGAAAGGAAAAGGGGAGAATGAAAGGGGGACTCATTTTTAAAATGAGTAGCTGATTTCTTAGGGAGGGCGATGGAGGAACTTTTGATGTATTGCTCTTTGAAGTAAACTCTAAACTTTTGCCTTGAATGAATTATATTTACTGATATGTTTTTGATCCATGCATAGTTATTTCGTAGATAGCTCTTTAATGGATTATGATTATTGATATATGGATTACTTTAGTATTTGATTCGTCGTAGACGTAGAAAGCACGACGAATGCTTAGAAATTGAGTTCATATGTTTATGAAACATATACCATGATTAGATCTATCCTACCATTCATTTTTAATCAAGAACCATAGAGTTTATTTCTTGGATGCAATATCGTCAAAGGGGATTCCAGATCCCTACACCATCTTAATCTATCCAAATTTCAATTCTCTGTTTACTGATTTATTTTCTATTTGCAAAACATCATCTTAATCCACATATTTATTCAACTAAAAATTACATCTAAAAATTACGCTAATCTATAGATCGTTCCCTGAGGATTCGACCTCGGACTCCCGAGAATTTACTACTTGTGCGATTCTCCTGCACTTGGGAGAACAATTTTATTTTTGCACCACAGAGTTATTGTTCTTTATCATAATTTAAATCTCCCCCTATATATTAGCTTTAGTGCAGAAATTTGTATTCTTTTTCATATATTTCTCATTTCTCAGATTAGAATTCTTTTCATATTTCTCATTTCTCATATTAGAATTTTTTTCATATTTCTCCCCCTTTTTGTCATCAACAAAAGGAAGGAAGTTGAAAATAATATCTGATACCAACATTAAGAATTTTGATTCCATTACAGATTTTGATTTGTATCAAATGCAATATGTATCAGAGCAGTATATAAACCAATGAAGACATATATTTCAAGAAAGGTAATCATTCATTGCATAAAGTACCTTTGATAAATCAGAGAATTACAGTTGGTATCATTTGGTATCTGTCAGCTTACAAGTGTGCCAAATAATCATGAAACTCAGCTTAGTACAAGCTTATATTTTGAAAATATGGGTTTCAGTCTAAGCTTAGGTTAGGTTTAGTCTAAGGTCAGTCTAGGTTGAAGGTTTTGAAGATGAAGGTCCAGGCTGATCTTCCTTTGGCTCTTCCATCAGCTTGTCAATTTTACTGTTTAGTGCAGTGATGGAGCTAGTGAGCTGACTTTGTTCTTCTCCCAATTCTTAAATAGAGCCTTGAGCAGTATTTTCTTGTTCTTGCAGCTATTTTTCAATCTCAGTAATTTTTCTCGGCTGGTCAGCTGCTACTTGCCTTAATCCTTGCAGTTCAGATTTAACTTCTTTTACTAAATCAATGAGATCAATAACCTGATTCCAGCAGACTCTAGAGTTGAACATTGCATTTATGATGTTATCTCCAATGAACTTTAACTGCCATTTCTCAAGTCTGAGTGGAGGATCTGATGGCCTTTGTATTGGAGGAGGCTGACTGACCTGAGGCTCTGTTGGAGGTACTTGTGTAGGAATTCTTTTGCCTTTTAGTGGTGTAGTAGTGTCTTGACCACTTTCATCTTGAGATCCTTTTTCTTTATGAGTCCATTTGGCCTCAGATTTGACAAATCCCTTTCTTTTCAATGATTTGTCATTGTAGACATCAGAAGACAGTAATTCTTTCTTGGTTTCCCCTTCTAGATTTATATTGAAGTTATAAAGGACTTGAGTTAAGACCATACCATAAGGAAGTGAAGCTCATTTTTTCTGTCATTGAGCTTCCATATATCTAATCATCAGACATGGTAGGTTCAGTGGGAGTCTTTGTATGATATGATGCATTACCAGTATATCCCTTTCTGAAACATGATCAAATTTTTCTGTCTTCGGGAAGAACATCTTGTTGATCATGTGATGCAACAAACGCATCTCTGCATTTAGTTGATTGGCACTGATCTCAGTCCAATCTCCTGTGACTTTTCTATTCAAAATGGTACTAATTCCTTCATTCCTATTTTCTAGATGATCTCTATTTTCTCCATCATTTGGAATCCGAAGGATATCTCTAAGAATTTCTTCAGTAATTAAAATAGGGACATCTTTTACCATGGACGAGATTTATCCTTGTCCATATCTGGCATTGTTGTAGAATTCTCATATCAGGTCTGGGTAGGTTGGCACATTCAGAGAGTAGAGGTATTCCCAACCCATATCCTTGAGATTTTGCCTTAAGAAAAATTTTCTTTCTCCAGAAATTCGAAATCCACTCTCCTTCCTGTTGATACATTTCTTATGGAGAGAGGTCCTTGTCTGGATACTGAGGACGGAGGTGACAGAGGAGTCGTAACAGGTTGAGGCGGTGGTGTTACCTCCCTCTGTGGATTCTCTGCCCTAGCCTTAGTTCTCCTCTCTGTGTGTGGAGTAGTATTCTTCCTCTTTGGCCCAGATATTACTTGCTTGTTTCTCACCATTGGAAGATCAATCATAACCTCAGAAAGATTTTCTAGGATTTTTGGAGGTTTTGGGTTTGTAGAAGAGTTTGAAGACAAGAAGGCGCTCTAAGGGGTACGAAACGTTTCAGATTCAACGTTTCAGTGAGAGAGAGAGAAAGCCTTTTAGAATCCGTTTAGAATGGTTTCCTCTTTAGTCGACTCATCTAACTCATGAGTCATCTCCGATGAACTAAGAGTCGACTCTTTTAACTTAAGAGTCTTCTCTTGTGACTTAGGAGTCGACTCTTTTAACTTAAGAGTCGTCCCTTACTACATTAGTCGACTCCTCATTAACATGAGTCGTCTCCTCAGACTATTCAAAAGACAAAATCTTTTTGAATAACATTTAAAGCTTAATTCCAAACCATGGATCAAATAAACTAAAATTCAACCAATGATAGTCAATCAAAATATGCAAATTATCAGTCATAATCAGTCATCAGAATGGATCACAAATGCATAATTCACCTCTAAATTTATAAAATAATTCTTTATTAAGAGGTTTAGTGAATATATCTGCAATTTGTTTATTAGTATTTATAAATTCCATTTTTATATCCCTATTTTGAACATGATCTCTTATGAAATGATGTCTGATTTCTATATGTTTAGATCTTGAGTGTTGTATGGGATTTTTAGTCAAATTTATGGCACTAGTGTTGTTATAGGAGTACCTATTGATTTTTAGCTCATAGGAGTACTTATTGATTTTGAGTTTTCCATACCAAACTTCTTTAAGATTTTTTTTGTGTACTTGCTTTGGCAGATGAAGATTCCATCTCTTGTTTGCTTAATTTGGAGTCCAAGGAAGAAGTTGAGTTCATCCATCAAACTCATCTCGAACTCACTTTGCATGAGCTTAGCAAATTCTTCACATAAACTTTCATTAGTAGCACCAAATATAATATCATCAACATATATTTGAAAAATCAGAATATTAGCATTTTTCTTTTTAATAAATAGAGTTTTATCAACATTTCCTCTTGAAAAATTACTCTTTATCAAAAAGTTGCTTAGTCTATCATACCAAGCTCTAGAAACTTGCTTCAAGCCATAAAGTGCTTTGTTCAAATTAAAGACATGATCTGGAAGTTTATCATTTTCAAATCCAGATGGTTGTTCTACATAAACTTCTTCTGTTATGAAAACCATTTAGAAATGCACTTTTGACATCCATCTGAAATAATTTAAAATCCATGTAGCATGCAAATGCAAGTAATAGCCTAATGGCTTCAAGTCTAGCTACAGGTGCAAAAGTTTCATCAAAATCAATTTTTTCTTCTTGATTATATCCTTTTGCAACTAGTCTAGCTTTATTTCTAATTACAATTTCATCCTCATTTAATTTATTTCTGAACATCCATTTTGTTCCAATTACCGAAATATTTTCAGTCCTTCTAACTAAATTCCAAATATTGTTTTTTTCAAATTGATTCAGTTCTTCTTGCATTGCCATTAACCAATTACTATCTTTTTCAGCTTCTTCAAAAGATTTTGGTTAGAAACAAATGCAAGATGATTACAAACATCTCTAATAGAGGATCTAGTCTTAATTCCTTGTGAAGGATCACCAATTATTAGTTCTCTAGGATGACTATGTGCATACCTCCATTCTTTTGGTAGAGTAATTTTACCTTTGATTATTTGATCTTCTTCTTCTTGATTTTCATCATGCTCTGATTTTTCATATGCAGAGACATCCTTTAGGGTTAAATCTTTGACTTGCTCATTTAGTTCTTCTGCATCATCATTGAGATCTACATCCTTCCTTGAAGAAGGATCATTAGATTCATCAAAGATAACATGTATTGACTCTTCTACGACTAGAGTTCTCTTATTAAATATTCTATATACTTTGCTTGATGAAAAATATCCAAGAAAAATAGCTTCATTTGATTTTGAATCAAAATTTTCCAAATTGTCCTTACCATTATTTAGAACAAAACAGATGCAACCAAAAACATGAAAGTATGAAAAAATTGGTTTCTTATTTTTTAAAAGTTCATATGGAGTTTTCTTTAGTATTGACCTAATAGTAACTCTATTAAGAACATGACAAGCTGTATTTATAGCTTCAGCCCAAAAATACTTAGGTAAGTCACTCTTACATAACATTGTTCTAGCCATTTTAGTAAGAGTTCTATTCTTTTTCTCTACAACACCATTTTGTTGTGGTATTCTTGGTGCAGAAAAATTATGATCAATACCATTTTCTGTGCAGAAATTTTCAAAATCGTACTTTTCAATTCTGTTCCATGATTACTTCTAATCTTGATAGTTTTTAATCCATATTCATTTGAAATCTTTTTATACAGTTTACTGAAAGCTAAAAATGCTTCACTTTTGTGTGGCAAGAATAAAACCCATGTATACCTAGAAAAATCATCCACAATAACAAAACCATAATGCTTTCCACCTAGACTTGCAGTTCTAGTTGGTCCAAATAAATCCATATGCAGGAGTTCTAGAGGTCTGTTTGTGGAGACAGTATTTTTGGATTTGAAAGAGGTTCTGATCTATTTTCCTAGTTGGCATGCAGAGCAGATTTTATCTTTTTCAAATGACAATTTAGGCAAGAAGTTCTTTTCGAATAAGTTTTGAAATTAAGTCTATGCTTGCATGAGCTAATTTTCAATGCCATAACCAGCTGGCTTCACTGTTTTTGGTCTTCATTGCTACTAGACAGTCCATGTTTTTCATGAATATTTGATCTAAATCAACTAAATATACATTTCCATGTCTATGTCCAGTAAATATTATACCATTGTCATTACTACTAGAAACTAAGCATAATGATGATTCAAAAGTTACAATATATCCTTTATCACAGAATTGACTAATGCTTAGCAAATTATTTTTCAATCCATCTACCAATAAAACATTTTCAATAAAAGTAGTTGGTGAAATCCGAATGTTACCAATACCAATGATTTTGCTTTTTCCATTATCATCAAAGGTAACCATTCCTTCATCTTTCTTTTTGAGGGACATGAATTGGGATTCATCCCCTGTCATGTGTCTAGAGCACCCACTATCCAAGTACCATTTTCTGTTTGATGCTTGGGATGCTAGACACACCTGCAAAATAGAAATTCAATTCTTTATCTTTGGTACTCAAGCTTTCTTGGATCCTTGAATGTTAGCAATGATGGTTCCCTTTGGAATCCATATCTTTTTAATTGAAACATTGTTCATATGATTCTGACTTATAGGATTGTAAGTGGCATATCTCTGTTTCAGTTTGTCTAATTTGAATGGTACAGATTTTGGTTTAACATAAGTGGGTTTCACAAAAATGTTTTTCAATGATTTCTGTTTCTTCCAAGGATTATATCCTAAATCAGCTTTATCATAAACAGCTTTCTAACTTTCTAGAATTAAATTCAATTTCTCAGAGCTTAGGGTGAATTTATCAACCATAGGTTTCAGTTTTGCAACTTCATTAGCTAACTTCTGATTTTCTTCATGCAGTTTCTTCTTGTTATCCAGAAGCAGTGTATTTTCTTTTTCTAATAATTGGTTCTTAGTCTTCAGTTTCTTGTTCTTTAAGCTAAGCTTTTTATATTCAATCATAAGCTCAGAAAAAACATCTTGAAGCTCATCAAAAGTGAAATCGTAATCAGTATTCAGATATACCTCATTTTCGTGTCCCATTAGACGCAGATTTGCAGCTTCCTGTTGTTGTTCTTCTTTCCCAGAGCTGGATTCATCACTGTCACTCCAAGTAGCCATCATAGCTTTCTTCCTTAACCTCTTCAGAGCCTTCTTTAATAGAGGACACTCTGTTCGAAAGTGTCCAGGATTTTTGCATTCATAACAAACATATTGCTCCTTATTTTCTTTGCTTTGCTCGCCCTCGATCACAGGCCTTTTCTTAAAGTTTTCTCTATTTCTTCTAAATAATTTTCTGAACTTTTTTGTAATCAGGGCCATTTCCTCACCGTCATCAGGTTTAGAATCCTCACTTTCATCTTCATGCAGAGTAGATTTAAGAGCGACGGTTCTGCGCTTCTTAGGTTCATCCTCCTCAAGATTCTGTTTCATTGAGAGCTCATGAGTCATTAAGGAACCCAGCAATTCTTCCAGTGGGAGTGAGTTGAGATCTTTGGCTTCTTGAATGGCACTGACCATTGCTTGTCATTTTCTAGGAAGAGACCTAAGAATTTTCCGAACAAGATTACTGTTAGAGTAAGATCTACCAAGGCTTTTCAGGCCGTTTATAATATCGGTGAATCTAGTAAACATTTTAGTTATAGATTCACTATTTTCCATTCTAAATAATTCATACTTATGCACTAGCATACTGATTTTAGATTCTTTGACCTGGTTAGTTCCTTCATGTGTAACTTCCAGCCTATCCCAGATTTCTTTAGCAGTCATGCAAATAGATATACGATTAAACTTATTTGCATCTAAAGAACAGTAAAGAACATTCATGGCTTTTGCATTCAGCTGAACCATTCTTTTATCATGGTCATCCCATTCAATTTCGGGTTTGAATAAGATGATGCCATCAACAATTTTAGTTGGTGTGTGAGGTCCATTAATAATAACAGTCCATAAGTCATAGTCAAGTGCTTGAAAAAAAATTCTCATACGAGCTTTCCAATAAGTAAAATTTGTGCCATTAAAAAGAGGTGGTCTATTGGTAGATTGCCCTTCGACAACAGAGGATCCTATAGTGGCTCCCATGATCTTTAACTCTTGATTATTAGATCAAAAAATTTTTGGAATACCAGGCTCTGATACCACTTGTTGCCCAGAGGTACAGCCCAAGAGGGAGGGTGAATTGGGTCTCTTTAAAAATTATTAACGTAAAACGTATGGAGAGTATGCGTTACTAATATCTTATAAATTCAGCAGTGGAAATGAGATTGCACAAATATGATAGTAAATAAAAGTTAGGAATGCAGTAAAGAAATATGCAGAGAAAAGGAAGAGAAGAACCACAATCACAAACACCAAGGTTTATAGTGGTTCGGTGAACTCCCAGCACTTACGTCCACTCCTCAAGCCTAGCTTGAGATTTTCACTATAACCCAGCCGATTATAGCCTGATTGTTTTCCGGACTCACAATCAAAAATCCAATTGATTTTTCCGAGCAACCAACCGAAAATCTTTTATTTTCCGGGATCACAAACAACCCAGTTGGCTTTCAGACAAACCAACCAAAAACTTTACACCGTTTGTTTTTCCGGGCTCACAAACAACCCAGTTGGTTTTCAGATGAACCAACTAAAACTATCACCCTTGCTGAATACACCTGATTCAGTAACTTCCAATCAAGGCTTGGAAGAGCCTTTACAAGTTTCAAACCAATGAAACTATTACAGCAGCAATTAATCCAACTAAAAGAATGCTATAACTAAAAACTTAAAGCTTCAGAGCATATAAAAAATAAATCAATGAAAGCAAAAGCTGAAGCCGATGAAGTAGTTTGCTGTGGAAGGATGTTCCAATGTCTGAACAGTAGCTCTTCACGATGCAGTGAGAAACTTCGACTGATCTCCTCACAAGAGAAAGTTTCTCATTACAGTGCTGGTGAGGAAGATGAACTGTTAAGCTTTTCTTCTCTTTTTCTCAGTGGAAACTTCTTTTTTCAATGAAATCTTTTTTCTTTTCTTGTTGTTTCCATTCTGAGGTTCCCTCATATTTATAGACAAATTCTTCGGTGGAATTTGAATTTCTTTCTTTCCGTTCTGATGAGAATCTTTTTCTCTTACAGAAGAAGACAAAAATTGTTCACAGCTTTCCGTTGTGGTCCCAGCAATACAAGGGTCGACTCATGTATCTCAGGGGTCGACTCATGTTCTTTCTGGATCGGCACTTCAAATCATGGAGAGAGCTTTTGCTGTGTCATTCACAAAGGGTCGACTCTTAATTCTTAAGGGTCGGTTCATCTTCATCAGGAGTCGCCTCTTTAAACACAATGGTCGACTCATCTTCATCAGGAGTCACTTCTTTAAACATAAGGGTCGGCTTATGCTTTAGTTTTTCGGCCGGCGCTGAGATTGAGCAGGAGTCGACTCTTCAAACCCAAGGGTCGACTCTTCAATTTCGAAGGTCGACTCATTTTAAACAAGGGTCGACTCTTCAAGCTTTTCTCAGACGATAAAAACTTTCTGTTTACTTAATACACAAGGGTCGACTCATGTTTTGCGGGGGTCGACTCTTTGACTGTGTTCCTTGAATAAAACTTATCAGAATCAACTTAAACTTGTTCTTTTTGCTTAGAAGTTGACTCAAGTCTTTCAAACAGAAAATTTTAGACTTTTTCTCTGATCTCCATGGACTAGATTAAGATCAATTCTTTTTAGAACATGTCCAATGAGATATTTGCGAAGAACTTAAGATTTTGCAGTGCTTCAATTCTTCTGATTTTTCTTGATTTATAAAACTTCATAATTAAGCCAATGTCATTAGTACATAACATGATCTCAAGTGTTTTGTAATTATCAAAATTCATCCTTTAGGGTTGACAATACAGATATGAGGAGTTAAGGTAGAGCCATCAGATAAAGATAAAATCTTTGAGGGCTCAACTTGACCAGATTTCAGCTATGTTGTGTAGATTTGCCCCTCCTCTGATAAATAACTATATCTATTTAAATATTTCCAAAATTTAAGAAGAAATAAAAGGATTTAAATGTGAAATATCTATTAGTGATTATCTTCCAAACTAGGTGTTAGATGTATGCCCTATAAGCCAATCTGGCTGACATATAATTTATTTTGAGACATAGTATTGTACTTGACTTTATTATTATTTAATAATAATGGGCATCCTTTTCATTCATATTGCGTATGTGTCTATGAATCGTCCAAGAAATTAATAAGATGATGATACATATTCTCAATAGTTAAGAATTTGAGCTATGTGCTATTAGTGATTAATTCCAAAATGCTTCTGATCGATGGATCATCATGGAGATGATGATTGATCCAATGAGATTAGTGCACAGATCATTTTCTTTTTGGATGGACGAGTCTCGAGTCCACAATGTAGGGATATAGGAGTGATAATACAGGTACTTGTTAGAGAACAAGGGTACCGAGCGTGACCAAAGCAAGAAGTCACTTGGATGTCTATCCACTAGTCAGTAACTTACTTAATATTGCAGTAGTATGACTGGTCCTTTGACCAGCAGTGCTTCAGCTAGTCACAGGGAGATTACCATAGTTTGACTGCACATATATATGGTCTCTAGCCGTATGGATCCTTATGGTGTAGATTGGTTGTAGTAGGTTTACTGTAGGAGTAGAGTGTGCACCTACATAAAATCTTTCGACCTTGGTAGATAAGGAGTGGTCCTATGTGATTTATGAGACTGAGCTCGAAAGACCTCGGCCGGGGCAGTATGTAAAGTCGGAAAGGAGTTTTTCACTCTCGAACTAAAGTCGAATAAATCTTGACATATGACAGACGACGGAATTTGACGAGTTATCTATGACCTCTGTCTTGTAGGGATCCATGATAGAAGGACTGTATCATACGATAACTGTATCTAGAGGTTCATCTATTTCATTCTGCTAGGTTGCCACTAAATGCTGCTAGGTGTTACTGGTGGATGGTGAGACTCAGGAATTATCTTGATGGTCAATGATCCCTGGTGAGATGAGTTGGAATTATTCCAACCCATTGAAAGAAGTTTTCAATGATATTGTGATGGGGATCACAATATATCTCACTACTAGACAGAATAGAACTTATGGGTCACACACATTAGAGATTTTGACCGATCCGATGTGTTGCCCAAGGTGACAAGCCAAGAGGAGGGGTGAATTGGGTTTTCTAAAAATTATGTTTCCTAATTAACTTTGAATAGAATGCAGTGGAATGATAAGATGTTATTTACTTAAGTTCTAGGCAATTACAAGTAAAGCAGTGGAAAATTAAGTTAGAGCAATTATACTATGGCTTTAGGGTGCAAATGATTTAAAATTAACTTATAGTTGTTTGATCAATTTTAATCTATGTGAATGGTAAGAATGGAGTGGAAGCTAAGCAAGTTCTAAACAATCACTTATAAATCTATAGAAAATAAAGCTAGAGATATTACACAATCAAGTATGAATGTAAGGCATGAAACACAAGAGATAAGGCATCACAAACACAAAGATGTATAGTGGTTCGGTGCACCCCAGCACCTACATCCACTCCCCAAGATCTCTTGAGAATTTCACTATAATCCCTCAGATTACAGCCGGTTGTTTTACAAGCTCACAACCTAACTTGTTGTTTTCATGAGATCACAATGAACTCGGTCGGTTTTTATAGGCTCACCAACTAGAACCAACCGATTATTTTTTCAGGGTGACAATCAAACCCAGTTGGTTTTCCTCGGTTCACCAACCACAACCTTACACCGTTGATTTTTCCTTTGTCTCACCAACAAACCTTAACCCCTTGATTCAATCCCTTGATTGAATCAAGTTACAAGATATTAGAACAAGAGTTTAAAACAAATACAAGTTTCTTAAACAAGCAGATATAACAATATAAACAAATAGAGTAAAGAAAAGAAGCCCTCAAACAAGTTTTGTAGATGAAGGAACTCAGCTTCTTCTTTACTTGACCATTTTCTGATTTCGCATGAGGTAGAGGATCACTGAGGCAGCACACAGTTGGAGAGGAAGCTTTGGAATTCACTCGGATGCTCTTCTTCTCTCTCTTTTGCTTTGAATGGCCCTTTTGTGCTTTTGGAAGGTTTCTCTTGAAATCTCTTCCCTATGTATTCTCTCCCACTTTCTTAACTTCTCTCCTAGCTCTTCCCTTGATTTTATAGCTTTGGATGGCGTGGAAACAAAGATCTAGCCGTTAGAGACAAAAATAGAGCCGTTGGAGTTGAGAAAAAACTAGCCGTTATGCCTCCCAGCGTGCTCGAGTTAACTCGGCTGAAGCAGGAGTCGACTCATGAATAGGAGTTTGCCGGCACTGTAGCTGGAAGTCGACTCGACTGTAGCTGGAGTCGACTCGAGCACTGTAGCGCTGAAAATCAACTCTCTATCTTTTTGTCTGTTCTCAGTTGGAGTCGACTCGCAAAGTCCCGGAGTCGACTCGAGCACTGTTCCTTGAAACTCCAGAGTGCCAGAGTCGACTCTGAACTTCCAGGAGTCGACTCGAGGATTATTCTTTTGAATCTTTCTTTCCAACTTGCTATGTTCCTTGCAAAATAAATTATCTTTCTTCTTGCAACACAAACATTAGTAATTATACTTTAAGGTTTTGTGATCATCAAAATCAATCTTTGGGTCAGCAATCTTCCCCTTTTTGATGATGACAAAACTTGGAGTATATGCAATATAAAATAGATTGTGTTCTAGAATTAACGCATAGCTAAGTTGCATGAGGTAGAAAACATGTATATTTAAAACATACTTCCGATAATGTTTTAGATTTAATCAACACATAAAACATTATGAGCATATACTCAAATATTTCTTCCCCTTTTTTGACAACATCAAAAAGGTTGCAAGATACCAATAATGAAATATTAAGCACAAAGCAGCAAATGATACTCAAATATTCCTTTTCCTTATTGTACTCTGATTTTTAGTCAATGCATGTCAAATTATTGCAAGAATATGAATCATATAACTCAAGGCAATAATGAGCATAGATCAAAGCCAATTAAGATAATTTCAGAGCAAATTATAATGAGAGCACATCGAATGTGATTCCAAAGATAGTTTTCAAATCAAGTGTAGGTGGAACCTTTTTCAAGTTGATTCAAGGAGTATCAAGAATGATATTCAAAGAAAGCACGAATGGAAATCTAACCCCTTTTTTTGAAAGATCTTTAATAACAAGTCTGAAAGTTTGGTCATTTAAGATCTTTTGCCCAATATATTAAGTATTTAACAATATGAGTGTAATCTAATTAATTTTCAGAGTATAAGATCAAAACTTATATACTTGAAAAATATACCATCCTGCTGGATCATCAATTCTTAATGACTCCAAAGTTCTTTTATGATAATAAAAGCATTGGGGTACTAGTACCAAAATATGAATTCATGCAATTTATGATATCTTAGAGCATACATAAAATTCAAAGCTTTGAAGGTTCTTTCAAAGCTCTTTTAAAGACTTTCTTTTACTTCGTTAAAGAGAATAACATCAAAATCAATTAAAATAAATTGGTACAGGATTAAAACTCTAAAGTGCAAGCCAATAAGAACTCATTAGTAGATTTCAATGGAAATTTCTGGTATTAAGACAGGTGAAATCCTTTACAACAAATGATTTACCAATTAAGTACAGATGAAAATTCAACTTTCAAAAGATATTCAATGAAGCACAAAGTTTGATACCAAAAATCTGCTTAAATTGATACCAATTAGACATTAAAAGCATACTAAAAGTCCTTTGCCAAATTTACATAGAGTAACCTTTATTGATTTAGTTTTTAAGAACATTCATTTTTTTTATTTATGTAAGCCTCTTGAGATCTATTCATGCTTTTCAGATATCGACAACAATGATCATGAATCAAACATAAAACATTACGTTCCAAGCTAATTTTTTACTTTTATTTTTCTTCCCCTTTTTTATTAAATTAGAGGCACTTAAGATCAAACTGTTTGAATTACAATTTGGTTCATGGTTGATGCATAAAATATATTAACTAAATAGTAAGCCTCAAAGTGTATTACAGATATTTTCATATTTAAATTTCAGATATTTATATAATGGAGAGTATTAGGATCACTTCTCATTTAGTATTCTTTCTCTCTCCTTTAGTTATGGATTTATGTGATTAAGTTCCATATGATCTCTCCCCCTGAAACAACCTTTATAGAACTCAACTCAAGGCAAGCAATGGCAACACAAAGAGGTTCATCAAAATCAATTCATAAAACATTCAAAGAATGCATCAAGTGAAAGTGACTTTTGAATAAGATACATAATGCATTTAGATTAAATATCTAAAGCTCCCCCTCAAAAGATGCATTCTTCTTTAATCATTCTTTTCTTTTTATTGCATTTCAGATTTTGATGATAAACGTGAATAAAACTGAAATTCTATGATATCAAGAATGTAGAGTAATCTAGAATTATTCAAAATTTGTAGCAATCACTCTTTTTAATCTTTCAAAAACAAGTTATACTTCCTCTTAATCTTTGAGAAAATGTTCGGAAATATTAATCAGAAAATAATTCATTTGAAGCTCAATTTCTTTCAAAAGCAATTACATTTTCTTTCTTTTAAGAGTCATTTGAGTGAGCTGAAATATTTTTAGCTTAAAGGTCATTCACTCTTTTAAAAATAGTTTTTTCTTTTAGTGATGGAAGCAACAATCATGCAGAAAGGGATATTGAAGATCATTCAAGTAAATGTTTATAGAATTTAATTTCTTACTCATAGATTCACAGCAATATATACATGAAATACAATGAATCTTTTTAATATCAAAATAAAGTCATATATTTAGAAACATTTGTTCGCAATCAAGATCATTGAAAAATACATCATTTAAACTAATTTTAGTACGCTTTAAAGATAAGAAATGATATGTTTCAAATGCGTATCGGAGCAATCAACCAAGGCATCAAAACTAATTCTGTTTTTCTTAAGGTTAAGATTTTTATATAGGAATCATATTGAGTTATTCTCCTGAATGATGCGATCATTGAAGCATATAACTAAAGTCACAAAGATGTAACGATATAAGCATTTTTAAATTAAGTTTAAGTTTTTATAAAAAATCAGATTCTGAACTTCATAAAGATTTTCAAGGAGGCTTTCAAAGTTATAATTAGAGATATGTATCTTCCACATTGTAGCTCATCTTAAATCATTACGATTAAAAATACATATTTCAAACATATTAGAGCATATTCAGAATCTTTGTATTTAATGTTGAGTTTTGGTACAAATTAGAACATTATGTACCAAAGTTAGGCAAGTTGAAAGATAAAACAAGATCAATTTATTTTGCCTAAATAGAGATATCCTTCTCTTCTCCTTTTTATAAATTTATTCAACTTTCAGATTTCAAAGATGATCGTGAACAACAAATTTGAAATTTCTTTTTAATATACCAAAAATATTTATGTAGTATTTCAAACATTCAATCAAATTATCCAAGCATGGTGCATTACAAAATATTGAGAACCCATAATTCAAAACATCATGCCATATGCAAAATATATTATGTGTTAAGTCATGCATTAAAATATTAAGAACAAGCATGTCAAGAATCAAAATCAATTCTTTTCAAATAAACTCCTCCTATTTAAATATAATCTTGCACTGATTTCATCCTTAAGGTGTGTTTTCAAGTGATTAAAATTTGATTTGATTCTTCTTATATACTTTCATTTACTTTGTCATTCATTTTCTCATTTTTTTTGAATTTCTTTCCTTAACCAATTAATGAATATTTTGATTTTGTTTTTCATTTTTGTTTTTTATTTTCTTTTGCTCTATACTCTATTTGCTCCCTATCCGGTGGAGTTGGAAGGGGCACGAGGTACTACCACTAGCCTCCCTCTTGTGCCGTTCCTAATATACCCTACACTGAATAGTTGGGTCAAATAGTGCCGGATACTACCACTAGCCTCCCTATTGGCACCATCCATATGATGAGCAATATAGAAAGGTTAAAATGTTCGCTTCAAATTCCCCCTGTTTAAGTGTAATTAATTACGGATTTTATCCCTTCCAAAAGAATGCTCACATAAGTCTCACAAATGTGCCGAATATATTATGCTTGTTTTGCTTTTTCTTAAGATTGGAGTATTTGCCTTTACTTAGATTTTACTTTCCTTGCATAATGATCATTTTCTTTTCTTTATCTCTCTCTCTCTTTGTTATTCTCAAGTAATTTACATTAAAGAGCAGAATAAAGAAATAATCTTATGTATCATATAGATGTATATCATGCAAACAAAATTTTCATTATGCAAAAGGATTCATAGCTTCTCACAAGTTATTTTAAATCAAAATTTTAAGCTTAAACTTGTGTATTTCATGGTTATGACATAGGCAAAGATATATTTTAGTTTGGGCAAACCATGAAATAATTTCTAAAAGCATAAGTCAATAAATATATATATAGATATGATATCAAGAAATTAATAATTAAAGACTTTAATTATGCCATAATAAGATTTAAGTTATTGACTATGCTCAGCTAATTTATGAGAGAGGTATCTAAAATTATCGAATCATTCTGCATTCTTCAAGTCAAATACCTACTAGATTTCTTATGTGTAAATTTTTGGCTGAAGAAGGTCTCCTTTCTTATTTGCATGTGAATGTTTATTGTATCTTATGTGGAGGTGTCCTTCAAGTTGAAATCTCTCATTTTCTTGCTTAAGGATCGTGCATTATTAACAAAATCCTTTTTCTTCTTGAAGAAAAGTCATTAGTTTCTTCAAGATACAAAACATTCATACAACATATTTCTTAACTAGATGACTCAACATAAGATATGACAATAATTGAATATTGAGTCACTTTACGCAAGAGATTGCCTAAATATAAGCAAGCACAAATTACTTGAACTAAAGAGATAGTTTCATTAACCAAGATGGTTCAAGAACAAGCATGTAAGGCAATAGAAAGATTCATCAAGATCAAATCAATTTCTTGTTTTCAGAATCAATTTAGCTTAGATTCTATTTGCTTAAGATAATTATCAATAAGATATGCTAGCTAAGTTTTAATCAAATTATCTTAAACGGTTGTTTCTATCAAAATTCAGATTATGATTCATTTGTTATCAATAAAATATGATTCATTAGAGTTAGATAGAAGTTTTGCACAAGGGCACATAATGAGCATACAATCTAATCTACTAGCTGTATGATAAAATAATTATTCTATCATGCTTCAATACAGCTTTAAAACAATAGATCTACCTTGCTCATTCTTTTCAAATTCTACAAGATAGGGTCATAGATATACCTTCTTTATGCCAATCTTCTATAAGAGTTTTCTTGTGGACTAACTTTGGTCAATGAAGATCCCCTTTCTTGTTTGTCTTAATTTGGAGTTCGAGAGAAAATGTTAATTCATTTATCATACATATTTCAAACTCACCTTGCATAAGCTTAGTAAAATCTTCATATAAATCTTCATTAGTAGAACCAAAAATGATGTCATCAATGTATAAATAAGATATCACAAATTCTTTTTTTTGATGCATAGATTTATCACTACTCCTTCCTATCAAAAAAGTTACTCAAGCTTTTATATCATGCTTTTGGTGTTTGTTCCAAATCACATATTGCTTTATCATATTTGTAATGAGTGTTTTCAAATAAGGTGGTTATTTTACATAGATCTTCTTTAATGAAATAACCACATAGGAGTGCATTCTACACATTCATTTGACAGAATATAAAGCTCATAAAGCAAGCAAATGATAATAGTGATCTTTACTTCTAATCATGTAAGAATTTCATTAAGATCTATTTCATCTTTTCTTGATTGAATCTTTTAGTAGTGATGCGTCACAGAAATGCTCTCCCAAGTGCAGGAGAATCGCACAAGTAGTAAATTCTCGGGAGTTCGAGGTCGAATTCTCAGAGAACGAAATATATATAAGATTATTTAGTATAATTTTAGATTAATTAATTCAATAAATTTATGGATTAAGATGATATTTTGATTTTCAGAAATTAAAAGCAGAGAACAATATATCAATAAATAAAGTTCAATGAAATAAAGATGGTAGGGATCTGGAATCCCCCTTGATGATATTGCATTCAAGAAATAAACTCTATGGTTCTTGATTAAAGATTAACTGTAGGATAGATCTAATCGTGGTATATGTTTCATGAACATATGAACTCAATTTCTAAGTATTCATCGTGCTTTCTACGTCTACGACGAATCAAATACTACAGCAATCCATATATCAATAATCATAATCCATTAAAAAGCTATCTACGAAATAACTATGCATGGGTCAAGAACATATCAGTAAATATAAATCATTCAAAGCAAAAGTTTAGAGTTTACTTTAAAGAGCAATACATCAAAGGTTCCTCCATCACCCTCCTTAAGAAATCAGTCACTCATTTTAAACATTAGTCCCCCTTTTCTTTCTTTTTTTTTCTTTTTCTTTTCGGAAACAGGGCATCCCCTGTTTCCCTTTTTTTTTTCTTTTCTTTGAATACGGCTTAGGCTCTGTTTCTTTTCCAAATGAGGGATGAGAGTCCTTCAGCCCAGGGAGAAGCCTTCTATATCCCTAATGAATCCCTAATGCCAGCTGCAAGATACCCCCATACGCGAAATTGTGGGAGCTCGGACGTGGACGGCTAGGATGCGGACGGATGGGAAGACGCTCGCAAACGGCTGGGAGGCGTGTTGATTGCGGACGCGGAATCTTGAACACGGGATGATGCTGGGACCTGAGACTTCGAAAGATTGCGATCGCCTGGAGGATCTGATCGTGGATCCTAAAGCATGGGAGCTGAGACACGGATGCTTTGGGCGGACGTGTGTGGCGGGCTCGGCGGAAGATACTTGCAGACGGCTGCGGATGCTGTGGATGCGGGTGAATCGCCACGGGCGGCTGCGGGATCTGGGGAAGGCTGATTGCTTGCTTAATCCGGAAGAGGTGGATGGATCACGATCTCTTCCTTGCTGGAATCGCGGACTCGGGAGCTGGTTCTTTGCTGGGATGAGGTGCGGACGAGGCGTGCGCTCGAGAAAGCTGGGATGCGGGTGAATCACCACGGACTGCCGCGGATGCTCTCGAACGGAAGGATGACATGCCGGTGGGGAGAAGGATCCAGAAGAATCGAACGCGGAGGATGCTTCACGGGATGCTGGGAGAAGCTGGATCGTTGGACATTCGAGAGGAGCTGGGATGCGGACAATTAGATCATGGATCCTGGGATGCGGGCGCTGGGAAGCTTCACTGGAGATTTGCATGCGGATAAGACGGACGCGGTGGAATCGCTACGGACGGCCGGATGTTGGGCTCGGGATGCTGAGATTCGTATGATGCCAGGGTGACGGCTGGGAGGAATGAATCATGAGGCCTTTGAAATGGGGAAAGAGAAGGATGCGGGATGCCGGGTGGATGCTTCGCGATTCTTCCACGCGGGCGGATGGGCTGCACGCGGCTCAGATGCTTGGGCTCACAGAAGACTGAAGCTGCGACGAAGTGGATGGTTGAACTTGGCCTCCTTCTAGTGTGCAACTGGGGATAGATGAATTTATATAAAATAATATTAAAAATTATAATAAGTGCTAAGGATAAAATATTTAATCATGCAAATGTTAACACCTATCATTTTTCATTATTTTGCTAGCATTAGGCTAAGTTAATTGGTACTTAGATCGCACTTTTGTGCTCTCATCAAGTAGTCACCAATTTTTCTTCATTAAGTGCATTTCTGAAAAACTCAATTTGGTTCTAATTATTAACAAGTTTTCAGATTTTATCGACAAGATTTCAAATTCTATCTCTTTCAAAAAATGATTTAGTTTAACTTGACCAATTATAATCTTGTTCATTCTTCTTAAGGTGTTTTAGTTTCAGATTGTTATATGTAAGCAAAGAGATTAACCATATACATATATAATCTGATTTTAGTGACTTGATGAAAGATCGTTAGTCTCATAAAGAATAAAATGAATTGATATTTCTACAACTAGGATCTTTTCATTGAATATTATATATGCATTGCTTGATGAATGATACCCAAAGATAGGAGTATCTTTATCAGATTTGGCATTATTTTCATAAGAACATATCAAGCATAACATGTACGACTGAAAAATATAAAAGATATGCAATAGTTCATTTCCTATTTTTCAGAAGGTCAAAAGGAGTTTTCATCAAAAATAGATCTAATAGAAACCATATATATGACAAGCAGTGATGATAGCTTTTTAATAATAAAAAAATGACTATCATACAACATTGTCTTTTTTATTTCTTCAAGAATTCTATTAATCCTATTTTACTTATGGTGTCCTTGGTGCAGAAATAATTGTATTCAATATTATTTTCTGTGCAAACCTTATCAAAATTTTGGTTTTCAACACTATGCCATGATACTCTTTATCTTCACAGTTTGAAAACCTTTTTCATTTGAAATACTTTTACAAGATTTAGCAAATACAGAAAATACTTCAATTTTATTTGCCAAGAACAAATCTAATGAAAGCTTTTGAAAACTCAGTGATGGAAACAACATCTTTAGATTTAGAAATTGATTCTTGTTTGTTTTCTTAGTTAACATGCATAGCAAACTTTGACCTTGCAGAAGATAATCTAAGTAAACCAATGACAAGGTCTTTTGAAATTAGATCCATACTAGCATAAGTTAATTTTATATGCAAAAAAAAAATTCTTTGATCTTAGTATTTATAATGCATAATTTTTTTGAGCATATCAAGTACATATTCATATGTCTATGATCAATAGAAGATAATGCCATGGATAAGAGCTCTCAATCAAGCATATAGAAAAATTCATAGAGTTATTCTAGGAGAATTGATTTACCGAATTATCCATCTATAAGTAAAGCATAATAAAGAAAGATGGAGTGATTTGGATATATTTTCTTTTCATACCAAAAATATCACTTATATCACAAAAATGATTAATACTTGCAAGTTATATTTTAATCAACTAATAAAACAATTTCAGTATGAGAGGATGCAAGAATTACTAATTTCATTATTTCTCCCATTTTAGTCACTCTTCTTAATTACATTTTAAGTTTCATTCTTTAACACGTGTCTAGAGCACCCATTGTCCGGATTATATCTTTCATTGGAACCTTGGGTAGCTTGACACACCTGCTGAAAAATATTCAGGTTTTCAACTTAGGAACCCAAGCTCTTTTGGGTCCTTGCTGGTTAGCTATTATTGTTTCTTTTGGAACCCATATTTTCATAATAGCTATTTTTTCCATAGGCTTGCAGATTTTAGGATTATAAGGAGTGTATTTCTGCATCCTCTTATTAAATTTAACAAACATAGATTTAACATGAGTAGTAGATAAACCTTCAGTTTTCTGTTTTTGCCTTTTAGGTTCATTAAATTTGTAATGTACAGATTTAGGAACAACAGAAGAGATTTTGCAAAGCTTTTGTTCCTGTTTATCAGCATTATAAGAATCTAATTTAAAATAATTAGAAACTGTTTTAACAAACATATTCTTAAAAGATTTTTGGTTGTACCAAGGTTGATATCCCAATCCAGCTTTGTCATATCCAGCTCTTGAATTTTCTATCATTAAATTTAGTTTTTCAGAGCTGAGAGTGAATCTTTCAACAATAGGTTTTAATATGTCAACTTCTTTAGTTAATCTTCTATTATCTTCTGAAAGCAATTCATTATTTTTTTTAAGTTTATCATGGGTTTCAGTGAGAAGTTGATTTTTCTAATTTAGTTCTTTATTTTTCTCAATTAAGATTTCAGTTTTATTAATATGTTTCTTAATTAGTGTTTCATAATTATTAGATAGTTTCAGTTTTTCATTTATTAGGATTTTCTTTTTATTCTTCAGGTTCTTATTTTTACAAATGAGTTTCTTATGTTCTTTCATTAGACCAAGAAATGCATCATGTAACTCATCAAGTGTAAAATCATTTTCAAGTTTATCATATACTTCATATTCAGAAGAGGAGACACTTTGTGTTTCAATACATACCTCATCCTTGTGTGCCACAAGGCATAGGTTTTCAATATCACCTTGTCTTTCTTCTTCTTTAGAGCTAATTTTAGATTCACTAAAAATGTTAGTGCTTTCATATTTAGCCTCTAGCATATTCCATATGTCCTTAGCAGTTATGCAAGAAGATATACAATTAAAATCATTCCCATCTAATGCACAATATAATAGGTTCATGGCTTTTGAATTTTGTTGAGCCATTTTCTCATTATGATTAGTGTTTGTGTGTGTCCCATTGACTATATGCTCCATAAATTATAATCAAGTGATGGTATAAAAATGCGCATGCGTGCTTTCCAATGTGTGTAGTTTATGCCATTAAATAGTGGAGGTGTATCAATTAATTGTCCCTCTACTAGAAAACTATCTATTTGAGTTGTCATGATCTTTGGCTCTTAATTGTGAGATCAATAATTAACCTTAGAGCACCTGCTCTGATACCACTTGTTGCCCAAGGTGACAAGCCAAGAGGGAGGGTGAATTGGATTTTCTAAAAATTATGTTCCCTAATTAACTTTGAATAGAATGCAGCGGAATGATAAGATGTTATTTACTTAAGCTCTAGGCAATTACAAGTAAAGCAGTGGAAAATTAAGCTAGAGCAATTATACTATGGCTTTAGGGTGCAAATGATTTAAAATTAACTTATAGTTGTATGATCAATTTTAATCTATGTGAATGGTAAGAATGGAGTGGAAGTTAAGCAAGTTCTATAAAATCACTTATAAATCTATAGGAAACAAAGCTAGAGATATTACACAATCAAGTATGAATGTAAGACATGAAACACAAGAGATAAGGCATCACAAACACAAAGATGTATAGTGGTTCGGTGCACCCCAGCACCTACATCCACTCCCCAAGACCTCTTGGAAATTTTACTATAATCCCTCATATTACAGCCAGTTGTTTTACAAGCTCACAACCTAACTTGTTGTTTTCACGAGATCACAACAAACTCGGTCGGTTTTCACAGGCTCACCAACTAGAACCAACCGATTGTTTTCTTGGGGTGACAATCAAACCCAGTTGGTTTTTTTCGGTTCTCCAACCACAACCTTACACAGTTGGTTTTCCCTTTGGCTCACCAACAAACCTTACAAGATATTAGAACAAGAGTTTAAAACAAATACAAGCTTCTTAAACAAGCAGATATAACAATATAAACAAATAGAATAAAGAGAAGAAGCCCTCAAATAAGTTTTGTAGATGAGGAAACTCGGCTTTTTCTTTACTTGACCCTCTTCTGATTTCGCATGAGGTAGAGGATCACTGAGGCAGTACACAGTTGGAGAGAAAGCTTTAGGATTCACTCAGATGCTCTTCTTCTCTCTCTTTTGCTTTGAATGGCCCTTTTGTACTTTTAGAAGGTTTCTCTTGAAATCTCTTTCCTATCTGTTCTCTCCCACTTTCTTAACTTCCTCCTAGCTCTCCCCTTGATTTTATAGCTTTGGATGGCGTGGGAATAAAGATCTAGCCGTTAGAGACAAAAATAGAGCCGTTGGAGTTGAGAAAAAACTAGCCGTTATGCCTCCCAACGTGCTCGAGTCGACTCGGCTGAAGCAGGAGTGGACTCGGCTGAAGCAGGAGTCGACTCGGCTGAAGCAGATGTCGACTCATAAATAGGAGTCTGCCGGCACTGTAGCTGGGAGTCGACTCGACTGTAACTGGAGTCGACTCGACGGTAACTGAAGTCGACTCAAGCACTGTAGTACTGAAAATCAACTCTCTGTCTTTTTGTCTGTTCTCAGTCGGAGTCGACTCGCAGAGTCCCGGAGTCGACTCGAGCACTGTTCCTTAAAACTTCAGAGTGCCAGAGTCGACTCTGAACTTCTAGGAGTCGACTCGAGGACTATTCTTTTGAATCTTTCTTTGAATTTGCTCCTTCAACTTGAATCCTTTGAACTTGAAACTTGGGTCAATGAAGTGTGGCTTTCTTCCAACTTTTTTTGAGAGCTTTTGAGGTCTTCTTGTATTTTTCCAATTTGCTATGTTTCTTGCAAAACAAATTATCTTTTTTCTTGCAGCACAAATATTAGTAATTATACTTCAAAGTTTTGTGATCATCAAAATCAATCTTTGGGTCAGCACGATGGTTGGATAGTAATTTGGAACCACAATAGTTCATGATTGTCGATTTGATTAATAATTGGTTTAACCCACTAAGAGTTAGTGAGTCGAAGAAGAAATAATTGCAATTGGATTGCAATTTGATTAAATCAATTGGACTTAATTAAATTGGGCTTGATCTTATTAGATAAGGTTTAAGAGTCCCACTTGGAGTAAGACTCGTAGAGTCCTAATTAGATTAGGACTGCAAATTATAAGAGTCCTATTTGGAGTAGAACTCCTAGAGTCCTAATTAGATTAGGACTGAAAATCTTAATTGAAGAATCCTAATTGCAATAGGACTTCTTATTAGATAAGGATGAAGAATCGTAATTGCAATAGGACTTCTTATTAGTTATGGATGCAGAATTCTAATTGCAATAGGACTCCTTATTAGATAAGGACTAAGAGTCCTAGAGCCCATAATTGAGTCATGATTGGATTAGGCCACCTAATCCTCCTTGGAGGAGAATTTACGCACAAAATAAAAGGAGAGGCGTGCGCCCGTCATTTATTTTTTTTATTTTTGGATTCTTTTTGGTGGGAGTGCGTAAGAGAAAGCCCTAGGGGGCTTTGGGGGCAAATCTAGACCGTTGAAAGGAGAAAGAAAAAAAAGGGGTCGTAGGCTTCATCTTTTTCTTCTCTTACGGCCAAACCCTCTTTCCCTTTTTCTCTTGGGCGTGGCCTCCTCTTTTTCCCTCTCTCCTTTTTCTTCCTCTTGAGAGCAATCAAGGGTTGATTGTTCAATAAAGATTCAACAATTAAAAGTGATCTCTGCAAGAGAGATAGCACCTCGGTAAGATCTAGGCGCTTAGATCGATTTTCTTCCTCGTGCGGATACCCGTAGAGGCCAGACACGTGTGTGACTTCAAGTGAACCTTTCAAGATAACCATAATCATCAGATTGCAGTGAACATCTACCCATACACGGTGACGATATAATCTTTCCCCTCTAATGATATAATCTTAATCTATCTATGAACGGTTTTTAAAATATGTTCATGCGATAAACAAACCGTGCATGCATCTTCCACTGCAGTTTTAATTTTCTGTGGCATGTACGGTTTTCCAACAGTGGTATTAGAGCCATGGTTGTGTAGATTAAGATTAAGACTAATGATTAAAAGCATATTAGATCTAAAAATTTAAAGATTATTTTTGCTGAATTTTTCTGCATGCAGATTTTTCAGTTTGTTGATTTTTGTGCATGCTGATTTTTGGGCATGTAGATTAATGATTCAATTACTATGTTAATGAGATTACAAGTAATTAGAATCATGTCTAGCATGATCAGCGAATTAGATGATTGCATAACTAATTAAATATTCATATATGCATTTTAAATCATGCATGAGATGCATGTGGTGATGATCATAGATGGATCCTTTTGTGCTGAAATATTTGCAATGTTTTGTAATGTTCTGTAATGTTATGTGATGACATGTAATTCAGATATTCAGAAGAGACCTGCAATATATATGCGAGGAGACCTGCGAGTCTCATAAAAAGGGATTGTAACAATTGTTTTAATTAGTATAGTTTTTTGGATTGTAATTTGTGATGTGTTTGCATGTCAAAGGTTGATCGATGCATGCCTCCACAAGCACGAATTGTGCCGATCAAGATCAAGAGTTGATTGGAGATAGGTTAAGGAGTTGATCGCGATTGGATCAAGGGTGCTCAAGATCGAATCAAGAGTTGAAGATGATCTAACCAATTGACGTGCATGTTCTTGTACTATGACCCTCATCTTGGATCCATGATCATCACCAGTTATTTTTATATTTATATTTAGCGAATAGATTATTATTTGCATGAGATGTAAATAATTTAAATGATGATAGAGACCTAAATTAAACCTCCTCGCATATATATTAAGTCTAGCAGTCTTCCACCGTAGTAGAGCTGCCAATGTCTTTCTGATGTTGACTTATCTCGGCTGGTTACAGTGGTCAGTTGCATCGGGGGGCGGGACCACTCTATTAGCATAAGATGTTGCAGGGTAAAGATGGGGTTGGGCAAAATAACTGTTAGGTGAGGGACCTAATGACAACTTTGATTCTTTTCATGCTTGCATTGAAGTTCATTGGACATAGATGCCATGATGTAGCACCTGACCCTCTCTTATTTTTTCTCTTAGGTGTGGCCTCCTCTTCTTCCTTCTCTCCTTTTTCTTCCTCTTGAGAGCAATCAAGGGTTGATTGTTCAAGAGAGATTCAACCATCAAAAGTGATCTCTGCAAGGGAGCTAGCACCTCGATGAGATCTAGGCGCTTGGATTGGTTCTCTTCCTCGTGTAGATATCCGTAGAGGCCGGATACGTGTGCGGCTTCAAGCGAGCCTTTCAAGATAACCACGATCATTAGATTACGGTGAACATCTACCCACACAAGATGAAGATATGATCTTAATTTCTCCTCTAACAATTTAATCTTAATCTATCTACGAACTGTTTTTAAAATATGTTCATACGATGAACGAACCGTTTATGCATCTTCCGCTGCAGTTTTAATTTTCTGTGGCATGTACATTTTCCAATGCTAGGTTGTTAAGTCCACTTCTTTAGGTCTAACCAAATTCAAAATATTGTAGAATTCCTCCTATTCTTTTGTTTTGATCAAAGTTTGAAGGTCTTCTTAGATAGCTAAGAATTATGTCTTCTCCTCCAATAATATGAAACTACAACACTTTTCTTGACATAAGCTTGATATTGGCATAGGGGAAAGGACATTGAATGAATATCTACGCATCCATGTGTCCTTCCAAAATTATATAGATGCTCGTCCAATATTAAAAGCTAGGAAACATCAGAAAGGTTGTGATGCAAGCTGGAGGGCCTATTGCAGGCTTTAGTGTTAACCAACAGAAGATTGCGGCAGACTATGCAATACAAGTAAAACTAGACCTAGAACTTTGAAAGCAGTTATTGTTGTAAAATCTAAAGACTAAAGGGTCTAGATACTAAGAAAGAAACTAGAAGAATGGATAAATAATAGCTTCTTGCCTTTCCACTACGGGGACCTTGTTATTGCCAAGGTCTCTACTAGCTGACAATTTTGAGACGCTCTTGACTAAGAACTCTATTGACTAGCTGCATCACTATTCCCTATAATCTACCAAGATGATGCGGAATCCGCCATTTAGAAAGAGAATATTAGAGTGCATCCAGTACTTGTTAATTTTTCAATACTTAAAATTGAGTACAAGAAGGGGTATTGATAGGCTTTGGCTTTCCTTGCAAAGCTATACGTCGGGTAACCTTAAGAGTTCAAAAGGAATAAGAAAACTACTCCTAAATAGTAAGCTATTTCACAGCACTTAATCTTCTAGAAAATGTATTTTCCATGGTGACTTATCCATCATCAGAAAATTTCCTGCTCGTTATATCGCATTGGCTCAGCTAATGATGATTAGATCCACCATCAATTGTTCTAGACCTGGAGTTCTTCTCAAAACAAGGTTGCTTTGCAACCAAATCTTCTAGAAGTTCTCTTCTAACGGTAACCTGGGAACCATTAGTTGGATAATGATGGTGGCCGTAGCACCATCAAAATAGTACGGGTAAGACTTGGACCATCCTGATTCTAATGGTGAACTTGGGACCATTAATTGCCTTCCGACAGTGAACCCCATTCCACCAAAATGGTCTGATGGTGAGCTTCTTGATTAGTTTAGGTATTGGCTCTTTTGGCTTTGTTAATGTTATTAGACCATTCATCTTGATACCATGGAGTTTCAGAATGTAGGACCTGATGATTTTGGAGCTAAGATTACCAAACCATAGGCTGCACGTCTCTGGCCTGCATCAACATTCCCCAGCTTGAAGAATTTGGCTCCCGACAAATAGAATCCTTGTAAAATTGAGAGGGAGCTTTCATTCTCCCCCATGCTTCCCTACTAGATGCGACTAGACCTTTGTGAACTGTCTTCTTACTTGCATAGGCCTCCTTATGAAGTGTTGTGAGTCTAGCATTGGGCATGGTGGACTTACACTTTCAAGTAATGGGTTTTGATGGTTAGGTAGCTCTAGATCTGGTGCCTTTGGTTTAGCCATCATCTCTTCTTTTGTTTCTTCTTCTATCAAGAGTAAAGGTGAAAGTATTCTCCCATCCGTTGTAGATGGCCTTATGATAATAGATCCATAGCAGCCTAGAACAGGGTAGCAGACCTTCATGGGTATCATGCCCCCCTAGATTTATATCAGCCCTTGTTCCACCTGAAAGAGATAAGATACTTGCAGTTTATAGCAATATCTTGATCATCGACACAAATGATTTGGCAAGGCGATGGTGACAAATAACTTGAGCCCTAGTGTATCTATGAGCTCTATGGAGGCCATATCCTTGTTGCTGCCACTATCGATAATGACCTTGATGTAGTGATCATGGCAGAAAATACAATGCATGAAGATGCTGTTTTGCCTCCCATCTTTCTTTTACAATGGGTTTGTTCTCGTGTTCCTTTTTAGGCTACATTAGCAGGCATTTCTTCTTCCAGCAAGGAGATCTGCTCCTCCCAACCAGGATGGTAGTAGTTTAATACTCTGGTGGGGTACTACGAAGCTATGTCCGCACCCCTTGCACTAGAAGGAGTGGACTGTTGATTTGGGTGCCTTAGAGGTCGTTGGGTTCTTTGTCTTCCTAGTGTTGAGTTTAAGTAGCTCAGCACTACTGAGAATAGTCATTCCTGGCTATGGTTTTGCTTATTCTGCTTAAGAGCTTGGCTTGGACTGTTAGCCTACGGGTGTTGGAAATTGTATCCTAAAAGTCAATCGTCAGTCTGTTGATGATTGAATTGTATATGAATTAATGAATTAATAAAAAGTTGTTTGGTATTATTCATCGCATATATTTTATACATCTTCTTGAACTCTTGTAATGTGATGAAGTCCTTAGGACTCTTTAAAAGATAAAGGAGGATTTATCTATGAGTCCTTAAATCTGTTCGCGACCAAACGATGTGCTATTACTAGGACAATAGCATTATCAATAATAGGTCGTTGTGTGCGATATCGTTGGTTGTCCTCTTAACCAAGGAGTGTAGAGACACGGATATGCCACACAGGTGAAGTATAAGAGTACACTTCACTGAACGTAACTAGTTCCGGAACACTCTGCTGTCAAGAGATGTTCCGAGTGGATATGGGTATATGTGTCCCTCCGATCTGAGATCACCACGGTGACTAGCAAGCAACTCACTGTACTTTGGTACCAGACTATCTGAGTTTCTAACTCAGTAACAGAAGGTTACTGGGTGCAGTCAAGTACTTGCGAAGTCGGTGTGTGAGTCAAGATGGAATTGACCCCTCCTGGTGACAGGAGATAATGCCCTTGTGTTCAATTTAGCAAAATCTTGGCCAAGATAATCCTCATGAGGAGTCGCAGGATTAGTAAAGTTGAAACATATTTTTGGATGCACTAATTAAAGAGTTGACAGAACTCTGAAGTCATCCTAGGCATTTGATGTCATGGGGATGAATTATACAATAACCATAGTCCAAGGGTTCCAGAATATTGCTTTGCAACTATTCGGCCTATCCGCACATCGGGTACCATTGCTAGATGGTCACTTCGATTAGTACAGGAAGTCATTCTTATGCTACCGGCTTAGGTTCGAACTTATGGAGTCACACGCATAGAAGTTTCTAGGTTGATCAAATGGTTGATCGACGATTAAGAATCATCCAGGGGTACATCGATCAATTTGATTGACAAATTATCCTAAGCAAAAGTTGCAGTAAAATAATTATTGAATTATTAAAAGATTAATTAGCAATTAGATTACTAATGAACTCAATTGATTGAATGATTGAGTTTAGGTTAAGCCAAATTGAATAAAATTCAATTTGGGCTACATCAGGGTTAGACCTAATTGGATTGGGTCCGATCTGAGTTGATTAGGCTCGACCCAATTATTCAGACATGACTGATGACCCAAAGATTGATTCATAGATTGATTTTGATGATCACAAAACCTTGAAGTATAGATACTAATGTTTATGTTGCAAGGAGAAAGATATTTATGTTGCAAGGAACATAGCAAGTTGGAAGAACACAAGAAGGCCTCTAAAAGCACTCAAGAAAAGTTGGAAGAAAGCTACAATTTATTGGCCCAAGTCTCAAGTTCAAAAGATTCAAATTGGAGGAGCAAATTCAAGAAAAATTTAAAAGAATAGTCTTCGAGTCGACTCCTGAGGAATTCGAGTCGACTCCAATGCTTGGCGAGTCAACTCGAGAGTAGAACGAGTCGACTCCAGGGTGTAAAAGGCAGAAAAGTCAGAGAGGGATTTTCGACCCTGAGATTCGAGTCGACTCCCACAAAGTCCGAGTCGACTCCAAAGACAGCGCAACCCCAAGACAGAAGACGGTATTTTCGTCTCTGAGAGGCGAGTCGACTCCAAGACAAGTCGAGTCGACTCCAAGGCAGCGCGGCTCCAAAATACAGAGGATCAGTTTTCCGACTCTGAGATTCGAGTCGACTCCCAGACAGCTCGAGTCGACTCCAAGGCAGCGCTACACTAAGATGGCAGAAGACCAACTTTCGGAAACTGAGAGCCGAGTCGACTCCAAGGAAGTTCGAGTCGACTCCAAGACTGGATGAGCCAAAAGACAGAGAATCGGGAGTTCGGGCTCTGAGATTCGAGTCGACTCCCAGGACAGTCGAGTCGACTCGAGTGGACAAAATTCAAATTAGGATCCACGGACTACAGAGGATGAGCCGACTCCAAAATTGCCAGGTCAGCGCCAGAAGTTGGCGAGTCGACTCCGGGTTAAGTCGAGTCGACTCCCAGTCAAGACGGCAACTTTAATTCAAACTTGGAACAGTTGCCGAGTCGACACCGGAAAAGCTCGAGTCGACTCCTGCTACAGCCGAGCCGACTCCTGATCGCGCGAGTCGACTCCGATCCCAACGGTAACATTGTCAGGAAATGCAGACTGTGTCCAACGGCTCTTTTTCTTGTCTCTAACGGCTATATTCTTGTTTCCACGCCATCCAAAGCTATAAAAACAAGAAGAGAGCTAGGGGAGAACTTATGGAAGTGGGAGAGATCATCTAGGAAAGAGATCTCAAAGAGATTACAAAGGAAATCTCCCATAAGCACAAAAGGGCCATCCAAAACGAAATAGAGAGAAGAAGAGCATCCTAGTGAATCCGAAAGCTTCCTCTCCATCCGTGTGCTGCCTCGGGGATCCTCTACTTCATGCCAAATCAGAGGAGGATCAAGAAAAGAAGAAGCCGAGCTCCTCCATCTTCAAAACTCGTTTGAGGGCTTCTCTTTACTCTATTTGTTTATATTGTCATATCTGCTTGTTTAAGAAGCTTTGATTTGTTTTTATTCTTTGTTTTAATATCTTGTAACTTGATTCAATCAAGGGATTGAATCAAGGGGTTAAAGGTTTGTTGGTGAGCCAAAGGGAAAACCAACGGTGTAAGGTTTGTTGGTGAGCCAAAGGGAAAACCAACGGGATTAAGGTTTGTTGGTGAGCCAAAGGAAAAACCAACGGGGTTTAGGTTTGTTGGTGAGCCGAGGGTAAAACCAACGTGTAAGGGTTTGATTGTGAGCCCGGGAAAACAATCGGAGTGGTTCTAGTCGGTGAGCCTGGGAAAACCGACCGAGTTCGTTGTGCGCTCGTAAAACAACAAGTTGGGTTGTGAGCTTGTAAAACAACCGGCTGTAATCTGTAGGATTATAGTGGAATTCCCAAGAGGTCTTGGGGAGTGGATGTAGGTGCTGGGATGCACCGAACCACTATATTTTTGTTGTGTTTGTGATGCTCTTTGTTGACTGACCTCCTCACTCACTTACTTAGATATTAAGCTTGCTTAACTCTTCTTCGTGCATCCTTTAGTTGCAAGCATAATCAATTTACTCAATCATTAAATTGAATAGCATACTAGGGCAAAATTAGACTAATCTTTTATTGAACCCACTGCTTAATAGTTGATTAGATTAGAATCATACTCTTGCTAAGGTTAAGCTTCACTAAGCATCCATACAACTTAGCATAATTAATCTAAAAGATTAGAAGTAGTTTAAAAGTTTTAAAAGACCCAATTCACCCCCCCCCCTCTTGGGTTGTCACCTTGGGCAACAAGTGGTATCAGAGCAGGTGCTCAAATATTATTTGTAGTCTTAACCGACTAGAGCCAAAGATCATGACAACTCAAATAGATAGTTTTCTAGGAGAAGGACAATCAATTGATACACCACCACTATTTAATGGCATAAACTATACACATTGGAAAATACGCATGCGCATCTTTATTCAATCACAAAACTATTATTTATGGAAAATCATAATAAATGATCTTCACACACTCTCTCAAACTTTTAATGAAAAAGATTTAGCACAATTGAATGCTGATGCCATGAACCTTTTATATTGTGCATTAGATAGGAATGAGTTTAATTGCATATCTTCTTGCATGACTGCTAAAGAAATATGGAATATGCTTGAAGACAAATATGAATGCACTAACAAATCTGAAACATCATGTGTAGAAGGAGAGCAGTATCATATTGAAAATCCATGCTTGGTGGCACAAGAGGTACATGCTGAAACTGAAAGCAATTTTACATTTGATGAACTCCATGATGCCTTTTCTGATTTGTATTTAGAATATAAGAAACTTATTTGTAAGAACAAAAACTTGAAGATTGAAAATCAAATTCTAATAGATGAAAAACTGAAACTAACCAGTAAAACTGAAATCTTAATTAAAGAAAATCAAGACCTAAATCAAAGAGATCAACTTCTCACTGAAAGTCATGATAAACTTAAGAAAAACAATGAGTTACTTTCAGAAGATAACAGAAGATTAACTAAAGAAGTTGACAGATTAAAACCTGTTGTTGAACGATTTACCCTCAGCTCTGAAAAATTGAACCTAATGATAAATGATCAAGGAGCTGAATTTGATAAAGTTACATTAGGATATCAACCTTGGTACACCCAAAAACCTTTTAAGAATATGTTTGTTAAAACAGTTTTTAATTACTCTAAAACAGATTCTCATAAACAAAAGCTAAGTAAAATCTCTTCTGTTGTTCCTAAATCTATACATTACAAATTTGATGAACCAAAAAGGGAGAAACAGAAAATTAAAAGTTTTCCTACTACTCATGTTCGATCTAAGTTTGTTAAATTCAACAAGAGGGATACAGAAATACATCCCTTGTAATCCTAAAATCTGTAAATTCATGGACAAAATAGCTATTAAGAGAATATGGGTTCCAAAAGGAACAATTATAGCTAACCTACAAGGACCCAAAAGAGCTTGGGTTCCTAAGTTGAAAATATGATTATTCTTTCAGCAAGCATGTCTAGCTATCCAAGGTTCTAATGAAAGATGTTATCTAAACAATGGGTGCTCTAGACATGTGTTAAAGAATTAAATTTAAAATGTAATTAAAAAGAATGATTTAAATGAAAGAAAGGATGAAATAAGTAATTCTTACATCTTCTCGTATTGAAATTACTTTATTAGTTGATTAAAACATAACTTGAAAGTATTAATCATTTTTGTGATATAAGTGATATTTGTCTTTTTGGGTATGAAAAGAAAATATATTCAAATCACTTCTTTTTGTATGCTCCACTCGCTATTGGATAAGTTGCTAAATGATTAATTAATTCATTAAAAATAACTCTATGAACCCTCTATATGCTTGATTAAGAATTTTAGTCCATGGCATTATTTTTATTGATCATCAATATGATAATGTGTACTTGGTATGCTTTTGAATACCAAGATTAAAGAAACCATCCTTGGCACATAGAATCAACTCATGCTAGTATGTAATTAATCTCAAAAGACCTTGCCATAGGCTTGCTTAGATTATCTACTTAAAGGTCAAAGTTTTTGCTATGCATGCTAACTAAGGAAACAAACAAAAATCATTTCTAAATCTAAAGATGTTGTTTCCATCTCTAAGTCTTCAAAAGCTTACATTGGACTTGTTCTTGGAGAATAAAACTGAAGTATTTTTCTGTATTTACTAAATCTTGTAGAAGCGTTTCAAATGAAAAAGGTTTCCAAACTGTGAAGATCATGGCACAGTGTTGAAAACCAAAATCCAGATTAAGGTTATACAGAAAATAGTATTAAATTCAATTATTTCAGCTCCATGGACATCATAAGTAAAAAGGGGTTAATAGAATTCTTGAAGAAATGAAAAAGACAATTATGTATGATAGTCATCTACTTAAATAATTTTTAAAAGACTCTCATCACTGCTTGTCATACATATGATTTCTATTAGATCTATTTCTGATGAAAATTTTGATCTTCTGAAAAAATGAAAAATGAACCATTGCATATCTTTCATATTTTTCAGTCGTACATGTTACGCTTGATATGCTCTTATGAAAATAATGCCAAATCTGATAGAGATATGTCTATCCTTGGATATCATTCATCAAGCAATGCATATAGAGTATTCAATGAAAAGTTTTTAGTTGCAAAAATATCAAGGTATTTTATTCTTTATGAGACTAATGATTTATTATCAAGATACTAAAATTAAATTATGTATGTATATGGTTAATCTTTCACATATAACAATCTGAAAAACTTGTTAATAATTAGAACTAACTTGGATTTTTCAGATATGCTCTTAATGAAGAAAAAGTGATGACTACTAAAAGACTAAATCAAGAAAAGATGAAATAGATCTTGATGAAATTTTTGCATGATTAGAAGTAAAGATCACCATCATCATTTGCTTGCTTTATGAGCTTTATAGTCCATCAAATGAGTGTGTAGAATGGACTCCTATGTGCTTACTTTATTAAAGAAGATATATGTTAAATAACCACCATATTTGAAAACACTCATTACAAATATGATAAAGCAATATATGATTTGATACAAGCATCAAGAGCATGATATAAAAGCTTAAATAACCTTTTTGATAGAAGGTAATAGTGATAATTCTTTGCATCAAAAAATGTGTGACACCTCACTTGCTCAAAGTATACATTAATGACATCATTTCTGGTTCTAATAATGAAGAGCTATATTGCAAGGTGAGTTTGAAATATGTATGATGAATGAATTAACATCTTCTCTCAAACTCCAAATTAAGACAAACAGGAAAGGGGATCTTCATTGACCAATGTTAGGCCACAAGAAAACTCTCATAGAAGATTGGCATGAAGAAGGTATGTCTATGACCCCATCTTGTAGAGTTTGAAAAGGATGAGCAAAGTAGATCTATTGTGTTAAAGCTGTATTGAAGCATGATAGAATAATTATTTTATCATACAGCTGGTAGACCAGATTGTATGCTCATTATGTGACCGTGTGCAAGACTTCAATCTAACTTTAATTAATCATATTTTATTGATATCAAATAAATCATAATCTGAATTTTGATAGAAACAAATGTTTAAGATAAATTGATTAAAACATAGTTAACATATCTTATTGATAATTATCTTAAGCAAATAGAATCTAAACTAAATTGACTTGAACTATCTTGGTTAATGAATCTATCTCTTTAGTTCAAATGATATGTGCTTGCTTATATTTAGGCAATCTCTTGAGTAAAGTGACTCAACATGCAACTATTGTCATATCTCATATTGAGTCATCTAATTAAAAAATATATATATGTTGGATGAATGCTTTGTATCTTAAAGAAACTAATGACCTTCCTTCAAGAAAGAAAAATGAGAAATTTCAACTTGAAGGATATCTTCATGTAAGATACACTAAACATTCACATGCAAACAAGAGAGAGGATCTTCTTCAGCCAAAAGTTCACACATAAGAAATCTAGTTTGGCTTGAAGAATATATAATGAATAGGTAATTTTAGATACCTTTCTCACAAATTAACTGAGCAAAGTCAATAACTTAAATCCTATTATGGCATGATTAAATTCTTTAATTATTAATTTTTGATATCATGTCTATATGTGTATTGACTGACTTATACTTTTAGAAATTATTTCATGGTTTGCCCAAACTAAAATATATCTTTGCCTATGTCATAACCATGAAATACACAAGTATATGCTTAAAATTTTGATGTAAAATAACTTGTGAGAAGTTATGAATCCTTGAGCATAATGAAAATGTTGTTTGCATAATATACATCTACATGATACATAAGATTATCTCTTTATTCTACTCTTTCTTGTAAATTACTTGAGAATGACAAAAAGGGAGAGAGATAAAGAAAAGAAAATGGACATTGTTCAAGAGATGAAAAATCTGAGTAAAGGCAAATACTCCAATCTTAAGGAAAAGCAAAACAAACATAGTATACTCGGAACATTTGTGAGACGTTTGGAAGAGATAAAATCTGTAACTAATTACACTCAAACAGGAAAAGTTAGAAGTGAACATTTTAACCTTTCTATATTGCTCATCATAGGGATGGTGCCAATGGGAAGGCTAGTGGTAGTACCCGGCACTATTTGACCCAACTATTCGGTGTAGGGCATATTAGGGACGGCACAAGAGGGAGGCTAGTAGTAGTACCTCGTGCCCCTTCCCAACTCCACCGGATAGGGAGCAAATAGAGTATAGAGCATAAGAAAGTAAAAATGAAAAACAAAGTAAATGAAAGTATACAAGAAAGAATCAATTCAAATTTTTAGTCACATGGAAACACACTTTAAGGATGAAATCAGTGCAAAATTATATTTAAATAGGGGGAGTTTATTTGAAAAGAATTGATTTTGATACTTGACATGCTTGTTCTTAATATTAATGTATGACTTAACACATACTATATTTTGCATGTGGCATGATATTTTAAATTATGGTTTCTCAATATCTTTTGTAGTACCCCATACTTGGACAACTTGATTGAATGTTTGAAATACTACATAACATTTTTTGCTTAGTTTTATTGAAAAGAAATTTCAGATTTATTATTAGCAATCATCTCTAAAATCTGAAAGTTGAATAAAGAAGAAGAGAAGGATATCTCTATTTAGGGAAAATAAACTTTATTCTATCCTTCAACTTGCCTAAATTTGGTATATAATGTTCAAATTCGTACCAAAACTCAACATTTAATACAAAGATTCTGAATATGCTCTTATATGTTTGAAATATGTATTTTCAATCGTAATCATTTAAGATGAGCTATAATGTGGAAGATACATATCTCAAAGTATGAGTTTGAGAGCCTCTATTGAAAATCCTATGTAATTCAGAATCTGATTTTGTATAAAAACTTAAACTAAATGTGATTTTTAAATAAAGTCTTACTTTACGAAAAACAGAATTAATTTCCTTTGGTGATTGCTCCGATACGCATCCGAAACATATCATTTCTTATCTTCAAAGTATACTAATATCGGTTCAAATGATGTGTCTTTCGATGATCTTGATTGCAAACAAAAATTTCTAAATATATGAGTTTATTTTGATATTAAAAAGATTTATTGTGCTTCATGAAAAACTATGATTAAGAAATTGAGTTCTAAAAATATATATATTTCAATAATCATCTATATGTTTTTCTCTCCTACATTATTAAACACTTCTATCAATAGAGTGAATGATCTTAAAGCTAGAAATATTTCAGCTCACTCAAATGATTCTAAAAGAAATAAAATGTAAATACGGTTGAAAGAAACTAAGCTTCAAATGAATCATTTTCTGATTAATATTTCTACACATTTTCTCTAAGATTATGAGAAAGCATAACTTGTTCGTAAAGGATTAGAAAGAGTAATTACTACAAATTTTAAAATAATACTAGATTACTCTACATTCTTGATATTACAGAATTTTAGTGTTATTCACGTTTATCACTAAAGTCTGAAATTCAACAATTAAAATGATTAAAGAAGAATGCATCTTTTGAGGGGGAGCTTTAGATATTCAGTATCCTATCCCAAAGACACTTTATTTTGATGCATACTTTGAATTTTATGGATTGATTTTGATGAACCTCCTTATATTGCAAGACATGCTTTAATTACCTTGAGATGAGTTCTATAAAGGTTGTCTTATCTCAAACCTTGAGTCTTATGAAAATAAGCTGAAACTTATAGAAAATACATTTTTGAGATTGACAATTTTGTTGAACATTATCTTAGGATTCTAAACTCTTAAATGGAATGATCAATTGAGGGGGAGAAAGAAAATTTCAGAAGGAGAGGTCTTATTGGACTTAATTGCATAAATCTATAGCTAAAGGAGAGAGAAAGAATACTAAATGAAAAGTAATCCTAATGCTCTCCAACGTGTATCATCCGAAATTTAAATCTGAAAATTTTTACGATACACCTTGAGACTTGTTATTTTGGCTAGTATATCCTATGCATAAATCATGAACCAAATTGCAAGTTGATCTTAAGAGCCTCTAACTTAATGAAAAAGGGGGAGAATAACGTGTAATTGACTTGAACTTTAGAACTTAAATTGTGTGCCAATTCATATTGTTATGTATCAAATTGTGCTTACTTTCTACAGAGATAAAAGAAAGTCTCTAAAGAAATCATGTTGCATGATTTCATATTTTGGTGTTTGTGCCCCAATGATCTTATTATCATTAAAGAACTTTGAAGTTATTAAGACTTAATGATCCAACATGATGATGTGTCTTTTACATATATAGGTTTTGACCTGTTACTCTGAAAATTAATTAAATTGCTCTCCTGTTGATAAAACACTTAATAGATTGGGCAAAAGATCTTAAATGAACAAGCTTTCATACTTATTATTGAAGAGATGTTAGATTTCCATTCGTGCTTTTCATTGAATATCATTTGTGGTACTTCTTGAATTAACCTAAGAGAGATTCCACACACACTTGATTAGAAAACTATCTGTGGTATCAAATTAGAAAACTTCTTGAAATCACATTCAATGTGTTCTGCTCTGAAATTATCTTAATTGGCTCTGATCTGTGCTCACTAATCTGATTCCAATATTATTGCCTTGAGTTATATGATTCATATTCTTGCAATAATTCAACATTCAAATCAGAGTACAATAAGGAAAAGAACTATTTGAGTATTCTGATCTTTGTGCTTAATGTTTCCCTATTTTTTTTGATGTTGTCAAAAAGGGGGAGAAATATTTAAGTATATGCTTATAATGCTTTTTGTATTGAGTACAAATCAGCTTAAATTGAAATATGTTGATTGTGTTAAGCTGATTGAATCTAAAGCAGTATCATGAAGTATGTTTCAAATATATATGTTTTCTACTTCATGCAACTTAGCTATGTATTACTTCTAGAAAACAATATCTTTTATATTGCATATACTCCAAGTTTTGTCATCATCAAAAAGGGGGAGATTGATGACCCAAAGATTGATTCATAGATTGATTTTGATGATCACAAAATCTTGAAGTATAGATACTAATGTTTATGTTGCAAGGAGAAAGATATTTATGTTGCAAGGAACATAGCAAGTTGGAAGAACACAAGAAGGCCTCTAAAAGCACTCAAGAAAAGTTGGAAGAAAGCTACAAGTTATTGGCCCAAGTCTCAAGTTCAAAAGATTCAAATTGGAGGAGCAAATTCAAGGAAAATTTAAAAGAATAGTCTTCGAGTCGACTCCTGAGGAATTCGAGTCGACTCCAATGCTTGGCGAGTCAACTCGAGAGTAGAACGAGTCGACTCCAGGGTGTAAAAGGCAGAAAAGTCAGAGAGGGATTTTCGACCCTGAGATTCGAGTCGACTCCCACAAAGTCCGAGTCGACTCCAAAGACAGCGCAACCCCAAGACAGAAGACGGTATTTTCGTCTCTGAGAGGCGAGTCGACTCCAAGACAAGTCGAGTCGACTCCAAGGCAGCGCGGCTCCAAAATACAGAGGATCAGTTTTCCGACTCTGAGATTCGAGTCGACTCCCAGACAGCTCGAGTCGACTCCAAGGCAGCGCTACACTAAGATGGCAGAAGACCAACTTTCGGAAACTGAGAGCCGAGTCGACTCCAAGGAAGTTCGAGTCGACTCCAAGACTGGATGAGCCAAAAGACAGAGAATCGGAAGTTCGGGCTCTGAGATTCGAGTCGACTCCCAGGACAGTCGAGTCGACTCGAGTGGACAAAATTCAAATTAGGATCCACGGACTACAGAGGATGAGCCGACTCCAAAATTGCCAGGTCAGCGCCAGAAGTTGGCGAGTCGACTCCGGGTTAAGTCGAGTCGACTCCCAGTCAAGACGGCAAATTTAATTCAAACTTGGAACAGTTGCCGAGTCGACTCCGGAAAAGCTCGAGTCGACTCCTGCTACAGCCGAGCCGACTCCTGATCGCGCGAGTCGACTCCGATCCCAACGGTAACATTGTCAGGAAATGCAGACTGTGTCCAACGGCTCTTTTTCTTGTCTCTAACGGCTATATTCTTGTTTCCACGCCATCCAAAGCTATAAAAACAAGAAGAGAGCTAGGGGAGAACTTATGGAAGTGGGAGAGATCATCTAGGAAAGAGATCTCAAAGAGATTACAAAGAAAATCTCCCATAAGCACAAAAGGGCCATCCAAAACGAAATAGAGAGAAGAAGAGCATTCTAGTGAATCCGAAAGCTTCCTCTCCATCCGTGTGCTGCCTCGGGGATCCTCTACTTCATGCCAAATCAGAGGAGGATCAAGAAAAGAAGAAGCCGAGCTCCTCCATCTTCAAAACTCGTTTGAGGGCTTCTCTTTACTCTATTTGTTTATATTGTCATATCTGCTTGTTTAAGAAGCTTTGATTTGTTTTTATTCTTTGTTTTAATATCTTGTAACTTGATTCAATCAAGGGATTGAATCAAGGGGTTAAAGGTTTGTTGGTGAGCCAAAGGGAAAACCAACGGTGTAAGGTTTGTTGGTGAGCCAAAGGAAAAACCAACGGGATTAAGGTTTGTTGGTGAGCCAAAGGGAAAACCAACGGGGTTTAGGTTTGTTGGTGAGCCGAGGGTAAAACCAACGTGTAAGGGTTTGATTGTGAGCCCGGGAAAACAATCGGAGTGGTTCTAGTCGGTGAGCCTGGAAAAACCGACCGAGTTCGTTGTGCGCTCGTAAAACAACAAGTTGGGTTGTGAGCTTGTAAAACAACCGGCTGTAATCTGTAGGATTATAGTGGAATTCCCAAGAGGTCTTGGGGAGTGGATGTAGGTGCTGGGATGCACCGAACCACTATATTTTTGTTGTGTTTGTGATGCTCTTTGTTGACTGACCTCCTCACTCACTTACTTAGATATTAAGCTTGCTTAACTCTTCTTCGTGCATCCTTTAGTTGCAAGCATAATCAATTTACTCAATCATTAAATTGAATAGCATACTAGGGCAAAATTAGACTAATCTTTTATTGAACCCACTGCTTAATAGTTGATTAGATTAGAATCATACTCTTGCTAAGGTTAAGCTTCACTAAGCATCCATACAACTTAGCATAATTAATCTAAAAGATTAGAAGTAGTTTAAAAGTTTTAAAAGACCCAATTCACCCCCCCTCTTGGGTTGTCACCTTGGGCAACAATGACCCAATTGGATTGGACTTGACCCAAGCCTATTAAAGTCCTTATTTGATAAAGATTCAAAGTTCAAAAATTCAGAAATTGATAAGAAGAAGAATCTCTAAATTTTAGGGCCCTAGCTTTTTTTCTTGGAGAAAAAAGATACCTCATCCTTATCCCTAAAAGCTGTGGTGCCTATCCTCTTTATTTTTATCCAATTTTTGGCATGAGGAAAGAGGAGGCGTGGGGCTATTTTTCAGAAAAATATGGCGCCTCAAATCTTCTTAAAAAGATAGGAATCAAATCCCTAATTTGTAGGGACGGCATGGCACATCAAGCAGGGTGGCGTATGGTTAAAGTTTGGGGTGCAATAACCCTCTGATTTTTAGGGATTCATGGCACAAGATTAAAAGAGAATTTGTTCATCTCTTAGCTTCCGATTCACCATAATTTTTTGAGAATTTTATCAGCCAAGTTAGTCAGCCAAAAGATGTGTGAGGCGTGGGGGGGTCTTTTGGCTATAAAAAGACCCCCACGCCTAGGGTTTGCATGAGATGGTCTTTAGAATCGAAGAAGAATCAAAAGTTGAGTGCTTTAAGGGAGAAAAGTTCAGCCACTGTAGCACCTCTACACGAGCTAACACTCCTGTAGTTGGGGATCTTTCTAGAGCTTCGTGTGGACTATCCATAGAGGCCGGACGTATGTACGGCTACACAAGGTGATTAAGGCATCATCAAAGTTCTCAAGGCAAAAAGGTATGAGATCTGATCTCATTAAAAATTAAGATTAGAAATCAATTAGATTGCTGAAATTCTGCATGACTACATGTTAAATATAGAATCATGCATACTTGTTTAGAATAAATGTTTAAAATCCTGAATCTATTTTTGTAGTAGAGATATGATCTCTAGCATGCATAGAAATTAAATAGTTTAATTCATGTTTCCGCTGTAAAATCTTTAAAAATATATGCATGTCACAAACTAGGATTTCCAAAAGTGATATCAGAGCCATAGGTTCAAAGTAGTTTAAATATTTATGCCTAAAACAAGTTTTCTAATCCTAGTAGTCAAGTAATCTGATTGGAATGATCACTAGGCCATCCGATCATAGGAGAAAGAAGGGTTCATAACCCTCTTTTCTCATTCAATGGGATCTCTTATGGTGTGTAGGGGTGCCACTGTGATTCAATCCTTGAAGATGAACCATGAAATGAAGATTAAAAGTAGTTTTAATCTTTGTAATTAAATCTAAAATCATAGATATGTTTAGATCAGATCTAAAAGAGATTTATGATTGATTTAATTGCTATTTTTACATGATTAATTAGTTCTGAAAAATAGGATGTATGTGATGTATATTTATCTTAGTATATGTGAAATAGAGAATATGAATAAATATAAAATCATAAACTTGATTAGATTAGATCTAAATGAAATTTATGACCTATTTATTTTCTAATTTTGAATAACAAATCAGATCTGAAAATAAATGCATATGATGTATGTTGTTTAAGTTAGTTCATATTAGTTTGTATATGTGATATATGAACATAAATCATCTAAGATTTAAACATGAATTAAATCTAAATTTTAACATGATTAACTGTAAATCTCAGATCTGAAAAATAAGTTTTAAGAACTGAAACTTTGTAATTAGTATGTAATTAAAAGAATATGCAATGATCTGAAATTTTCATAAGCTTACACTTAATTAAGAATTAAGTGATATGAAAACCTAGATCTAGAATTGTGAACTCAATCCAATGACATTACATAATTCTTGGGGCATTTGGGTTAGCTCAAATCAAGTTCTTAAGATTGGGTTAGACCTAGGGTTAGAATCAAACATGGTCTAATTAGAGTTAATTGATCAAACCTAATTAAGTCGTAACTAGATTAAATCAAGAAAACTCTAGGTCAAATACAATAATTGTAGTTGATCAAATTCCATATTTTTGATTAGACCAAGATGGAACTTGATTGAGGCTCAGAGGTTGAGCTCGAGTCATTTGAGTAATCAAATCGAAATTGATTAACCAGTCGGTGTCTAAGGTAAGTTTGGCAGACTTGACCGGTGGTTTTTAATTGGGAGCTACTCGAATTGATTCGTCTTTGTCGAGTTAATGGCATATCCCTTCCATCGATCTCACTTTCTTGGCTGACATCGTCAAACACATTTTGATTGGATCACTTAATGATTTGAGTTGACCCATGCTTTTAAGAAAAATCAGTATGACTGATTTAGGTACCTCCTTAACCGGATTGAATCTAGTTCTTATTAATACGACTTGATGAAGTCAGTGGGAGGATCTAGATTAACCGGTTCTTCTCATCTTTTCTCAATTAAATCAAACCATCTAAAATTATTAGGTCCTTAAAATGAAATAGTTATGGGGATAACTAGGTCATAGCCTCCCATTAAGTTAGATGATAATGAGTCCAATATTTCGATAATTATTAGAGGCGCCACATGCCTGGTGCTTATCAAGCATTGGAACTGTCATTCAATATGTGATGAGTCGAGTGTACCTTCAATAGGTGATCAAGTGAGCCGAACCACACTCAGGCTTGGTCATCTATTAGTAGATTATACGGAATCCTATCATTTAATGGTTGGACCTAACCAAGATTTTGGTGGAGGCGCCACACGCCTGCTGAAGAGACTGGGGCAAACTTATCACTAGAAGTTATTTGGTGAAACAATTGGTTCAAAACCTACCAATGGTGCATATGGGTTGACCGAGTCACACTCGGATCCATATGTGATCTATTGGGTTCTAGTGCCCACTAAAGATTTAAGTGTAATTTTTTGAATTTGAGATAGAGCTACAAATTTGTATAAAATAGTGGGAGAACCTTTAGACTAAAGTCCAAGTCTTTAGGATTTTGTCAATTCATATACTGATAGTTGATTTTCTTTCTAATGCAGAAATGGCCACTATGTGGAGTGATTGATTAAAACCCCATTTGATTTTGATGAGCTCAAAGCATTTGAGTATAATTCTTGTTTACTAATGAATTCAATTAAGTGTTTCAGTGAAAATCCTGTCTACGTGTCTCTAGACTTGGTTCATAGTATTTTGGATAAGTTAAGAAGTCAGCCTGAACCAAAGTCTGAGACTCGAGTCGACTCCTGAGTATCACGAGTCGACTCCAAGCGTATCAAGTTCACTGGCACGGGCTCGAGTCAACTCCAGATCAGTACGAGTCGACTCCGACTGAGAACAGACATAAGAACAGAAAGCTTCAACTCAGAACCTGTCAATGAGTCGACTCCCAAAGTGCGCGAGTCGACTCCGATGTTCACCGAGTCGACTCCAGGATAGTAAGAGTCGACTCTCAGAGGAACACAAGAAAAAGTCAGAGAGCAATTTTCGGACTCTGAGATTCGAGTCGACTCCCGCAATATGCGAGTCGACTCCAAGACTCCGCGACCATCAACAGACAGAAGACCAAGTTACTGCCTCTGAGATTCGAGTCGACTCCCAGACAGCTCGAGTCGACTCCAAGACAGCTTCACATCAAAAAGGCAGAAGACCAAGTTTCGGAAACTGAGAGCCGAGTCGACTCCGAGGAAGTTCGAGTCGACTCCAAGACTGGACGAGCCAAAAGATAGAGAATCGGGAGTTCGGGCTCTGAGATTCGAGTCGAATCCCAGGACAGTCGAGTCGACTCGGGTGGATCAAATTCAAAATTGGATCCACGGACTTCAGTGGATGAGCCGACTCCGAAATTGCCAAGTCAGCTCCAGAAGTTGGCGAGTCGACTCCAGGTCAAGACGAGTCGACTCCCAGTCGTGAAGGCAACTTTAATTCAAATTTGGAACAGTTGCCGAGTCGACTCCGGAAAAGCTTGAGTCGACTCCCGCTACAGCCGAGTCGACTCCTGATCGCGCGAGTCGACTCTAATCCACCAACGGACACATTGTCAGGCTGCGCAGAGTGTGCAGAACGGGCAGAAAAAGCTCTCTAACGGCTAGTTTCCGTGGGGGTTGGTTTAAATAGCTACAGAAAACTGTAGCAAGGTAGAGAACAACCATTCCACTCCAAGTATTCAAGCATTCAACTCTGCAACTTGTTCTTCAACGAGAAAAAGGGAAGATCTGCATTTACTGCATCCACCTACATCTTCCCAGCAATTAAAGAAGCTCCTCCTGCATTCAAGTCGACTACACATTCAAGAGGAGACCGAAGTTTAAGAAGCCATTCCTCTTCTCCAACTTAAAAGCGTTTGAGGGCTTCTAAACTCCTTTTAGATTATATTGTCTTTAATCTGCTTTTGAGAAGCTTGTTTTTCTGTTTGTCTATTTTATTTACAACTTGTATTTGCTTGATTCAATCGGGGGATTGAATCAAGGGTATAGAGGTTAGTTGGTGAGCCTAGTTATTAAAACCAACGTGTGTAAGGGTTTGATTGTGATCCCGGGAAAATAATCGGGGTGGTTCTAGTCGGTGAGCCTGGGAAAACCGACCGAGTTCGTTGTGAGCTCGTAAAACAACAAGTTTGGTTGTGAGCTTGGAAAACAACCGACTGTAATCCAAGGGGGTTATAGTGAATTCCCAAGTGAGACTTGGGGAGTGGACGTAGGAGCAAGGGTTAGCTCCGAACCACTATAAAACTTGGTGTTTGTGTTTGATTGTCTCTCTTCTTCTTCCTCTCTTATCACTCACAGCACATAGCATTTAATTAAACAACTTGCAATAGTTTTAATTAGTCATCCACAACGTTTTAAATATCTAAATTATTTTAAAACCCAATTCACCCCCCCCTCTTGGGTTGTCTATCTGGGCAACAAGTGGTATCAGAGCCTAAACTCTTCCACCCAAGAGTTAAAAGATCAAAATGACAACCCCATTTGGATCTTCCCACATTGAGGGTCAGTCCACCCAAAGACCCCCTTTCTTTAATGGATCCGACTACTCATACTGGAAGGCTAGGATGAGAATATTCATCCAAGCCCAAGACTATGAGATGTGGACCATTGTAGTAAATGGCCCATACATCCCATCCACATATGTAGAGGGTATCACGGTACCCAAATTAGAAAAGGATTGGGATGAACATGACATGAGAAAGGCACAACTAAATTCTAAAGCTATGAATGTGTTTTACTGTGCCTTAGACAGAAATGAATTCAATAGGGTCTCTACTTGCAACTCTGCAAAAGAGATCTGGGATAGACTTGAAGTGACCCATGAGGGCACAAATCAAGTTAAAGAATCCAAAATTAATATATTGGTTCATAAGTATGAACTATTTAAAATGAATTCTAATGAGACAATCACTAGCATGTTCACTAGGTTTACTGACATTGTCAATGGCCTAAAAAGCCTTGCAAGAACTATACTAACAGTGAGCTTGTCAGGAAAATTCTTCGGTGTCTACCAAGGTCGTGGGAAGCTAAAGTGACGGCAATCCAAGAAGCCAAGGACTTGAACAAATTACCACTCGAGGAGCTTCTTGGATCCTTAATGACGCACGAGCTAATCATGAAGCAACACAACGAGGAAGAGTCCTCCCACAAGAAAAAGGTAATAGCTCTAAAATCTACTTCATCTAACAAGGAATTATCTTGCAGTAGCAGCAGTGAAGGAGAAGAACATGAGGAAGATGATGGTGAGGCACTTCTTGTGCGCAAGTTCAAAAAATTCATCAACCACAAGAAGGCTTATCATCAAAGGAGAGGCCCCTCAAATTCCTACCGCAAGGACAAAGGTAAGGAAAGGGAAAATGAGGAGATTGGGTGCTATGAGTGCAAAAAGCCGGGACACATCAGAGCTGAGTGTCCCTTACTAAAGAAGGGCAGCAAGTACAAGAAGAAGAAAGCCCTTGTCACCACCCTATCGGACTGCGACACATCATCTTCATCATCGGATGAAGAACAAGAAGAGAAGGCCAATTTCTGCTTCATGGCCAATGAAAATGAGGTAACTTCCGAAACACAGCTTGATTTTACATTTGATGAACTTTATGATGCTTTTAATGAATTAATGATAGAATATAAGGCAATAAATCTTAAGAATAAAGAACTAAAAATAACTAATCAATCATACCTACATAAATACGATAAATTAGTTAAGGATAAGGATTTAATCACCAAAGAAAATATAGAACTTAAGACAAGCAACCAACTTTTAACTCAAAAGACTAATACCTTAACTAAAGATAATGAAAAACTAACTAAGGAATTTTCAGAATTTAAAAACCATAAACAAATCTTAAACAAGGATCTAACAAACAAACTAAATAATCTAAAAACAGAAAATCAAACACTAACTAAAGAACTTAACAAATACAAACCCTTAGTTGAAAAATTTACATATAGTTCTGAAAAGTTAAATATGATACTCAATAGTCAACGAGCAGTATTTAATAAAGCGGGTTTAGGATATAAACCAAGAAATAAACAAAAACTTCTTAGTAACTTCTTTGTTAAAGCTGGGAAAACTAAAACTAAGAAAATAACCTGCTTTTGTTGTGGAACTATAGGTCATAAAGCAAATGTGTGTAATTTTAGAAAAGGTAAATCAAGAAGGAAAATTAAAAGGGTATGGGTTCCAAAAGGAACCAACTTGACTAACCATGAAGGACCCAAGAAAACTTGGGTACCTAAGTTGATATGATTTGCTTGTGTAGGAGTGTCTTGCAGCCAAGGTCAACAAAAACTGCTGGTATTTGGATAGTGGCTGCTCAAGGCACATGACGGGTGATAAGGATCAATTTTTCACCCTTGAAGCTAAGAAGGGAGGTGCTGTGACTTTTGGAGACAACAACCAAGGTCACATCATTGGTATTGGTAAAGTTCAAATCATCCCTTCAACTTTTATAGATAATGTTAGATATGTTGATGGTCTTAAGCATAACTTGTTAAGCATTAGTCAATTATGTGATAAAGGATATGATGTTATGTTTAAACCATCACTATGCATTATAACAAACCCTAATGACAATAGTTTAGTTTTTAAAGGGATTAGACGTGGAAATGTATATGTTGTTGACCTAGAAGATCTTGCAAAACATAACCAATGTTTAGTTGTTAATGAAACTAAAGATAATGATGCTAGTTGGTTATGGCACCGTAAGTTAGGTCATGCAAGCATGGACACAATAACTAAACTAGTTAAAAGAGATTCCGTGATAGGTTTGCCAAAATTAAAATTTGAAAAGAACAAAATATGTGAAGCATGTCAATTTGGCAAACAATCTAGGAACTCATTTAAATCCATAAAATGTGTCTCTACCTCTAGGCCTCTAGAATTATTATACATGGACCTATTCGGACCAACTAGAACAACAAGCCTAGGTGGAAATAAATATGGTCTAGTTATTGTAGATGATTACTCTAGGTACACATGGGTCATGTTCCTAGCACATAAGGATCAAGCATTTTCTGTTTTTAAGAAGTTCCATAAGGAAGTAACAAATGCTAGAGAGTCTTCAGTCATAGCCATTAGAAGTGACCATGGAACTGAATTCGAAAATCAGTCATTTGAGGAATTTTGTAGTAAAAAGGGGATAACCCATAATTTTTCTGCACCTAGGACACCACAACAAAATGGAGTTGTGGAAAGAAAAAATAGGACTCTAGAGGAAATGGCTAGAACTATGTTATGTGAAAGTAACCTCCCTAAGTACTTTTGGGGAGAAGCCATTAATACTTCTTGCCATATATTAAATAGAGTTTTATTAAGACCCATCATAAAGAAAACACCTTATGAACTGTGGAAAAACAGAAAACCAAAAGTTAATTACTTTCATGTTTTTGGATGTAGGTGTTTTGTTCATAATAATGGGAAAGATAATCTAGGTAAATTTGACTCTAAATCGGATGAAGGAATATTCTTAGGTTACTCTACAACTAGTAAAGCCTATAGAGTCTTTAATAAAAGAACCTTAGTTATAGAAGAATCTATACATGTTGTATTTGATGACTCTAGTGACATCTCCTCTAGTAAGAAAGTTAATTTTGATGATGATGTTGAAATTCTTGAAGAAAAGATAGATGAGATGGCATTACAAGATGATAATCAAAAGTTGAGTGAAGGAGCACCATCAAGCCAAGAGGCTATTGTGGATCATGGGCTAACTAAAGCTTGGAGGTATGCTCACGGGCATCCTAAAGAACTAATTCTAGATGATCCATCTCAACCGGTTAGGACTAGAGCATCCCTTAGAAATTTAAATAACCATCTAGCTTTTGTCTCACACTTTGAGCCCAAACACATAAAAGAGGCCGAAAATGATGTAAATTGGATAAATGCAATGCAAGAAGAATTAAACCAATTTACTAGAAACAAGGTATGGAATCTAATAGAGAGACCTTCTGAATATCCTATTATAGGCACGAAATGGATTTATAAAAATAAACTTGATGAAAATGAAATTGTTATAAGGAATAAGGCTAGACTAGTAGCAAAGGGTTATAATCAAGAAGAAGGTATAGATTTTGATGAAACCTTTGCTCCTGTAGCTAGACTTGAAGCTATTAGACTATTATTAGCATATGCATGCTCTAAGGACTTCAAACTTTTTCAAATGGATGTAAAAAGTGCATTTTTAAATGGGTATATTAATGAGGAGGTATATGTAGAACAACCTCCTGGTTTTGAAAATCATCAATACCCTAATCATGTATATAAACTGAACAAAGCACTTTATGGTTTAAAACAAGCACCTAGAGCATGGTATGAGAGACTTAGCAAATTCCTATTAGAACATGAATTCTCTAGGGGAAATGTAGATACAACCCTATTTCTGAAAAAGCAAAACAAAGATATGTTATTAGTACAGATTTATGTTGATGATATTATTTTCGGTGCTACTAACAATCGCCTCTGCGAAGAATTTGCTGATTTGATACAGAGTGAGTTTGAGATGAGCATGATGGGAGAGCTGAACTACTTCCTCGGGCTTCAAATCAAACAGTCTGAAGGAGGCATCTTCATCAATCAAGCCAAGTATATCAAGGAGATGCTCAAGAAGTTTGATATGGAGGGAAACAAATCAATCAGCACCCCCATGAGCTCATCATGCAAATTAGATCAAGATGAATCAGGTAAATCTGTAGATCAAAAACTTTATAGAGGTATGATAGGATCCTTATTGTATCTTACTGCAAGTAGACCTGATATTATGTTTAGTGTTTGCATGTGTGCTAGATATCAGGCTAATCCTAAAGAATCACATCTAGCTGCAGTTAAGAGAATTTTTAAATACTTAATAGGAACTAAGAACATAGGGCTATGGTACTCTAAAGAATCTAGCCTAAACTTAATAGGATACACAGATTCAGACTTCGCTGGATGTAAGCTTGATAGAAAAAGTACCAGTGGGTTGTGTCAATTTCTAGGAGAAAATCTTATCTCATGGTTTAGCAAGAAACAAAACTCAGTTGCATTATCTACTGCTGAAGCTGAATATGTTGCAGCCGGGAGTTGTTGTGCTCAAATCTTGTGGATTAAACAACAATTAGAAGATTATGGCATTAAACAAGATAAAATTTCCATTAATTGTGATAATACAAGTGCCATTAATCTAACTAAAAATCCAATTCAACATTCAAGAACTAAACACATTGAGATAAGACATCACTTCATAAGAGATCATGTATTGAATGGTGATGTGACACTCCAATTTGTTTGTACTGATAATCAATTAGTAGACATTTTTACAAAACCCCTAAGTGAAGAGAGGTTTAGTGTGCTTAGGAGGGGATTAGGAGTGATTGATCTATCCTAGTGGTGGTTTCCACTAGATCCATTGATTTTGATGACTAGATTGTGGTTAAAATAGAGTTTCTTTTCAATAATCATCAAATCAGATCATACTTTAGTATTTTTTCCCTCATTTGGCACGATTATAGAATGATTTTTAGGTGCGTGCCAAGGTTAGAGACGACTCGAGTAAGTTTCAGAGTCGGCTCCTAAGGGGGAGTCGACTCGCGCATTTGCGGGAGTCGACTCGCAAAGATGGCAGCAGAGGGGGAGTCGACTCGCATATAGTCGGGAGTCGACTCGAAGTCTACAGGCGCATAAGGAGAGTCGACTCGTGCATATTCTGGAGTCGACTCGAGGTCGAGTCGACTCGCGACTCAGTGGAGTCAACTCGCAGTCGGGATCCGACTTTTTAACCCTAGATTTGTCGTTTCGAAAACACTTTTCTCTCAAGCCGCCACTGTTCAAAAGCCCTAGAGCCGACTCCTAGGTCGCCCCCGGTCGGTCCCAAGCCTCCTCCGTCGACCTTTCTCCGTCCTTTAGGTTTTTTATTCCGTCTAGGTCATAATGCCGCGTAAGACCGTTGTCCGGAAGAGGTCCCGACCCGAGGCCGGTCCCGAGCGGCGCTCCAAGGCGCGGCACGATCCCGCGAGGCAACCACCTCCGGCTCGTTCCCCGCCTAGGGCGGTTCCCGCGAGGCCATTGGCCGGGAAGGCCGTCATCACCGGGAGATATGTCGACTTCGACTATCTCTCCCGGGAAGGGTTCACCATAGGTGATAGGCTTAGGACACAGGGATTAGAGTACTTCCTCACTTTAGATCTCCCCACTTACCCTGGCCTTGTTAGAGAGTTCTATGGTACCGTCCATCGGGGAGATGGGGATATCGAGGGCACAGTAGCCGGTGTCCCTCTGTTTGTTACGGAGGATCTTATTGCCCACATCCTCCACCTTCCATTAGTAGGGGTGGCTCCCACACACCCTGAGGACAGGGTTGAGGCCCTTACGGCCGTTCTAGGGCATCCACCCCAGTCACCTCTAGACGAGGTTTCTGCTAGCTCACTTCCGATTGAGGTGAGAATCCTTTTGAGTATACTGTCTAGGTCCATCTTCCCTAAGACAGGAAGATTTGATTTTGTAAATGAGAGAGACCTAGCTCTTATGTTTTATATTCTTCAGGACACCCCGATCAACTTTCCCAAACTCATCTATAGGTATATGTGTGAGCCCCTAGATAGACCTAGGCTCACCCTCCCATACGGCATGATATTCACCCTTCTGTTTAGGGAGTACGAGATTCCCATTCCTGAGGGGGAACCCTTTCGCGCATTGCGATGGACAGATCGCATGCGAGCGGGGACCCTACACAGGATGGGGTTTCGGAAGAGAGAGGGCATCTGGGTTAGGAAGTCGTCCCTCACTACACAGACCACCAGACCTTCCCCCAGTCCTGAGCCCGATTCTGACTACCCCGACTTACCAGATCTTCCATCCACTCCTGCTCCTACCACCTCAGCCGGACCCTCCTCCTCAGCTCCTCAGCCCATGGAGGTCCGGATCGCTCCTGAGCAGCTCCGGGAGTTGCACCAGGAGATAGTTAGAGACCTGCGGGATGATCTACTTCGGGAGCTCCGGGGTTCAGTGCCTGCTCCCACTCCTGCACCTTCGTCAGCGTTGGTCCCTTCCTTGACAGCCGTAACTGACATGACGGCCCATGTGCGGGAAGAGATCGACAATGTACGGTTCCTGGTCCAAGCCCAGTTCCATAGCATGAGCGAAGTCTCGAGCACCACTCGAAAGATGCGCGATAACATCCGACAGGACATGAGCACCACCACCCAGGGGGCCGAGCGCTTGTCGAATGTGCTCATCGACAAGCTGGATACACTTCAGACGTCGGTGACTGAGCTCTCCACTACACACAGCAGGGCCACCTCATCCATCATCACTCAGCTCGGGCATCTTACAGATGCGGTCACCCTCCTCATGGAGGAGAACAGATTGAGAGGAGGAACCACATCCTCGAGAGGAGGAGCCACATCCTCGAGAGGAGGAGATACATCCTCGAGAGGAGGAGCTACATCCTCGAGGAGACCGTAGCTACTTTTTGTATTTTGCTTTGACATGTATTGCTTTACGTTACTTATTGTATTCTGAAATGTACTTACATACAAATTAATACAATGAGTAGCCGCATTTTTCTTCAATACTGTGCCTTTTGATTTGTGTTTGATTGTGTGTTTTGATTACCTCCTTTTTGATATGATGACAAAAAGGGGGAGAAATATGTATAAAATATGTAAAAGGGAGAGAAATATGCATAAAATATGTAAAAGGAATCAATGGAAATCAATAAAAAGATAAACTCTTAAAACACACAAATTTGTTCTTAGTGGATTCGGTACCTCGAGGCTCATTATCTCTCTTTTGGGGCTCCTAATGGAGTAATCTCCAGAATCTATTCAAGGGATATTCGGAGATTAGCTCAATCCTACTCAAGAACAAATTGACAGATTTTCCCTCTAAAAACTAAAAATTTCAGTTCATAAACTTCAAAGCATTAAAAGAAAATTCAGAGAATCAAAACATAGTAGAATGCATATGTTGAGGGGAAGAATCTGAATTTTAAGCAAGCTAAATTATTAAATATATATAAGCCAAACAATTGATTGCATGATATGAAGGCTTATATAATTCCAAATGAAAGGGGGAGCTTTAACTCCGAAATTTATTGTTTCACTCCTTTCAAGCTTGGATAAATTGAATTACCAGACATTTGAATTCATTTATGGATTTTATTTCATTGTTTATTGTGCAATTCACTTTACATATACTCAATGTTTTGTCATCATCAAAAAGGGGGAGATTGTGGAGTGATTGATTAAAACCCCATTTGATTTTGATGAGCTCAAAGCATTTGAGTATAATTCTTGTTTACTAATGAATTCAATTAAGTGTTTCAGTGAAAATCCTGTCTACGTGTCTCTAGACTTGGTTCATAGTATTTTGGATAAGTTAAGAAGTCAGCCTGAACCAAAGTCTGAGACTCGAGTCGACTCCTGAGTATCACGAGTCGACTCCAAGCGTATCAAGTTCACTGGCACGGGCTCGAGTCGACTCCAGATCAGTACGAGTCGACTCCGACTGAGAACAGACAGAAGAACAGAAAGCTTCAACTCAGAACCTGTCAACGAGTCGACTCCCAAAGTGCGCGAGTCGACTCCGATGTTCACCGAGTCGACTCCAGGATAGTAAGAGTCGACTCCAAGAGGAACACAAAGAAAAAGTCAGAGAGTAATTTTCGGACTCTGAGATTCGAGTCGACTCCCGCAATATGCGAGTCGACTCCAAGACTCCGCGACCATCAACAGACAGAAGACCAAGTTACTGCCTCTGAGATTCGAGTCGACTCCCAGACAGCTCGAGTCGACTCCAAGACAGCTTCACATCAAAAAGGCAGAAGACCAAGTTTCGGAAACTGAGAGCCGAGTCGACTCCGAGGAAGTTCGAGTCGACTCCAAGACTGGACGAGCCAAAAGACAGAGAATCGGGAGTTCGGGCTCTGAGATTCGAGTCGACTCTCAGGACAGTCGAGTCGACTCGGGTGGATCAAATTCAAAATTGGATCCACGGACTTCAGTGGATGAGCCGACTCCGAAATTGCCAAGTCAGCTCCAGAAGTTGGCGAGTCGACTCCAGGTCAAGACGAGTCGACTCCCAGTCGTGAAGGCAACTTTAATTCAAATTTGGAACAGTTGCCGAGTCGACTCCGGAAAAGCTTGAGTCGACTCCCGCTACAGCCGAGTCGACTCCTGATCGCGCGAGTCGACTCTAACCCACCAACGGACACATTGTCAGGCTGCGCAGAGTGTGCAGAACGGGCAGAAAAAGCTCTCTAACGGCTAGTTTCCGTGGGGGTTGGTTTAAATAGCTACAGAAAACTGTAGCAAGGTAGAGAACAACCATTCCACTCCAAGTATTCAAGCATTCAACTCTGCAACTTGTTCTTCAACGAGAAAAAGGGAAGATCTGCATTTACTGCATCCACCTACATCTTCCCAGCAATTAAAGAAGCTCCTCCTGCATTCAAGTCGACTACACATTCAAGAGGAGACCGAAGTTTAAGAAGCCATTCCTCTTCTCCAACTTAAAAGCGTTTGAGGGCTTCTAAACTCCTTTTAGATTATATTGTCTTTAATCTGCTTTTGAGAAGCTTGTTTTTCTGTTTGTCTATTTTATTTACAACTTGTATTTGCTTGATTCAATCGGGGGATTGAATCAAGGGTATAGAGGTTAGTTGGTGAGCCTAGTTATTAAAACCAACGTGTGTAAGGGTTTGATTGTGATCCCGGGAAAATAATCGGGGTGGTTCTAGTCGGTGAGCCTGGGAAAACCGACCGAGTTCGTTGTGAGCTCGTAAAACAACAAGTTTGGTTGTGAGCTTGGAAAACAACCGGCTGTAATCCAAGGGGGTTATAGTGAATTCCCAAGTGAGACTTGGGGAGTGGACGTAGGAGCAAGGGTTAGCTCCGAACCACTATAAAACTTGGTGTTTGTGTTTGATTGTCTCTCTTCTTCTTCCTCTCTTATCACTCACAGCACATAGCATTTAATTAAACAACTTGCAATAGTTTTAATTAGTCATCCACAACGTTTTAAATATCTAAATTATTTTAAAACCCAATTCACCCCCCTCCTCTTGGGTTGTCTATCTGGGCAACACACTAGTTTGTTACTTCGTTTATTATTGGATAATGATAAGTTGACTAGACCTAATTTTAACAACTAACTTAGAAAACTTAAGATTGTGCTAGAGCATGAACGGATCCTTTATGTGATAACGGATCCGGCACCTAAGCAACCTGCTGCTAATGCATGGGGTATAGTCAGAGACACTTATCAGAAGTGGCTCAGTGACCGTATCACGGTTCGTTGCATTATGCTCGCTACAATGAACGACGAGTTCAGTCGCAGGTTTGAGAATGCACAGCCGGAAGAAATTGTTTAAGTGTTGAATGAATCTTTCGGCATTCCCGATGACGTTGAAAGGCACAAAACTAGTTGTGCCATTTCAGCGCCCAGATGAAGGATGGGGCCTCAGTAACCGATTATGTATTATACATGATCGATTTGAAAGAACGCCTGAGCATTCTCAGATTTCCACTACATGACCAATTGGGAAAAGATGCAATACTGAATTTCCTGCTAGGATCATACCGCCCATTCCCTACTCACTTTCGTATGACGAAATCTGTAGTAAATTATCACCAATTGTTGGGTTTACTACAGACATTTAAGAAGGATCACCAGCTCTTAAAAGGGTCCGTGAATTTAGTAGGAGGTTCTTTCGGAAGGCGTCGTCCCTGTTAGATGTATGCCCTAGAAACCAATCTGGCTGACACATTATTAATTCTGAAACATAATTTTATACTTGACTTTATTATTATTGAATAATAAATGTGCATCTTTTTCATTCATATTGTTTATATGTCTATGAATCATCCAAAAAATTAATAAGATGATGATACATATTCTCAAGAGTTGAAATTTGAACCATGTATCATTGGTGATTAATTTCTAAATGCTCCTGATCAATGGATCATCATGAGGATGGTGATTAATTCGATAAGATCAGTGCACAGATTGCTTTCCTTTTAGATGGACGAGACTCGAGTCCACAGTGTGGGGACACTGAAGTGATAGTACAGGTGCTTGTTAGAGAACAAGGGTACTGAGCGTGACCAAGCCAAGAAGTCACTTGGATGTCTATCCACTCGTCAGTGACTTGCTTGATATTGCAGTAGTGTGACTGGTCCTTGACCTGCGGTGCTTCGGCTACTCACAGTGAGGTTATTATAGTTTGACTACACATATACATGGTCTCTAGTCATATGGGTCCTTGTAGTGTAGATTGGCTGCAGTAGGTTCACTGTAGGAGTAGGGTATGCACCTACATGGAATCTATCGACCTTGATAAATGAGGAGTGATCCTATATAATTTATAAGACTGAGTTCGTAAAACCTTGGCCAGGGCAATACATACAGTGGAGAAAGAGTTTTCCACTCTCGAACTTAAGTCAAATAAATCTAGACATATGACAGACAACGGGGTTTGAGAGTTATCCATGACCTCCAGTCTGTAGGGATCCACGATAGAAGGACTATATCATACGATAACTGCACCTAGAGGTTCATCATTTCATTCTGTTGGGTTGCCACTACATACTGCTAAGTGTCACTGGTGGATGGTGAGACTCACAGGGACCAGCTTGATGGTCGATGATCCCTAGTGAGTTGAGTTGGAATTGTTCCAACCCATTAAAAGGAGTTTTCAATGATATTATGATAAAGATCGCAATATATCTCACTACCAGACAGAATTGAATCTATGGGGTCACACACATTAGAGGTATTGACCGATCCGATGGTTGAATCATGATTAGGAATCACAAATAATCAATTTGATTGATAATTGGTTAACCCGCTAAGAGTTAGTAAGTTGAAGAAGGAATAATTGCAATTGGATTGCAATTTAATTTAATTAATTGAACTTAATCACGAGTCCTACTTGGAGTAGGATTCTAAGAGTCCTAATTGGATTAGAATTTCAAATTAAATTAGAATCCTACTTGGAGTAGGATTTCTTAAAGTCCTAATTGGTTTAGGGCTGAAATTTGAGAAGTCCTAATTAGATTAGGAGTTCTTAAGTCCTAATTATTTTTAATCTAATTAATCTAATGACTCCTAATTAGATTGGATTGAAGAGTTCAATTGAGTCATGGTTCAATTAAATCCTAATTAGATTAGGATTTGAAAGGAAAGGAAAAAGGGTGCACTTAATCCTATTTTGAATAGGATTAGACCCATGCATTGGACCCAACCCTCCCCACTTAATTTGATTAAGTGGGGGCTGATCAAAAGGGATAAGAGGGAGGGGCGTACGCCCCCTCCCTTTGGGCTTTGCGTGGAGGAAAAAGGAGGGGCGTACGCCCCACCTAGCTAGCACCTAAGAGGATAAAGATGAGCTCCTAAATTTTAGGAACTCATCTTTATCCCTTAGGAGTTCAAAAGGAGGAGGGATTTTGGCCCCTCCTCTCTATGCTTTCTTTTGGCTATCACGACAGCAAGGCCTCTCCTCTCTTCCTCCTTTCATCCGCCATCAGCAAGAAGAAAAGAAGAGGAGGCGTGCATCTCCTCTTGGACCTTCTTCCTTGGTTCTAGCGCAAGAAAAAGAAAAGGCTGCAAAGAGCCTTATATTCTTCTTCCTAAATCCCTCCTTCTTCTTCCTCCTCTCAAGGCAATCAAGAGTTGATTCAAAGAAGAGGATTTCAGCCATCAATAGCCATCTCTGCAAGGGAGCTAGCACCGCGGGAAGATACGAAAGCTTCGATCGGTGCTCTGCCTCGTGTGGATACCTGTAGAGGTCGGACGCATGTGCGGCTTCCATCAAACCTCCGTCAAATTCACGAATATCAGATTTGCGGTGATCATATACCCGCACAAGGTGAAAATCTGATCTTCCTAATGATGTAAAATGGTTTAAAATATTTAATCCTAATCTATCTACGAACGATGTTTTAAAAATATGTTCATGCGATGAACGGGATCTCACGCATGCCTTTCCGCTGCGCATTGAATTTTTCTGAAATTTTCTATGGCGTGCAAGGGATCCTAACAGTGGTATCAGATCCCTGGTTGCATAGTTTAAGATTAGGATTAAATGATTAAGGCATAATAGATTTGAAAATTTAAAAATTATGCTTGCTGATTTTTCTGCATGCAGAATTTTCAGCTTGCTGATTTTTCTGCATGCTGATTTTTATATAATTAGATTAATGATTCTATTGCTTTGTTAATTGTGGATTACAAGTATTTAGAATCAAATCTTACATGATCAGCAACTCATGAGATGACATAATCTGTTAAAAATTCAGATCTGAAATTATATTTAATGCATGAGAAGCGAATGGTGATGATCATGGATGGACCCTTTACATGTGCTGAAATGTTATGTGATGTTCTGTGATGTTATGTGATGGCATGTAAATCAGATTTTCAGATACCTGCGTGCATCTTATATTAATGTATTAGAGACCTGTGTGTCTCATGAAAAGGATTGTAATTATTATTTAATTTTATTTAATTTTTAAAGTTATCTGGGATGTAATCTGTGATGTGTGTTGCATGTCGATGGTTGATCGATGCGTACATCAACGAGCACAACTTGTGCGGATCGAGATCAAGGGTTGATTGAAGATGGATCAAGAAGTTGATCACAATTGGACCTAGGGGATCAAGATCGAGTTAAGAGTTGAAGACAATTTAACCAATTGACGTGCATGTGCTTGTAAAATGACCCCATCCTGGATCCATGATCATCACCAGTTAAATTTATTTTTGATATTATGCCTGGATGTTTATGATTATGTCTATGCATAGCGGGGTAGATATATATTTGCATAAAATGTGGATAGTCGATCGAGAGAGACCTAAATCAAAACCTCCTCAATCAGTTGAGAGTGAACCAACATGAGCTAGTCATATTAGATTAATTGATCTAATTGGTGTCTAGGAAAGCCTGAAAGGCGGTTACTTAATTAGGACCTTACTCTCTGAGTAAGGGGAGCCTCCCCACCTGCTTACCTGGCCAATTGCTCGATTACCTCTTATGAAGAGCTCAAGTTTGCAAACACTAAGACATGATTATGCAATATTAAGTCCATAGGTCTTCCACCGTAGTAGAGCTGCTAAAGTCTTTCTGGTGTTGATTTGTCTCGGCTGGACACAGTGGGCAAGTTGCATCGGGGGACTGGACCTCTCTATTAGACATGAGATGTTGCGGGTAAAGATGGGGTTGGGCGCCAATAAGTATTAGGTGAGGATCCAAGGATGACTTTATTTCTGCGGTTATACGGTGGGTCTGACATAACTAAGAAATAGGGCCAATAACTGTTAGGTAAGGTCTTCATGACTTAGAAACCAAGTAGCACTGTAATTTGCTTAAGAAGTATTGTATAAGAGTTGTACACTCATCCATTTATATGTCACCAATAACTGTTAGGTGAGGCGGCATGTAAATCGGTGAGACCGCAGTAGCCACTAGAAATCCTAGTCGCGTTGGATTTTCGTTTCTCCATCAGGGGGAGTATGAGGGATTCGAGAAAATAGTGGGAGTGTATTTGTTTTAACGATCCTAGAACAAATTAAGATCAAGTACAAAGTCTAACTAGAATCTTTACTCTCTACGGATCACAATGTCAGCTTCGAACCCTTTGACCCGTATTCTTGAAACCAACCGACTGACCGGAACCAATTACAAAGACTGGCTTAGAAACCTTAAAATCGTTTCTGAGTTGCGAGAAACTAGGCTATGTACTCGAGAATGATATCCCTAGATTACCATCACGTCCGACCGATGATCAGCGTGAGACACATGAAAATGGACGGATGATGACATTAGGGTCAAATGCACATCATGGCATCCATGTCAAATGAACTCCAATGCCAGCATGAGAATATAAAGACTGCTAGGGAGATAGGCACACCTGCAAGAGTTGTACGCACAGCACGCTTTGAAGTGTCTAAGAGGCTTTTCAAGGCAAAGATGCGCGAGGGGCAGTCTGTCCATGATCACAGTCTGGCTATGATCAACGACCTAGAGGAGCTTGAGAAGCTCAGTATGACCATGCACAAGGAATTGCAAGTAGATCTGATCCTGCAATCCCTTCCTGATTTATTTGGGCAGTTTATAGTAAACTACCATATGAATAAGATTGAATGCACTAAGACCCAACTATTAAATATGTTGGTAACTGCTAAAGGGGCCTTGAAAGGTTCAAGGGGCACTGTTTTTGCTGCTGAGCTGACTTCTGGTTCCAAGAAAAAGTTTACTTGGAAGAAAAAGAAGCCTGCGAAGAAGTAGAAGAAAAACAAAAAGCCAAAGAAGGAAGTTCAAAAGAAAAAGACTAATGACAAAGAAAAATGTTTCCACTGCAATGTCGATGGCCACTGGAAAAGGAACTGCCCTTCATATCTCGAGAGCCTGAAGAACAGAAAGGCAGATACATCTTCAGAAGGTATGTTAGACTTGCTCGTAATTGAACTAATCTTACGGTTTCTTCTACTTCTAGTTAGGTTATAGATTCTAGTTCTAGTGCTCACTTGTGCACTACTATGTGTTGGAAACCCTAGTGGTTGCATGCATATATTTTTAGAAAACTTTACAGCGGAAGCATGAATTAAACTATTTAATTCCTATGCATGCTAGAGATTATATCTCTACAACAAAAATAGATCCAGAACTTTAAACATTTATCCTAAACAAGTAGGCATGATTCTATGTCTAATATGTAGTCATGCAGAATTTCAGCAACCTAATTGATTTCTAATCTTAATTTTTAATGAGATCAGATCTCATACCTTTTTGCTTTGAGAACTTTGATGATGCCTTGATCACCTTGTATAGCTGCATACATGTCCGGCCTCTACAGATAGTCCACGCGAAGCTCTAGGAAGATCCACAACTGCAGGAGTGCTAGCTCGTGCAGAGGTGTTGTAGTGGCTGAACTTTTCTCCCTCGAAGCACTCAACTTTTGATTCTTCTTTGAGAGGATGAAGGATGGAGATGAAGGAGAAGAAGGAGGAGAGAAGGTGTCTGGCTCTCAAAATTTTTTCAAAATTTAGAACCCTTTCTAAAGACCATCTTCTTCAAACCCTAGGCGTGGGGGTCTTTTTATAGCCAAAAGACCCCCCACGCCTCACACCTCTTTTGGCCAACAAATTTGGCTAATAAAATTTTCAAAAAATTCTGGTGAATCAGAAGCTAAGAGATGAACAAATTCTCTTTTAATATTGTGCCAAGAATCCCTAAAAATTAGGGGATTATTTCAACCTAAACTTTAGCTGCACGCCACCCTGCTTGATGTGCCATGCAGTCCTTACAAATTAAGGATTTGATTCCTATCTTTTTAGGAAGATTTGAGGCACCATATTTTTCTAAAAAATAGCTCCATGCTTCCTATTTCCTCATGCCAAAAATTGGCCCAAAAATAAAGAGGATAGGCACCACTATTTGTAAGAATAAGGATGAGGTGTCTTTCTTCTCCAAGAAAGAAAGCTAGGGTCCTAAATTTTAGAAATTCTTCTCTATAATAAATTCTGATTATTTAGACTCTTAGTCCTCATCAAATAAGGACTCTTAATTGACTTGAGTCAAGCCCAATCTAATTGGGTCAAGTTCGATCAATTAGGTTATGCCCAATCGGCTCGGGTCGAACCCGATCGAATTAGGTCAAACCCTAATTTAGCCCAAATTAAATCTAATTAAATTTGGCTTAATTAAAGTCCAATAATTCAATCAAATTGAATTTATTAGTAATCCAATTACTAATTAACCCTCCAATAATTCAATAATTATTTTAATGCAACTTTTGCTTAGGATAATTTGTCAATCGAATTGACCAAATTATTCCTAAATGATTCTTAATCATTAATCAGCCATTTGATCAACCTAGAAACTTCTATGCGTGTGACCCCATAGGTTCGAACCTGTTGCCCAAGGTGACAACCCAAGAGAAGAGGATGAATTGGGTTTTCTAAAAATGATGTTCCCTTATTTACTTTGAATTGAATGCAGTGGAATGATAAGATATTATTTACTTAAGCTCTAGGCAATTACAAGTAAAGCAGTGAAAAATTAAGCTAGAGCAATTATACTATGGCTTTATATGGTCCCTTTTCTTTGGGAACTCGGGGGTGCTTGACGAGCGGAGGAGGCATGGTGGAGGAAATTTTCATTGAGATTCTCAAACAATCGCCATTCCTCATGTTCACTCTTAAGCATGAAAGTTCCCCCATAAGAAGCATCAATCATCTGATGATTTCGTTCAGATAATCCGTCACAAAAGCATTGCACTAATTGCCATTTGGGTATTTGATGATGCGGGCATTTTCGGAGTAAGTCTCTAAATTTTTTCCAAGTTTTATGAAATTCTTCTCCGTCAGATTGGGAGAAGCTCGTGATAGCACGCCTAAATTGATTCGTCTTCCTATGAAAAAATATTTTTTTAGAAATTCATGTTGCATTTGAGCCCAAGAGAGAATGGAATTGGCTTCTAGTGAATGGAGCCACTGCTTAGCTCTATCCTTAAGAGAGAAAGGAAATAGCCTAAGTTTCAGAGCATCATCAGTGAAGTTCTGAATTTTGATAGTGGTGAGATATCAAGGAACTCATCTAAATATTTGTATGGGTCTTCATTGTTGAGTCCATAAAAAGAGGAAAGCATTTGGATGACACTAGACTTAATTTCAAACTGTACAGCAGCAGCGATATCAGGTAGTCGAATACAAGATGGAGAGGTATAAATGAAAGGGGAGAAGTACTCCTTTAATAGCTTGAGTTGTTCTTCAGCCATTTCCACAGAGAGAGCAGATCCTATGGTTCTATAGGTGCGGATTTCAGCTCGAAGGGCCCTAATAGAACGCTCTATTTCAGAATCAAAAGGTACTAATTTAGGAGATCTGGTCTCATCAGAAGTTCAAGCATATAGAGCGGCGCTTCCACCTCATACGCGACTATGTTGAGAAAAAGTATGTCGAGGTGCAGAGAGTAAACTCCGCGGACAACGTGGCCGATCCATTCACTAAGCAGCTGAGTCAGCAAAAGACTGAAGCCCACCTTGAGAAGATGGGACTTAGATATATGACTAATTGGCTTTAGTGCAAGTGGGAGATTGTTAGATGTATGCCCTAGAAGCCAATTTGGCTGACACATTGTTAATTCTAGGACACTTGACTATTTATTATTGAATAAATAAAAGGCATCTTTTTCATTCATATTGTTTATGTGTCTATGAATCGTCCAAGAATTAATAAGATGATGATGCATATTCTTAAGAGTTAAAAATTTGAGCCATGCATCATTGGTGATTAAATTCTGAATGCTCCTGATCAATGAATCACCACGAGGATGGTGATCGATCCGATGAGATCAGTGCACACATTGCTTTCCTTATGGGTGGATGAGACTCGAGTCCACGGTATGGCGATACTAAAGTAATAGTGTAGGTGCTTGTTAAGAATAAGGATACTGAGCGTGACCAAGACAAGAAGTCACTTGGATGTCTATCCACTCGTCAGTGACTTGCTTGATATTGCAGTAGTATGACTGGTCCTTTGACCTGCGGTGCTTCGGCTACTCACAGTGAGGTTATTGTAGTTTGACTGCACGAATACATGGTCTCTAGACATATGGGTCCATGCAGTGTAGATTGGCTGCAGTAGGTTCACTGTAGGAGTAGGGTATGCACCTATATGGAATCTATCGACCTTGATAGATAAGGAGAGATCCTATGTGATTTATAAGACTGAGTTTGTAAGACCTCGGCCGGGGCAGTATGCATAGTGGAGAAAGAGTTTTTCACTCTCGAACTTAAGTCGAATTAAATCTTGACATATGACAGACGAAAGAGGTTTGACGAGTTGTCCATGACCTCCATCCTGAAAGCGATCCACGATAGTAGGACTGTATCATACAATAATTGCACCTAGAGATTCATTATTCCATTCTACTGGGTAGCCACTACATGCTGCTAGGTGTCACTGGTGGATGGTGAGACTCACAGAAAATATCTCAATGATCGATAAACCCTGATGAGTTGAGTTGGAACTGTTCCAACCCATTGAAAGGAGTTTTTTAATGATATTATGATAGAGATTGCAATATATCTCACTACCAGTCAGAATAGAACCTATGGGGTCACACACACTAGAAATATTGACCGATCCGATGGTTGAAATATGATTATGAATCACGAGTAATCAATTCGATTGATAATCAGTTGAAGAAGGAACAATGGAAATTGATTAATTGGACTTAAAACACGAATCCTACTTGGAATAGGATTTCTGGAGTCCTAATTGGAGTAGGACTGGGAGTCCTACTTGGAGTAGGATTCCTACAATCCTAATTGAATTAGGATTTTTGAATTCAATTTGGATTCCTACTTAGAATAGGATTCCTAGAAGTCCTAATTGGATTAGGACTTCGATTCAAATTAGAGTTCTAATTGGATTAGGACTAAAATTAAATGAGTTCTAATTGGATTAGAATTTCTTGAGTTCCAATTAATTATTAATCTAATGAATCAAGATGACTCCTAATTAGATTAGGATTGAAGGGTTCAATTGAGTCATGATTCATTGAGTTCTAATTGGATTAGGATATTGCATGGATCAAACCCAAAATTGGTTCACCCTTGGACTAAGCCTAATTAGATTAGGGCTTAGCCACATTAGGGCATCCCAACCCTCCTTAGAGGAGGATTAGGGTTAACCATAAGGGAGGGGCTTGCGCCCCTCTCCCTTTTCCTCCTTGGTGTGGCAACATAAGAGGGGCCGGCGCCTCTCTTAGAAATCAATCAAGGAGCTCCTAAAAGTTAGGAGCTCCACTTGCTTTATAAGGGGTATGGGAGGCACCTAGGGCATTCAATGGTAGTCCTCCTCCTTGTGGTCGTACGCCTCCCTCTCCCCTTTCCTTGGTTCAGCCGCAAGCAAGAAGAGGAAAAGAAAGAAGCTTGGCGCCTCCTCCCTCCTCCTTTGCTTCATCCAGCGCAAGGGAAAGAAAAGGGCTGCAAAGTGCTTTGGTTCTTCTTCAAGATCCCTCCTTCTTCTTCCTCCTCCCAAGCACATTCAAGAGTTGAAAGAAAGGGAGAAAATCAGCCATCCAAAATTGTCTCTGCAAGGGAGCTAGCACCCTGGGGAGACAAGGAAGCTTTGATCGGTTCTTTACTTCGTGTGGATATCCGTAGAGGCTGGACGCTTGTGCGGCTTCAAGCGAGCCTTCTTCTAAAACCACGATCATCAGTTTGCGGTGATCATCTACCCGCACAAGGTGAAGATCTAATCTTTATAATTGTTTTAAAAGTTTTTAATTCTAATCTATCTACGAACGGTTTTTGAACAACGTTCATGTGATGAACGATTGATCCCGCTTATGCCTCTTCCGCTGCCATCTGAATTTTTTAAATTTTCTACGGCATGGGCTGGTTCCCATAGTGGTATCAGAGCCTAGGCTTCGTAGATTAAGGTTAGAATTAATTATTAACGGGCATGATAGATCTAAAATTTAAAAGGATATGTATGCTGAAATTTTCTGCATGCAGAATTTTTTAGGATTGCTGATTTTTGCATGCTAATTTTTATGTGATAAATTGATGATTCTAATTGTATTGTTAATAGAATTACAAAGTTTAGAATCATATTTAGCATGATCAGCAACCCATGTCATAAGATAATCAATTAGATTTCAGATCTGAAATTATAATTGTTGCATGTGGTAATGATCATTGGATTCAAACCCTTTTGATATCAAATGTAATGACCTGCGATGTGATCTGTAATGTCATGTAATTTTTCAGATGCTTGCATGCATCTTATTTGATGTTTTGAGAGGCCTGCGAGCCTCCTAAAGGGGATGTAATTTATTATTATTTATCTGGTTGTATTTTTGTGATGTGATGTACATCAACGATCAAGTCGAAGACAATACATGAGATGAACGACGATCTGAGCAGTTGATGACGATTGGATCAAGAGTTGATCAGAGATCGAATCAAGGAGGCTCGGGACCAATTCAAGAGTTGAAGACCAACTGACCGATTGACGTGCAGCATGTGCTTGCAATATGACCTAATTAGAATCCATGATCATCACCTATTTAAAATTCAGCTTTTATTTAATGCTACAATTATAACTGCCTGTAATGTGCTATTTGCATGTGATGCGAATGTGAACGGGGTAGATAGATTTACATGTGATGCAAACTAATAGACCAATCCAAATGAGACCTAAACTAAAACCTTCTCAATCAAGTCGAGAGTGAACCAACATGAGCGAGTCATATTAGATTAATTGATCTAATTGGTGTCTAGGAAAGCATGAAAGGTAGTTACTTAATTAGGACCTTACTCTCTGAGTAAGAGGAGCCTCCCACCTGTTTACCTGGCCAATTGTTTGATTACCTCTTATGAAGAGCTCAAGTTGCAAACACTAAGACATAATTAACCAATATTAAGTCCATATATCTTCCACCGCAGTAGAGCTGGTAAGGTCTTTCTGGTGTTGACTTGTCTCGGCTGGACACAGTGGGCAAGTTGCATCAGGGGGGCTAGACCTCTCTATAGACATGTGATGTTGTAGGGATAAAGATGGGGTTGGGCACCAATAACTGTTAGGTGAGGACCCAATGACAACTTTATTTCTACGGTTATACGGTGGGTCGGACTTAACTAAGGAATGAGACCAATAACTGTTAGATGAGGTCTTCATGACTTAGAGACCAAGTAGCACTGCAACATGCTTGAGAAGCATTGTACAAGAGTTGTACACTCATCCATTTATGTGTCACCAATAACTGTTAGATGAGGTAGCATGTAAATCAGTGGGACTACAGTACCCACTAGAAACCCTAGTCGTGTAGGTTTTCCATTTTCCTACCAGGAGAGTGTGAGGAATTCGAGAAAATAGTGGGAGGTACATTTGTTCTAAAAGATCCTGGAACAAATTAGGATCAAGTACCAAAGTCTAACTAGAATCTTTACTCTATGCAGATCATAATGTCAGCCTCAAACCCTTTGATCCATATTCTTGAGACCAACCGATTGACCGGTACCAATTACAGATACTGGCTTAGAAATCTCAAAATTATTTTGAGTTGCGAGAAAATAGGCTATGTGCTCGACAATGACATCCCCACATTACCAGCACGTCCGACCACTGATCAGCGTGCGACGCATGAAAAGTGGACAGACGATGACATTAGGGTCAAGTGCTACATCATGGCATCCATGTCCAATGAACTTCAATACCAGCATGAGAATATGAAGACTGCTAGGGACATACTGGTACATCTGTAAGAGTTGTATGGTGAGCAGAGTCGCACAGCTCATTTTGAAGTGTCCAAGAGGCTCTTCAAAGCAAAGATGCGCGAGGGGCAGTCTGTCCATGATCACCGTCTGACTATGATCAAGGACCTAGAGGAGCTTGAGAAGCTCGGTATGAACATGCACAAGGAATTGCAAGTAGATCTAATCCTTCAATCCCTTCTTGATTCACTTGGACAATTTATAGTAAACTACCACATCAATAAGATTGAATGCACTAAGACTGAACTGTTAAACAAGTTGGTAACTGCTGAGGGAGCCTTGAAAGGTTCAAGGGGCAATGTCCTTGCTGCTGAGTTGACTTCTGGTTCCAAGAGAAAGTCTACTTGGAAGAAAAAGAAGCCTGCAAAGAAGCAAAAGAAAGATAAGAAGCCAAAGAAGGAAGTTCAAAAGAAAAAGGCTAAAGAAAAATGTTTTCACTGCAATGTCGACGGCCACTGGAAGAGAAACTGTCCTTCATATCTCGAGAGCCTGAAGAACAAGAAGGCTGACGCACCTTCAGAAGGTATAGACTTGCTCGTAATTGAAACTAATCTAACGGTTTCTTCTACTTCTAGTTGGGTTATAGATTCTGGTTCTAGTGCTCACTTGTGCACTACTATGCAGGGTCTAAAGAAAAGTAGAAGGCTGGCGGAAGGTGCGGTAATCCTTCGGATTGGCAACGGGGCAAAAGTTGCTGCTGTGGCTGTGGGCACCTACCCTCTGCGACTACCGTCTGATTTTAGTTTATTACTTAGAGACTGTTATTATGTACCTGCTGATAAGTGCTAAATAATGCATAAATTAACCTTTTATTCATAGCACTTATCATTATTTTAATTTGCATATTTCGTAAATTTAACCATAAAATATGTGTTACCATCATCATTGCATTTTAATAATTATCAAAGGTAATTCGAGTTGATTTAATTATTTAATGGTTGAGTCTAATGGATGCAGGTCAAGTTGAATTGATTTAGGATGATCTCTGAATCCAAATCGCATGCACTCCGCAAATCAAGACCCTCTGATTCAGTCACCTAAATTTCTTTCCACTCGTTCCAACTCTTCTTCCACATAATCCAATTGCTCTATTTTAATCTCAAAAACAATAAAATCCCTTTAAATATTTGTCTCTCATATCTCGAAGCATACCATCATATTTGCATGAATCCCAAAGCTCCATCCACTCCTCACATCTCGTTTAACTAAAATCCCACACTCCAACCATGTTCCCAGCCAAACCACATTAAAATCTTCGGAACAACATCTTCCCAGCTCCCCTGCATTCACGGCATCCAAGTTTCATCCGATCCCTCTCCACAACAGTTTCTCTTCCGGCTTGATCCCATGAAATCTAGAGCCCGTCCCAGCCTCCCTCCGGATCATGTTCGTTACCAAACTTCATCCCAACTTCATCTTCATCCTCCCGTGATCCACGAACCAAATTCAACACCCCAAACTTCCCAGCCGTTCCGCTTCCCAAATTCACTGAAACACTCAATTGAATTCATTAGTAATCACAAGATATACTCAATTGCTTTGAGCTCATCAAAATCAAATGGGGTTTTAATCAATCACTCCACAAAACCACATTAAAATCTTCGGAACAACATCTTCCCAGCTCCCCTACATTCACGGCATCCAAGTTTTCATCCGATCCCTCTCCACAACAGTTTCTCTTCCGGCTTGATCCCATGAAATCCAGAGCCCGTCCCAGCCTCCCTCCGGATCATGTTCGTTACCAAACTTCATCCCAACTTCATCTTCATCCTCTCGTGATCCACGAACCAAATTCAACACCCCAAACTTCCCAGCCGTTCCGCTTCCCCTGTTCCATCATTATCCCATCTCCCCTTCTGGATTCCTCCCATCCGCGTGTCTTCCCTCTTCCGAACCAAGCCATCAGCTTCATCCCGAGTTTCATGGATTAACAACTTCGAACTCCATCTGTTTCCCAATGGATTATCACCCACTCCACGCGTACGGCTCTCCCTGAATCCCCTGTTTCAACCGTGAAGAACAAAATGCCCAGCAACTTAGATTCATTCACATCCCCAACGTCCGAATCCAAACTCCATCCCTTCCGTGTTTGTTCCCAGCATCTTCCTTCTCCCTCGATTCATTCTTATCTTCTCGATTCTTCCGGCATCTCATCTAAGCCATGAACAACACCCCAACGTTCACAGTTTTGCATCCCTGTTTCAGCTTCAAAACAGAGCCATGCTCATCCTGATTGCCTTCCACGATTTTCTCTTTGAATCAATCTAACCCTCTTCTCATTCCAGGTTGATTCCAAAGATCCTCTCAAACATCCACGTTTTCATCCGTGTTGAAACGGCATCAGCCCATTCCCTGGATTAGATCACCTCTTGGAAATCTTTCATCCCGTTTACGTGCATTTCCCGTTCGTGGATCAAGCCAACACCCATGCAATCTCCTAGCGTACCAACCGCATCCTTATCCCACCGCGTCCAAGGATCAAGGAGCAGATTCATCTGCCTTATCCCATAGCTGTTCATCCTTATCTGCACTCGGAACAGGGGAGGAGAGAGGGCTGGTGAAGGCTATAAAAGGAGGAGGTGACTTCTCACAAAAAGAGGAGGGAGATAATAGTTTGGATATTTTGGGAATGATTTCCCAAAGAAATAAAATAATAGAGTTCAAGAGGGAGAGGAAGCCGACGGGCAAAAAGAGGGAGAACCCAGTCGTGATGAAGACCTTCTACATTGCTGCTGTTGCCATCTACCACTCCATGGAAGGCTGATCTTCTCTCTAGGGCTGGATGCAGCCCTAACAAAGGGCCAAGAATTTTATATTTTTGATTTCTATTCTTGGAGTTGTATAAACCTTATTTTGCTTCTAATGAATATTTTATTTCATCTCATATTTAATTTCTGTGATTTTAAATGTGAAGTTTATACAACTGTTCTTCATGATCACTAGGTAAATATAAGATAGTCCATGCTTAAGGAAGATGTGGTGTGCTACCGCATTAGATTAGGGTAGACATTTCATGCCAACTGAAGATGGATTATGCCTAAATTACTTTTGTGAATTTCTATTCGAATGCTTATTAGGCTTGTAGCCAATTTGCATGTTAATCCAAGAACGAAATAAATTATAAATAATCTTTGTTCCGATGTTAGTGGTGAATTCCTTGCCCTAGGTTCCCTCAAACTGATATCATTTTAATTGCATTTTTTTTATTAAATTCCTTAGTTTAATTTTCTTCACAAACTCTTTCTTTTAAATATTTTTATTTTTAAGAAAACAACTATACCCCAATCCCTGTGGATCGATACCCGTAATCACTATCCTACCAGATACGTGCTATTGCGTGGTCTTTAAAGTTGACTATCAATTTTTGGCACCGTTGTCGGGGATTGCTAGCATAGTTGTTTTTTTTTCATAAAAAAATTCAAAAATAAAATAAAAATAAAATAATAATAATAATAATAATATATTATCTAAAATAAAATAAAAATATTTTTAATTTTTTTTACTTTTCTTATCTCCTTTCTCTTCTTACTAATTCTTGATTTTTATTTTGGTATTATTTGATCAGGAATCGAGGAAAAAATTTGGGACGATCAAAAGGGAACTACTAGAAAAGAAATGCTGTAAAGGTTTGCTTAAAAAAAATTGCTGGGAAATTTTCTTTGGTAACCTCTAAACCTTTCTTATTTAAATTAATTCCCTTTTTGTGGTGATTGTTTGATTTTAATTTTTTACAAAAGTGTGAATGCATGCTTGATACACATACACCAATTAATCTGCACATAGTAAGGGAAATCACTCCAGCAAGATAAGAACTGGATTTCATCACCAGATTCTTGCCCAAATTAGGTGAATCAATTCTCACATAGCTTTCACCTTAATTAAAATCAATTAGACGTTGGCCCCTAGGGACATTCGAGCTCAATAGGACGAAGATCACCGAAAGTTGCACCAATTTCGCTCTGTGGCTCAGTTGATGTCTAGGCAAGCTTTGTCCCTTTAAGGGAGACAGTTCATCTGTTTGAGGCAAGTGATTTTTAAGTGGGACCTTTGCAACGCATCGTGACCCCCCCACTTACCTGGGAGCTTACCTGGTCAGCTCAGTCATTAGACCGGATTGGAGGCTTAGGTGCCCTCTTCAAACCAGTTAGGAGCTGTCTAGTGATTTTAGGGTGAACATAAGGAATTGTGTTTTTCTTTTTAGTGCATGCTTGACTGTACTGATCCGAAGAGTCTTAGTGTATGCTAGGGTGTCGTTCCAATTCTCCCAAATTAGTACCTTTTGACTCTGAAATAGAGCGTTCTATTAGGGCCCTTCGAGCTAAAATCCGCACCTATAGAACCATAGGATCTGCTCCACTTATAGAGATGGCTGAAGAACAACCCAAACTCCTAAAGGAGTACTTCACTCCTTCCATTTATACCTCTCCATCTTGTATTCGACTACCTGATACCACCGCTGCTGCATATTTTGAAATTAAGTCTAGTGTCATCCAAATGCTTCCTCTTTTTATGGACTTAACAATGAAGACCCATATAAACATTTGGATGAGTTCCTTGAGATCTGCACTACTGTCAAAATTCAGAACTTCACTGATGATGCTCTGAAACTTAGGCTGTTTCCTTTTTCCCTTAAGGATAGAGCTAAACAATGGCTCCATTCATTAGAAGCCAATTCTATTCTCTCTTGGGCTCAAATGCAACATGAATTTCTAAAGAAATATTTTTCCATAGGAAGAACAAACCAATTTAGGCGTGCTATCACGAGCTTCTCCCAATCTGACGGGAAAGAATTTCATGAAACTTGGAAAAAATTTAGAGATTTACTCCGGAAATGCCCGCATCATCAAATACCCAAGTGGCAATTAGTGCAATGCTTTTATGACGGACTATCCGAACGAAATCGTCAAATGGTTGATGCTTCTTGTGGGGGTACTTTCATGCTTAAAAGTGAACATGAGGCATGGCAATTGTTTGAGAACCTTAATGAAAATTTCCTCCACCATGCCTCCTCCGCTCATCAAGCACCCCCGAGTTCTCAAAGAAAAGGAACCATATATGAAGTTAGCCAGTCCATAGGTCTATCGGACAAAATAGATGCACTGTCCCGCAAATTGGACCAGCTAATGTCTAGAGAACAGCTTCCAAACTTTCTCCAAGCACAAGTGTGTGCTCTCTGTTCTAGTCCGTCTCATACTGTTTTTGAGTGCCCTTCGGCAGCTCAATTTTCTGAATTTGTGCAAGAACAAGTTAATGCTGCCCAAGCACAGTCCCGACCGGATAATGATCCGTATTCTAACACTTATAACCCGGGGTGGCGCAACCATCCAAATTTTTCTTGGAAGCAGCAGACTTCCAATACTTCCCAGCCTTACTCCCAAAACTTTCAACCGTTCCAGAATGTTAATCCCTACCGTCCTTTGACTCAATTTCAACACACTCCTCCTCCACCCCATAGAAACACAGCCTTTGAGGAGAAAGTGTTGACCTCTCTTCAAGGTTTGGAAACCATTACACAATTGGTGCACTCTCACACGCAATCCATCGCCAAGCTAGAATCCCAAATAGGGCAACTAGCTAATGCACTGAACAAGCGAGAGGAAGGAAAGCTTCCAAGCTAACCAGTGAGTAATCCTAGGGGACAATACATGGCTCAAGAAAATCAACTAAATACAATTCATCATGAACAAGCCAATGCGTTGACTACCCTAAGGAGTGGACGTGTAGTAGACACTAAGATTGGGGAGGATAACAATAAGGAAAGTGAAGAAGAGGATAGAAATGTGTCAAATAAAAATCTAAAACCTTCTTCTTCTTCTTCAGCTAGTCCACCTTCGGCCAAAACTCACATTCCAAAAGTCCCATTTCCTGAAGCACTTAATGCACCCAGTCCCTTTGGCAAGAAAGGAACTTCACTAGAAGAGATGATGGAGGTTTTCAAACAAGTTAAAATCAACCTTCCGCTTCTTGATGCTATTAGACAAGTTCCCTCCTATGCCAAATTTCTCAAAGATCTTTGTACCCAAAAGCGAAAATCTAGGACACATGTGCCTAAAAAGGTCTTCCTAACTGAGCAAGTGAGTTCTATTCTTCAACACAACACCCCTCCGAAATTCAAAGATCCTGGTGCTCCCACCATCTCCTGTGTCTTAGGAAATAATTTTATTGATCGAGCACTCTTAGATCTAGGGGCAAGTGTCAACCTTTTATCTTACTTAGTTTATGAGAAACTTGGGTTAGGTGAGTTAAAACTAACCTCGGTATCCCTTCAATTGGCTGATGGATCTATAAAAATACCACGAGGAACAATTGAAGATGTCCTAGTCAAGGTAGACAAATTCTATTTTCCAGTCGATTTTATCGTCCTTGATATGGAACCTGTGCCTAATCTTAAGAAACAGATCCCTATGATTCTAGGTCGTCCCTTTTTAGCTACAACCAATGCGAGTATAAATTGTAGAACTGGGGTAATGAATATATATTTTGGGAATATGAAGGTCAAGTTAAATATATTTCGTGCCTCTGATCAACCCGCAAAGGAAGTTGAGTGCTTCCTAATAGACAAAATGGACGATCTTGTAGAAGAAACCCTTCATTATATTTTGGCAGATGACCCTCTGAAAACATGCTTGGCCCATTTTGACTTTGCTATAGACAAGGTCATAGACGCCATCAACTCCTTGCCCGACAATCAGTCGCCCATAAATTTTTTTCCTTGGAAAACTCGGCATGACCCCGGCATGATATAATTAAGGATGCGCTGCGTCTGGCTGAAGACGTTAAACTTAGCGCTTGTTGGGAGGCAACCCAATTCTCGTAGGTTATCTTTGCATATTTTCTTGTCGCATTTTTTTTCTTAACAGGATCCCTCATATTACTGATGCAACCAAGGTAAAATGCTTCTATCCTCCATATGCATCATATTTTCGTCCAAAATAAAAAATATATAAAAAAATAAAAATAATAATATAATATTCAAAAAAAAACATTGAGGATAATGTCTGATCTAGGTTGGGGGTATAGGATTCGAATTTTTGAAGAAATTTTTCGCATTTTCACATTTTTAAGTGAATTTCAAAAAAAAAAAAACCTAATTTCTATGCTTTAGTGCTGAAATGATAATCACACAAAGTATATGAAATCTAAAAAGCCCAATGATTAGTCAGGAATAAGTCAATTTGAGTTCTTTTTATTAAAAATTCTTTTAGCGAGTTGTAAGATAATTTTTACTTTGAAATTTCACAACACGTATGGCCTGCACTTCTAAGGGTTAGATTCAACATTATGTTGTTAAATCTGGTAGCAACCTTGAGTCCTGATGAATCATACCTATCTAATTCACCATGATCTCATTATAAAAAAAAAGAAAAAAAAAAGAAGAAGTGAATTTAGTCAGGTACATCGAAAAGGGCTACCTATTGTCAAAGGTCAGCGGGCTTGTATGAGGAACCCGTGCATAGGTTCGTAGGAGAGTCTTGATGCCCAACACCTTATGCCATCTGGTGTGGGAGTGTTGACTGAATGCTCGTTACACGGAGGAATCATTACAAGAGTAAAAGTGCATAATTTATTTTAAATAAATAAATAAATAATAGAAAAATAGAAAATAATATTGACCTTGAAAAAGACGATAGTGTGAAAGCCGTCGTTGTAAAAATTCGAGTAAACTGGAATATTACAGATAAAGCCCATGAGGTATTAAAGTAAATATCCACAACTCTCGAAATCCTGCGAGATAGGATGATTTTGAATCAGTGATTAGGTCTTATATGATCAATTCTTGGAAACTACTAGTTTTAGCAGTATTTGGGGAATCTAATGCCTTAGCTTGTGTATGGTCCAGACATCACCAAGCACCCAAGTATAAATTAGCCTTACAACTCTCTAACAGAAACTTAATAACTTCAACTTAAGTTGCATACTGACCTAGGATTTGGGCTGACTTATTAATTAAAACTTTGTGTGCTTTTGAAATTATTGGCACTTATGCATTTGAAATTAGATTTTATAAAATAATAAAATAAATTCTTTCGACAGCAGTTTGTGGGTATCTGAGCCGAAAATCCTCACGAGACAAAACTCGTCCACTAGGGCCACCTAGAGGTTTAAAGCCTTATTGCATACGGTAAATGCAATCGCGATTCCTGCGAAAGTGAGTTAGCTTTTATTTTGCTCGAGGACTAGCAAAATGTAAGTTGGGGGGTGGATAAGTGCTAAATAATGCATAAATTAACCTTTTATTCATAGCACTTATCATTATTTTAATTTGCATATTTCGTAAATTTAACCATAAAATATGTGTTACCATCAGCATTGCATTTTAATAATTATCAAAGGTAATTCGAGTTGATTTAATTATTTAATGGTTGAGTCTAATGGATGCAGGTCAAGTCGAATTGATTTAGGATGATCTCTGAACCCCAAATCGCATGCACCCCGCAAATCAAGACCCTCTGATTCAGTCACCTAAATTTCATTCCACTCGTTCCAACTCTTCTTCCACATAATCCAATTGCTCTATTTTAATCTCAAAAACAATAAAATCCCTTTAATTATTTGTCTCTCATATCTCGAAGCATACCATCATATTTGCACGAATCCCAAAGCTCCATCCACTCCTCACATCTCGTTTAACTAAAATCCCACACTCCAACCATGTTCCCAGCCAAACCTGTTGCCCAGATAGACAACCCAAGAGGGGGGGTGAATTGGGTTTTTAAATTAACTTAGCTAATTAAAACTTTGTGGATGATTAACTAAATACTATATCCAGTTATTTAATTAAAGCTAAGTGCTGTGAGTAATGTGTGGGGAAGAAGATGAGAGACAATGCACTACAAACACAAAGTTTTATAGTGGTTCGGAGCTAACCCTTACTCCTACGTCCACTCCCCAAGTCTCACTTGGGAATTTCACTATAACCCCCTTGGATTACAGCCGGTTGTTTTGCAAGCTCACAACCGAACTTGTTGTTTTACGAGCTCACAACGAACTCGGTCGGTTTTCCCAGGCTCACCGACTAGAACCAACCCCGATTGTTTTCCCGGGCTCACAATCAAACCCTTACACTCGTTGGTTTTAAACCGGCTCACCAACCAACCTTAATCCCCTTGATTCAATCCCCCGATTGAATCAAGTAAATACACGAGATAGAAGAAAACAGAAGATAGCTTCTCAAAAAGCAGATTTAAAACAATATAATCGTAAAGGAGTTAGAAGCCCTCAAACGCTTTTAAGATGGTGAAGAGGTGTGGCTTCTGGAACTCCGGTCTCCTCTTGAAAGAGTGATCGACTTGAAAGCAGGAGGAGGAAGCTTTGAATGCTGGGAAGATGTTGGTGGAGCAGTAAATGCAGATCTTCCCTTTTTCTCGTTGAAGAGCACTTAGAGAGCTTGAAGACTTGAATGCTAGGAGTGGAATGTGTGTTCTCTCCCTTGCTACAGTCTTCTGTGGCTATTTAAGCCAACCCCCACGGAAACTAGCCGTTACTCTGCTTTTTCTGGCCGTTCTGCACACTCTGCGCAGCCTGACAATGTGACCGTTGGTGGGTTGGAGTCGACTCGCGCGATCAGGAGTCGACTCGGCTGTAGCAGGAGTCAACTCGAGCTTTTCCGGAGTCGACTCGGCAACTGTTCCCAGTTTGAATTAAAGTTGCCGTCTTGACTGGGAGTCGACTCGTCTTGACCCGGAGTCGACTCGCCAACTTCTGGCGCTGACCTGGCAATTTTGGAGTCGGCTCATCCTCTGTAGCCCATGGATCCAAATTTGAATTTTGTCCACTCGAGTCGACTCGACTATCCTGGGAGTCGACTCGAATCTCAGAGCCCGAACTCCCGATTCTCTGTCTTTTGGCTCATCCAGTCTTGGAGTCGACTCGAACTTCCTTGGAGTCGACTCGGCTCTCAGTTTCCGAAAGTTGGTCTTCTGCCTTTTGACGTGAAGCTTGTCTTGGAGTCGACTCGAGCTGTCTGGGAGTCGACTCGAATCTCAGAGGCAGTAACATGGTCTTCTGTCTGTCGATGGTCGCACAGTCTCGGAGTCGACTCGCGTACTGCGGGAGTCGACTCGAATCTCAGAGTCCATAAAACGCTCTCTGACTTTTTCTTTGTGTACCGCTGGGAGTCGACTCGCGTTCCACTGGAGTCGACTCGAATCTCAGAGTCCATAAAACGCTCTCTGACTTTTTCTGTGTGTACCGCTGGGAGTCGACTCGCATTCCACTGGAGTCGACTCGAATCTCAGACCTGAAAAACTGCTCTTCTGTCCTTCTGTCTGTTTTCAGTCGGAGTCGACTCGTCCTGATCAGGAGTCGACTCGAGCTCGTGCCAGTGACCTTGATACGCTTGGAGTCGACTCGGGATACTCGGAAGTCGACTCGAGTCTCAGACATTGGTTCATGCAGACTTCTTAACTTATCCAAAATACTATGAACCAAGTCTAGAAACACTTGGACAGGATTTTCACTGAAACACTCAATTGAATTCATTAGTAATCACAAGATATACTCAATTGCTTTGAGCTCATCAAAATCAAATGGGGTTTTAATCAATCACTCCACAATCTCCCCCTTTTTGATGATGACAAAACTTTGAGTATATGTAAAATGAATTGCTCATAAAACAATGAAGTAAAATCCATAAATGAATTCAAATGTCTGATAATTTAATTTATCCAAGTTTGAAGGGAGTGAAACATTAAATTTCGGAGTTAAAGCTCCCCCTTTCATTTGGAATTATATAAGCCTTCATATTATGCAATCAATTGTTTGGCTTATATGTCATTAATGTTTTAGCTTGATTAAAATTCAGATTCTCCCCCTCAACATATGCATTCAACTATATTTTGATTTTCTGAATTTCCTCTTCATGCTTTGAAGTTTTTTTTTTTGAAATTTTATCTTTAGAGGGAAAATCTGTCAATTTGTTCTTGAGTAGGATTCAGCTAATCTCCGAATATCCCTTGAATAGATTCTGGAGATTACTCCATTAGGAGCCCCAAAAGAGAGATAATGAGCCTCGAGGTACCGAATCCACTTAGAACAAATTTATGTGTGTTTTTAAGAGTTTATCGTTTTATTTATTTCCATTGATTTCTTTTATTTAATATTTCTCCCCTTTTACATATTTTATACTTACACATTTCTCCCCCTTTTTGTCATCATACCAAAAAGGAGGTAATCACACACAATCAATGGCACAAATGGCACAGTCAATCATCAAATGGCACAGAAATGAAGATAAGATGTCTACTCATTGTATTGATATGAAGGTGAATACATTTGAGCATACAATAGGTAAAGCAAGAACAATACAAAAGAAGACAAAACACAACTCAAAATCATCTATGACCTCCTCGAGGATGTGCCTCCCCCTCTCGAGGATACATCTCCTCCTCTGGAGGATGTAGCTCCCCCTCTCGAGGATACATCTCCTCCTCTAGAGGATGTAGCTCCTCCTCTCGAGGATGTGACTCCTCCTCTCAATCGGCTCTGCTCCATGAGGAGGGCGACTGCCTCTGTAACATGGCCCAGCTGCGTGATAATAGACGTGGTGGCTCTGCTATGTGTAGTGGAGAGCTCAGTCACCGACGTCTGAAGCCCAGTCACCGAGGTCTGAAGTGCATCCAGCTTGTCGATGAGCACATTCGACAAGCGCTCGGCCCCCTCGGTGGTGGTGTGCATGTCACGGCGGATGTCATCCCGCATCCTCCTCGTGGTGCTCGTGACCTCGCTCATGCTGTGGAACTGGGCCTGCACCAGGGTCCTAATGTTGTAGATCTCCTGCCGCACCTCAGCCGTCATGTCTGTCACGGCTGTCAAAGATGGGACCAATGCTGAGGATGGAGTGGGTGCAGGAGTGGGAGCTGGCACGGAACCTCGGAGCTCCCGGAGCAGCTCGTCCCTCAAATCTCGGACGATCTCCTGCCGCAGCTCCCGGAGCTGCTCTGGATCAATACGGACCTCCATAGATGGTGGAGCTGAGGAGGAAGGTCCGGCAGAGGTGGTAGGAGCAGGAGGAGTGGATGGAAGGTCTGGATGGTCTGGGAACTCTGGGTAGTCAGAATCTGGCTCAGGACTGGGTGATGGTCTGGTGGTCTGAGCGGTGAGAGTGGACTTTCTGACCCAGATCCCTTCTCTCTTCCGAAATCCCATCCTGTGCATGGTCCCCGTACCCAAGCGATCAGTCCATCGCAAGGCACGAGAGGGTTCCTTCTCAGGAATGGAAATTTCGTACTGCCTAAAGAGAAGAGTGAATATCATTCCGTATGGGAGGGAGAGCCTAGGTCTATCCAGGGGCTCACACATATACCTATAAATGAGCTTGGGGAAGTTGACCGGGGTGTCCTGAAGAATGTAAGACATAATAGCTAGGTCCCTCTCATTCACAAAATCAAATCTCCCTGTCTTAGGGAAGATGGACCTGGACAAAATGCTCAAAAGGATTCTCACTTCAATAGGAAGTGAGCTAGCAGATACCTCATCTAGGGGAGACTGAGGTGGATGCCCTAAGACGATCGTAAGGGCCTCAAATCTATCCTCAGGATGTGCAGGAGCCACCCCTACTAATGGAAGGTGGAGGATATGGGCAATGAGGTCCTCTGTGACACGCAATGGGACACCTAATAGCGTGCCCTCAATACCTCCATCTCTCCGATTGACGGTACTGTAGAACTCTTGAACTAGGCCAGGATAGGTGGGAAGGTCCAAGGTGAGGAAGTACTCTAGACCCTGGGCTCTAAGCCTATCGCCTATGGTGAATCCTTCCCGGGAGAGATAGTCGAAAGTGACATACCTCCCGGAGGTGACGGCCTTCCCGGCCAACGGCCTAACATGAACCACCCTAGGCGGGGAACGATCCGGAGGAGGTTGCCTCGCGGGATCGTGCCGCGCCTTGGAGCGCCGCTCGGGACCGGCCACGGGACGGGACCTCTTTCTAACAACTCCCTTGCGAGGCATCTTGACCTAAACGAGATGAAAACCTAGAGAACGAAGAAGGATCGATAGAGGAAGCTCGGGACTGACCTGAAAAGACCTAGGAACGGACGGAAACTCAATGTCCGGCGAAGAATCGACGGGAAAAGGGCTTGGAGACGATCGAGGATGACCTAGGAGTCGGCTCTAGGGCTTTGTGAACAGTGGCGGCTTGAGAAAAAGTGTTTGCGAAACGACAAACCTAGGGTTAAAAAGTCGGATCCCGACTGCGAGTCGACTCCCCTGAGTCGCGAGTCGACTCGACCTCGAGTCGACTCCAGAAAATGCGCGAGTCGACTCTCCTTATGCGCCTGTAGACTTCGAGTCGACTCCCGACAATGTGCGAGTCGACTCCCCCTCAGCTGCCAACTTTGCGAGTCGACTCCCCCAAATGCGCGAGTCGACTCCCCCTTAGGAGCCGGCTCTGAAACTTACTCGAGTCGTCTCTAACCTTGGCACGCACTTAAAAATCATGCTATAACCGTGCCAAATGAGGGAAAATCACCTAGTTGGGATCTGATTTGATGATCATTGAATGGAAACTCTATTTTAACCTCATTTTAACCATCAAAATCAATTAATCTAGTGGAAACTCCCACTAGGATGGGTCAATCACTCCTAATCCCCTCCTAAGTACACTGAACCTCTCTTCACTTAGGGGTTTTGTGAAAATATCTGCTAATTGATCATCAGTACAAACAAATTGGAGAGTCACATCACCATTCAATACATGATCTCTTATGAAGTGATGTCTTATCTCAATGTGTTTAGTTCTTGAGTGTTGAATTGGATTTTTAGTTAGGTTTATGGCACTTGTATTATCACAATTAATGGGGATTTTATCTTGTTTAATGCCATAATCTTCTAATTGTTGTTTAATCCACAAGATTTGAGCACAACAACTCCCGGCTGCAACATATTCAGCTTCTGCAGTGGATAATGCAACCGAGTTTTGTTTCTTGCTAAACCATGAGATTAGGTTTTCTCCTAGAAATTGACAAGACCCGCTGGTACTTTTTCTATCAAGCTTACATCCAGCGAAGTCTGAATCTGTGTACCCTATTAAGTTTAGGCTAGATTCTTTAGAGTACCACAGCCCTATGTTCTTAGTTCCTATTAAGTATTTAAAGATTCTCTTAACTGCAGCTAGGTGTGATTCTTTAGGATTAGCCTAATATCTAGCACACATGCACACACTAAACATAATATCAGGCCTACTTGCAGTAAGATACAGTAAAGAACCTATCATACCTCTATAAAGTTTTTGATCTACAGATTTACCTGATTCATCTTGGTCTAACTTACATGATGAGCTCATGGGGGTGCTGATTGACTTGTTTCCCTCCATATCGAACTTCTTGAGCATCTCCTTGATATATTTAGCTTGATTGATGAAGATGCCTCCTTCAGATTGTTTGATTTGAAGCCCGAGGAAGTAGTTCAGCTCTCCCATCATGCTCATCTCAAACTCACTCTGCATCAAATCAGCAAATTCCTCGCAGAGGCGATTGTTAGTAGCACCGAAAATGATATCATCAACATAAATCTGTACTAATAACATATCCTTATTTTTCTTTTTCAGAAATAATGTTGTATCTACATTTCCCCTAGAGAATCCATGTTCTAATAGAAATTTACTAAGTCTCTCATACCATGCTCTAGGTGCTTGTTTTAGACCATAAAGTGCTTTGTTCAGTTTATACACATGATTGGGGTATTGATGATTTTCAAAACCAGGAGGTTGTTCCACATATACCTCCTCATTAATAAACCCATTTAGAAAAGCACTTTTTACATCCATTTGATATAGCTTGAAGTCCTTAGAGCATGCATATGCTAATAATAGTCTAATAGCCTCAAGTCTAGCTACGAGAGCAAAGGTTTCATCAAAGTCTATACCTTCTTCTTGATTATAACCCTTTGCTACTAGTCTAGCCTTATTCCTTATAACAATTCCATTTTCATCTAGCTTATTTTTATATATCCATTTTGTACCTATAATTGGATATTCAGAAGGTCTCTCTACTAGATCCCACACTTTATTTCTAGTAAATTGGTTTAGTTCTTCTTGCATTGCATTTATCCAATTTACATCATTTTCGGCTTCTTCTATATGTTTGGGCTCAAAGTGTGAAACAAAAGCTAGATGGTTATTCAAATTTCTAAGGGATGCTCTAGTCCTAACGGGTTGGGATGGATCATCTAGAATTAGTTCCTTAGGATGCCCATGAGCATACCTCCAAGCTTTAGTTAGCCCATGATCCACTATAGGCTCTTGGTTTGATGATTCTCCTTCAATCAACTTTTGATTATCATCTTGTAATCCCATCTCATCTATCTTTTCTTCAAGTATTTCAATATCATCATCAAAATTAACCTTCTTACTAGATGAGATGTCACTAGAGTCATCAAAAACAACATGTATAGATTCTTCTATAACTAGGGTTCTTTTATTAAAGATTCTATAGGCTTTACTAGTTGTAGAATAACCTAGGAATATTCCTTCATCAGATTTTGGATCAAATTTCCCTAGATTATCTTTCCCATTATTATGTACAAAACACCTACATCCGAAAACATGAAAATAGTTAACCTTTGGTTTTCTGTTTTTCCACAGTTCATATGGTGTTTTCTTTATGATGGGTCTTAATAGAACTCTATTTAATGCATGGCAAGAAGTATTAATGGCTTCTCCCCAAAAGTACTTAGGGAGGTTACTTTCACATAACATCGTTCTAGCCATTTCCTCTAGGGTTCTATTTTTCCTTTCCACAACTCCATTTTGTTGTGGTGTCCTAGGTGCTGAGAAATTATGGGTTATCCCCTTTTTACTACAAAATTCATCAAATAATTGATTTTCGAATTCGGTACCATGGTCACTTCTAATAGCTATAACTGAGGACTCTCTAGCATTTGTTACTTCCTTATGGAACTTCTTAAACATAGAAAATGCTTGATCCTTATGCGCTAGAAACATGACCCATGTGTACCTAGAGTAATCATCTACTATAACTAGACCATATTTATTTCCACCTAGGCTTGTTGTTCTAGTTGGACCAAATAGGTCCATGTGTAGTAATTCTAGAGGCCTAGAAGTAGAGACACATTTTATGGATTTAAAAGAGTTTCTAGATTGTTTGCCAAATTGACATGCTTCACATATTTTGTTCTTTTCAAATTTTAATTTTGGCAAACATATCACGGAGTCTCTTTTAACTAGTTTAGTTATTGTGTCCATGCTTGCATGACCTAACTTACGGTGCCATAACCAACTAGCATCATTTTCTTTAGTTTCATTAACAACTAAACATTGGTTATGTTTTGTAAGGTCTTCTAGATCTACCACATATACATTTCCACGTCTCATCCCTTTAAAAACTAAACTATTATCATTAGTATTTGTTATAATGCACAGTAATGGTTTAAACATAACATCATATCCTTTGTTACATAATTGACTAATGCTTAACAAGTTATGCTTAAGACCATCAACATATCTAACATTATCTATAAAAGTAGAAGGGGTGATTTGAACTTTACCAATACCAATGATGTGACCTTGGTTGTTGTCTCCAAACGTCACAGCACCTCCCTTCTTAGCTTCAAGGGTGAAAAATTGGTCTTTATCACCCGTCATGTGCCTTGAGCAGCCACTATCCAAATACCAGCAATTTTTGTTGACCTTGGCTGCAAGACACTCCTACACAAGCAAATCATGTCATCTTAGGTACCCAAGTTTTCTTGGGTCCTTCATGGTTAGTCAAGTTGGTTTCTTTTGGAACCCATACCCTTTTAATTTTTCTTTTAGTTTTACTTTTCCTAAAATTACATACATTTGCTTTATGGCCTACTGTACCACAACAAAAGCAGGTTATTTTCTTAGTTTTTGTTTCCCCAGCTTTAACAAAGAAGTTACTAAGAAGTTTTTGCTTATTCCTTGGTTTATATCCTAAACCGGCTTTATTAAACACTGCACGTTGACTATTTAGTATCATGTTTAATTTTTCAGAACTATAGGTAAATCTTTCAACTAAGGGTTTGTATTTGTTAAGTTCTTTAGTTAGTGTCTGATTTTCGGCTTTTAGATCATTAAGTTCTTTAGTAAGATCCTTATCTAAGGTTTGTTTATATTTTTTAAGTTCTGAAAATTCCTTAGTTAGTTTTTCATTTTCTTTAGTTAAGGTGTTGGTCTTTTGAGTTAAAAGTTGGTTGCTTGTTTTAAGTTCTATATTTTCTTTGGTGATTAAATCCTTATCCTTAACTAATTTATCGTATTTATGTAGGTATGATTGATTAGTTATTTTCAGTTCTTTATTCTTAAGATTTATAGCCTTATATTCTACCATTAATTCATTAAATGCATCATAAAGTTCATCAAATGAAAAATCATAGTGCGTATCGGAAGTTACCTCATTTTCGTTGGCCATGAAACAAAAATTGGCCTTCTCTTCTTGTTCTTCATCCGATGATGAAGATGATGCGTCGGAGTCCGATAGGGTGGTGACAAGGGCTTTCTTCTTCTTCTTGTACTTGCTGCTCTTCTTTAGTAAGGGACACTCAGCTCGGATGTGTCCCGGCTTTTTGCACTCATAGCAGCCGGTCCCCTCACTTTCCCTTTCCTTACCTTTGTCCTTGCGGTAGGAATTTGAGGGGCCTCTCCTTTGATGATAGGACTTCTTGTGGTTGATGAATTTCTTGAACTTGCGCACAAGAAGAGCCTCACCACCATCTTCCTCATCTTCTTCTTCTTCACTGCTGCTGCTGCAAGACAAGTCCTTGTTAGAAGAAGTAGATTTTAAAGCTATTACCTTTTTCTTATGGGAGGACTCTTCCTCGTTGTGTTGTTTCATGGTAAGCTCATGCGTCATAAGGGATCCAAGGAGCTCTTCAAGTGGAAGCTTGTTCAAGTCTTTAGCTTCTTGGATTGCCGTCACTTTAGCTTCCCACGACCTTGGTAGACACCGAAGGATTTTCCTGACAAGTTCACTGTTAGTATAGTTCTTGCCAAGGCTTTTTAGGCCATTGACAATATCAGTAAACCTAGTGAACATGCATGTAATTGTTTCGTTAGAGTCCATTTTAAATAGTTCATATTTATGAACCAAAATATTTATTTTGGACTCTTTCACTTGATTCGTGCCCTCATGGGTCACTTCAAGTCTGTCCCAAATCTCTTTTGCAGAATTGCAAGTAGAGACCCTATTGAATTCATTACGGTCTAAGGCACAATAGAAGACATTCATTGCTTTAGAGTTTAATTGTGCCTTCCTCATGTCATGTTCATCCCAGTCCATTTCAAGTTTAGGTACCTTAACACCATCTACGTATATGGATGGGATGTATGGCCCATTTACTACAATGGACCACATCTCATAGTCTTGGGCTTGGATGAATATTCTCATCCTAGCCTTCCAGTATGAGTAGTCAGATCCACTGAAGAAAGGGGGTCTTTGGGTGGACTGACCCTCAATGTGAGAAGATCCAAATGGGGTTGTCATTTTGATCTTTTAACTCTTGAGTGGAAGAGTTTTTGGCTCTGATACCACTTGTTGCCCAGATAGACAACCCAAGAGGGGGGGGGGGGTGAATTGGGTTTTTAAATTAACTTAGCTAATTAAAACTTTGTGGATGATTAACTAAATACTATATCCAGTTATTTAATTAAAGCTAAGTGCTGTGAGTAATGTGTAGGGAAGAAGATGAGAGACAATGCACTACAAACACAAAGTTTTATAGTGGTTCGGAGCTAACCCTTGCTCCTACGTCCACTCCCCAAGTCTCACTTGGGAATTTCACTATAACCCCCTTGGATTACAGCCGGTTGTTTTGCAAGCTCACAACCGAACTTGTTGTTTTACGAGCTCACAACGAACTCGGTCGGTTTTTCCAGGCTCACCGACTAGAACCAACCCCGATTGTTTTTCCGGGCTCACAATCAAACCCTTACACTCGTTGGTTTTAAACCGGCTCACCAACCAACCTTAATCCCCTTGATTCAATCCCCCGATTGAATCAAGTAAATACACGAGATAGAAGAAAACAGAAGATAGCTTCTCAAAAAGCAGATTTAAAACAATATAATCGTAAAGGAGTTAGAAGCCCTCAAACGCTTTTAAGATGGTGAAGAGGTGTGGCTTCTGGAACTCCGGTCTCCTCTTGAAAGAGTGATCGACTTGAAAGCAGGAGGAGGAAGCTTTGAATGCTGGGAAGATGTTGGTGGAGCAGTAAATGCAGATCTTCCCTTTTTCTCGTTGAAGAGCACTTAGAGAGCTTGAAGACTTGAATGCTAGGAGTGGAATGTGTGTTCTCTCCCTTGCTACAGTCTTCTGTGGCTATTTAAGCCAACCCCCACGGAAACTAGCCGTAACTCTGCTTTTTCTGGCCGTTCTGCACACTCTGCGCAGCCTGACAATGTGACCGTTGGTGGGTTGGAGTCGACTCGCGCGATCAGGAGTCGACTCGGCTGTAGCAGGAGTCGACTCGAGCTTTTCCGGAGTCGACTCGGCAACTGTTCCCAGTTTGAATTAAAGTTGCCGTCTTGACTGGGAGTCGACTCGTCTTGACCCGGAGTCGACTCGCCAACTTCTGGCGCTGACCTGGCAATTTTGGAGTCGGCTCATCCTCTGTAGCCCGTGGATCCAAATTTGAATTTTGTCCACTCGAGTCGACTCGACTATCCTGGGAGTCGACTCGAATCTCAGAGCCCGAACTTCCGATTCTCTGTCTTTTGGCTCATCCAGTCTTGGAGTCGACTCGAACTTCCTTGGAGTCGACTCGGCTCTCAGTTTCCGAAAGTTGGTCTTCTGCCTTTTGACGTGAAGCTTGTCTTGGAGTCGACTCGAGCTGTCTGGGAGTCGACTCGAATCTCAGAGGCAGTAACATGGTCTTCTGTCTGTCGATGGTCGCACAGTCTCGGAGTCGACTCGCGTACTGCGGGAGTCGACTCGAATCTCAGAGTCCATAAAACGCTCTCTGACTTTTTCTTTGTGTACCGCTGGGAGTCGACTCGCGTTCCACTGGAGTCGACTCGAATCTCAGAGTCCATAAAACGCTCTCTGACTTTTTCTGTGTGTACCGCTGGGAGTCGACTCGCATTCCACTGGAGTCGACTCGAATCTCAGACCTGAAAAACTGCTCTTCTGTCCTTCTGTCTGTTTTCAGTCGGAGTCGACTCGTCCTGATCAGGAGTCGACTCGAGCTCGTGCCAGTGACCTTGATACGCTTGGAGTCGACTCGGGATACTCGGGAGTCGACTCGAGTCTCAGACATTGGTTCATGCAGACTTCTTAACTTATCCAAAATACTATGAACCAAGTCTAGAAACACTTGGACAGGATTTTCACTGAAACACTCAATTGAATTCATTAGTAATCACAAGATATACTCAATTGCTTTGAGCTCATCAAAATCAAATGGGGTTTTAATCAATCACTCCACAAAACCACATTAAAATCTTCGGAACAACATCTTCCCAGCTCCCCTACATTCACGGCATCCAAGTTTCATCCGATCCCTCTCCACAACAGTTTCTCTTCCGGCTTGATCCCATGAAATCCAGAGCCCGTCCCAGCCTCCCTCCGGATCATGTTCGTTACCAAACTTCATCCCAACTTCATCTTCATCCTCTCGTGATCCACGAACCAAATTCAACACCCCAAACTTCCCAGCCGTTCCGCTTCCCCTGTTCCATCATTATCCCATCTCCCCTTCTGGATTCCTCCCATCCGCGTGTCTTCCCTCTTCCGAACCAAGCCATCAGCTTCATCCCGAGTTTCATGGATTAACAACTTCGAACTCCATCTGTTTCCCAATGGATTATCACCCACTCCACGCGTACGGCTCTCTCTGAATCCCCTGTTTCAGCCGTGAAGAACAAAATGCCCAGCAACTTAGATTCATTCACATCCCCAACGTCCGAATCCAAACTCCATCCCTTCCGTGTTTGTTCCCAGCATCTTCCTTCTCCCTCGATTCATTCTTATCTTCCCGATTCTTCCGGCACCTCATCTAAGCCATGAACAACACCCCAACGTTCACAGTTTTGCATCCCTGTTTCAGCTTCAAAACAGAGCCATGCTCATCCTGATTGCCTTCCACGATTTTCTCTTTGAATCAATCTAACCCTCTTCTCATTCCAGGTTGATTCCAAAGATCCTCTCAAACATCCACGTTTTCATCCGTGTTGAAACGGCATCAGCCCATTCCCTGGATTAGATCACCTCCTGGAAATCTTTCATCCCGTTTACGTGCATTTCCCGTTCGTGGATCAAGCCAACACCCATGCAATCTCCCAGCGTACCAACCGCATCCTTATCCCACCGCGTCCAAGGATCAAGGAGCAGATTCATCTGCCTTATCCCATAGCTGTTCATCCTTATCTACACTCGGAACAGGGGAGGAGAGAGGGCTGGTGAAGGCTATAAAAGGAGGAGGTGACTTCCCACAAAAAGAGGAGGGAGATAATAGTTTGGATATTTTGGGAATGATTTCCCAAAGAAATAAAATAATAGAGTTCAAGAGGGAGAGGAAGCTGACGGGCGAAAAGAGGGAGAACCCAGTCGTGATGAAGACCTTCTACATTGCTGCTGCTGCCATCTACCACTCCATGGAAGGCTGATCTTCTCTCTAGGGCTGGATGCAGCCCTAACAAAGGGCCAAGGGTTTTATATTTTTGATTTCTATTCTTGGAGTTGTATAAACCTTATTTTGCTTCTAATGAATATTTTATTTCATCTGATATTTAATTTCTGTGATTTTAAATGTGGAATTTATACAACTGTTCTTCATGATCACTAGGTAAATATAAGATAGTCCATGCTTAAGGAAGATGTGGTGTGCTACCGCATTAGATTAGGGTAGACATTTCATGCCAACTGAAGATGGATTATGCCTAAATTACTTTTGTGAATTTCTATTCGAATGCTTATTAGGCTTGTAGCCAATTTGCATGTTAATCCAAGAACGAAATAAATTATAAATAATCCTTGTTCCGATGTTAGTGGTGAATTCCTTGCCCTAGGTTTCCTCAAACTGATATTATTTTAATTGCATTTTCTTTATTAAATTCCTTAGTTTAATTTTCTTCACAAACTCTTCCTTTTAAATATTTTTATTTTTAAGAAAACAACTATACCCCAATCCCTGTGGATCGATACCCGTAATCACTATCCTACCAGATACGTGCTATTGCGTGGTCTTTAAAGTTGACTATCACCTGCTGCTAGCAGAAATTTGATTTCTGTTTCATGTCTAGCACAGGAAGGTCATGTTTTTACATTTGACAAAGACTGTTGTTCTATTTATTTCAGAAATAAAATAGTTGCACGTAGTTTTATAATTGACAGTCTCTATCATTTGCATATGGATGTATCAGTAAATGTGTCTGAGCAAGAAGTGAGTGCCAAAGGATCCAAGAGATCCAGGGATGAGATAAATCAGAAGTATTTATGGCACCTTAGGCTTGGCCATATTGGAGAGGATAGAATGAACAAAATGGATAAAGATGGGCTTCTCGGCTCATTGACTTTCGAGTCATATCCAATTTGCGAGTCCTGTCTTCAAGAAAAAATGGCTAGATTGCCCTTTGTAGGACATGGAGAGAGGACCACTGAAATACTTACCCTGGTACACACAGATGTGTGTGGCCCATTCGATGTGCAAGCCAGGGGTCGTTATTCATACTTCATTACCTTTACCGATGATTATTCACGGTATGGGTATGTGTATCTAATGAGACACAAATCTGAATCTTTTGAAAAGTTCAAAGAGTTCAGAAATGAAGTAGAAAAACAAACTGGAAAACCCCTTAAGGCTCTTCGATCAGATCGAGGAGGAGAATACCTTAGTGGGAAATTTCGGAACTATCTCAAAGAGAATGGCATAGTCTCACAATGGACTCCTCCGGGTACACCTCAACTCAACGGGGTGTCGGAGAGGAGAAATCAGACTCTATTGGATATGGTCCGATCCATGATGAGCTTCACTGATTTACCTATGTTTCTTTGGAGAGATGCCTTACTTACCGCAGTATATCTACTGAATAGAGTTCTCTCTAAATCCGTTCCTACCACACCGTATGAGATATGGCATGGTAAGAAACCAAGTCTTGGTCATCTCAAGATTTAGGGATGTCCGGCCCACGTCAAGCGACTACAGGCGGACAAACTAGAGGCTAGGACCATAAGTGCTCATTTTATAGGATATTCTAAAGAGTCATTAGGATATAATTTTTACGTCTCAGAGGATCACAATGTGTTTGTGAGTTGACATGCCATCTTCTTGGAAAAACAGTTTATCCTTGATAGAGGCAGTGGGAGGAAAATTGAGCTTAAAGAGAAAGTCTCTGAAAAGCAACAAGTCATGGATCCTATAGAACTCATTCATACAGAGCCAGTACATGATATCCCTCCTCCACCTCGTAGATCTAGTAGGGTCTCCCATCCTCCTGATAGATACTTAGGTATGCTTGAAGAGGATACCAAGAAAATATTCCTAGTGGGAGATAGGGAACACTTACAGGATCCCAAAATCTATGATGAGGCGATATCAGATATCGATTCCGAGAAATGGTTGGAAGCTATGAAGTCAGAATTAGACTCCATGCATTCCAACCAAGTCTAAACTTTAGTAGATCCACCAGAAGGTATTGTACCTATTGGATGCAAATAGATTTACAAAAGGAAGATAGGTTCGGATGGAAAGGTAGAGACTTATAAGGCAAGGCTAGTAGCGAAAGGGTATAGTCAACGCGAAGGCATTGACTATCAGAAGACCTTTTCACCTGTAGCCATACTAAAATCCATCCGAACATTGCTTGCCATTGCAGCATTTCATGATTATGAAATTTGGCAAATGAACGTGAAAACAGCTTTCCTAAATGGATATCTTGATGAAGATATCTATATGGAACAGCCTTTAGGTTTTACTTCCAGTGATGGAGATCACAAGGTCTGCAAGCTGCAAAGGTCCATTTATGGACTAAAGCAAGCATCTCGGAGTTGGAACACTCATTTCAATGATGCAATCAAAATGTTTGATTTTATCAAGAACGAAGAGGAACCGTGTGTTTTCAAAAAGGTTAGTGGAAGTGCTGTCGTATTTCTCGTATTGTACGTGGACGAAATTCTCTTGATAGGGAATGATATTTCCATGCTAACCTCAGTCAAGGTCTGGTTGTCAAAAGAATTCTCCATGAAAGACCTTGGGGAAGCATCCTATATTCTGGGGATAAAGGTCTATAGAGATAGATCTAAAAGGATGCTTGGCCTATCACAGAAGATGTACATAGAGGAAGTGCTAAAAAGGTTCAGCATGGAAAACTCCAAAAGAGGTCTCTTACCCCTTAGGCATGGAATTCATCTCTCCAAGAAGATGTGCCCCAACACATCTGAAGAGATTCAACGCATGAGCAAGATCCCTTATGCATCGGCAATAGAGAGCCTCATGTATGCCATGCTGTGTACACGACCTGATATAGCCCTTGCTGTGAGTGTCACATGCAGATATCAGTCAAATCCAGGCGAAGAGCACTGGATAGCTGTGAAGAATATTCTTAAGTACTTAAGAAGAACTAAAGATTTATTCTTGGTCTTTGGAGGAACCTCAGAGTTAAAGGTAGAAGGGTACACAAATTCAGACTTCATGACTGATATCGATGATAGAAAGTCTACATCTGGATATGTGTTCTTATGCAATGGTGGTATGGTGAATTGGAAAAGTTCTAAACAACCGATCATTGATGATTCTACTATGGAAGCTGAATACATCGCCGCCTCTGAAGCTGCTAAAGAAGGCTTCTGATTCAAGAAATTCATTGCAGAGTTGGACGTGATGACATCAGATGCCATAACACTCTACTGCGATAATAATGGCGCCATAGCTCTTGCTAAGGAGCCAAGGTCTCATCAGAAGTCCAAGCATATAGAGCGGCGCTTCCACCTCATACGCGACTATGTTGAGAAGAAGTATGTCGAGGTGCAGAGAGTAGACTCCACGGACAACGTGGCGAACCCGTTCACTAAGCAGCTGAGTCAGCAAAAGACTGAAACCCACCTTGAGAAGATGGGACTTAAGTATATGACTAATTGGCTTTAGTGCAAGTGGGAGATTGTTAGATGTATGCCCTAGAAGCCAATTTGGCTGACACATTGTTAATTCAAGGACATAATTTTGTACTTGACTATTTATTGTTGAATAAATAAAAGGTATCTTTTTCATTCATATTGTTTATGTGTCTACGAATCGTCCAAGAATTAATAAGATGATGATGCATATTCTTAAGAGTTAAAAATTTGAGCCATGCATCATTAGTGATTAAATTCTGAATGCTCCTGATCAATGGATCATCACGAGGATGGTGATCGATCCGATGAGATCAGTGCACACTTGCTTTCCTTATTGATGGACGAGACTCGAGTCCATGATGTGGCAACACTGAAGTAATAGTGCAGATGCTTGTTAAGAACAAGGGTACTGAGCGTGACCAAGAAAAAAAATCACTTGGATGTCTATCCACTCATCAGTGACTTGCTTGATGTTGCAGTAGTGTGACTGGTCCTTTGACCTGCGGTGCTTCGGCTACTCATAGTGAGGTTATTGTAGTTTGACTGCACGAATACATAGTCTCTAGACATATGGGTTCATGCAGTGTAGATTGGCTGCAGTAGGTTCACTGTAGGAGTAGGGTATGCACCTATATGGAATCTATCGACCTTGATAAATAAGGAGAGATCCTATGTGATTTATAAGACTGAGTTCGTAAGACCTCGGCCGGGGCAGTATGCATAGTGGAGAAAGAGTTTTCCACTCTCGAACTTAAGTCGAATAAATCTTGACATATGACAGACGAAAGGGGTTTGACGAGTTGTCCATGACCTCCATCCTGAAAGAGATCCACGATAGTAGGACTGTATCATACAATAACTGCACCTAGAGGTTCATTATTCCATTCTGCTGGGTAGCCACTACATGCTGCTAGGTGTCACTGGTGGATGGTGAGACTCACAGGGAATATCTCGATGATCGATAAATCCTGATGAGTTGAGTTGGAACTATTCCAACGCATTGAAAGAAGGTATTCAATGATATTGTGATAGAGATTGCAATATATCTCACTACCAGTCAGAATAGAACCTATGGGGTCACACACACTAAAAGTATTGACCGATCCGATGGTTGAAATGTGACTATGAATCATGAGTAATCAATTCGATTGATAATCAGTTGAAGAAGGAACAATGGAAATTGATTAATTGGACTTAAACACGAATCCTACTTGGAATAGAATTTCTGGAGTCCTACTTGGAGTAGGACTGGGAGTCCTACTTGGAGTAGGATTCCTACAATCCTAATTGAATTAGGATTTTTGAATTCAATTTGGATTTCTACTTAGAATAGGATTCCTAGAAGTCCTAATTGGATTAGGACTTCGGATTCAAATTAGAGTCCTAATTGGATTAGGACTAAAATTAAATGAGCCCTAATTGGATTAGAATTTCTTAAGTCCTAATTAATTATTAATCTAATGAATCAAGATGACTCCTAATTAGATTAGGATTGAAGGATTCAATTGAGTCATGATTCATTGAGTTCTAATTGGATTAGGACACTGCATGGATCAAACCCGAAATTGGTTCACCTTTGGACTAAGCCTAATTAGATTAGGGCTTAGCCACATTAGGGCATCCCAACCCTCCTTAGAGGAGGATTAGGGTTAACCATGAGGGAGGGGCTTGCGCCCCTCCCCCTTTTTCTCCTTGGTGCGGCAACACAAGAGGGGCCGGCGCCCCTCTTGGAAATCAATCAAGGAGCTCCTAAAAGTTAGGAGCTCCACTTGCTTTATAAAGGGGTATGGGAGGCACCTAGGGCATTCAATAGAAGTCCTCCTCCTTGTGGCCGTACGCCTTCCTCTCCCCTTTCCTTGGTTCAGCCGCAAGCAAGAAGAGGAAAAGAAAGAAGCTTGGCGGCCTCCTCCCTCCTCCTTTGCTTCATCCAGCGCAAGGGAAAGAAAAGGGCTGCAAAGTGCTTTGGTTCTTCTTCAAGATCCCTCCTTCTTCTTCCTCCTCCCAAGCACATTCAAGAGTTGAAAGAAAGGGAGGAAATCAGCCATCCAAAGTTGTCTCTGCAAGGAAGCTAGCACCCCGGGGAGACAAGAAAGCTTTGATCGGTTCTTTGCTTCGTGTGGATACCCGTAGAGGCCGGATGCTTGTGCAGCTTCAAGCGAGCCTTCTTTCAAAATCACGATCATCAGTTTGCGGTGATCATCTACCCGCACAAGGTGAAGATCTAATCTTCATAATTGTTTTAAAAGTTTTTAATTCTAATCTATCTACGAACGGTTTTTGAACAACGTTCATGTGATGAACGATTGATCCCGCTTATGCCTCTTCCGCTGCCATCTGAATTTTTTAAATTTTCTGCGGCATGGGCAGGTTCCCAACAATGCTAGCATATACTAAAACTCTTCTGATCAGTCAAGTGCAGTCAAGCATGCATAAAAGAAAAATACATCAAATCCTTGTGTTTGCCCTAAAATCAATAGACATTTCCTAAGTGGTTTGAAGAGGGTACCTAAGCCTCCAATCCGGTCTAATGAACTGAGTTGACCAGGTAAGCTCCCAGGTAAGTGGAGGGGTCACGATGCATTCGCAAAGGTCCCACTTAAAAACTACTTGCCTCGAACAGATGAACTGTCTCCCTTAAGGGACAAAGCTTGCCTAGACATCAACTGAGCCACAGAGCAAAATTGGTACAACTTTCAGTGATCTTCGTCCAATTGAGCTCGAATGTCCCTAAGGGCCAACGTCTAATTGATTTTAATTAAAGTGATGGCTATGTGAGAATTGATTCACCTAATTTGGGCAAGAATCTGGTGATGAAATTCAGTTCTTATCTTGTTGGGGTGATTGCCCTTACTATGTGCAGATTAATTGGTGTATGTGTATCAAGCATGCATTCACACTTTTGCTGAAATTAAAATCAAACAATCACCACAAAATTTCAGGCTAATTGGGAATCAATTTAAATAAAAAAGTTTAGAGGTTACCAAAGAAAATTTTCTCAGCAATTTTTTATTTTTGTAGGCAAACCTCTACAGCATTCCTTTTCTAGCAGTTCCCTTTTTGATCGTCCTAGACTTCCTCTTCGATTCCTGATCAAATAATACCAAAAAAAAAACTAAAAATTAGTAAGAGAGAAGAAGGAGATAGGGAAAGTAAAAATAGAAAATATTTTTATTTTATTTTAGATATATATATTTTTTGAAAGTTTTTTTTTATGAAAAGAAAAACAACTATGCTAGCAATTTCCGGCAACGGCGCCAAAAATTGATAGTCAATTTTAATGACCACGCAGTAGCACGTATCTGGTAGGATAGTGATTGCGGGTATCGATCCACAGGGATTGGGGTACAATTGTTTTCTTAAAAATATTTGAAAAAGAAAATTTGTGAAGACTATTAAACTAAGCAATTTAATAAGAAATGCAATTAAAATGATATCAGTTTGAGGAAACCTAGGGCAAGAAATTTACCACTAACAAAGCAACAAGGATTAATTATATTTTAATTTATTCTTGGATTAACATGCAAATTGGCTACAAGCCTAATAAGCATTCAAAGAAAATCTCACAAAAGTAATTTAGGAACATCCATCTTCGGTTGGCATGAAATGTCTACCCTAAACTAATGTGGCAGGACACTGCATCTTTCCTAAGCATGGGTGATCTTCTATTAACTTAGTGATCATGAAGAACAGTTGTATAAATGTCATACTTAAAATCATAAAAATTAAATATGAGATAAAGGAAAATATTCATTAAAAGCATTGAGTTCATACAACTCGAAGAACATAAAATTAAAGATACAAAACCCTTGGCCCTTTGTTAGGGCTGCATCCAGCCCTAATGAAGAGATCAACCTTCCATGGTATGGGAGGTAGCAGCAACGACGCAGAAGGTCTTCATCATGACTGGGTTCCTCCCTTCTTCGTCTTCCCTCTCAGACTAATCTCAACACGAACTAAATAAGAATCAAACTCCCTTTCTCATATATTTTTTTCTTTCCGTGGGGAGTTATTCCCACAATACCCAAACTATTATCTCTCCCTTTTTACTTCGGTGAGAACTCAGCCTCTCCAAGCTTCATGGGATCAACCCCGGTGGGGAAGAGGAGGAATGAATTCCTGAGAAGAACTCTCCTCCTCTTATAGGCTCAGCATCCCCTCTCTCTCTTCCTCTCTGGTTGTTCCGATAAGGATGAAGACGTGAGCTGATACGGGCGTTGGAAGAGGCTGAGCTAGGAAGCTTGATCCGCGGGCTGATCTTGAAGCAAGGGAGAAGCTTGAACATGGCGGACGGCTGGGATGCTGTTCCGGAAGATGAGATTCCGCTGGGAGTAAGATCTTTGGAATTAATCGTGGCTTTGTTTTGTTGGGGATGAGGATGACTCCATGGGATCAAGCCAGAAGATGGGATTTGAGTTTATCCCGTGGAATTGGAGGCTGTGAGGAATCCGTTGGTGAGAGCTGGATGCAGGAGGATGTGGATGATGCGGGATGAACATGTGAGCTTCGTCTGTGGAGCGAGATGGCTAGGAGATGATCTGGAAGGGCCTTGAATCGCGGACAGTTGCTAGCTTCCAGATGCAAGGAAGACGGGTTGCTATGTTCAATGCATGGGTCCAATCCGCACGTGACTGGGAGGGAGCTAGGATGCGGGATGAACGGCTGAAGCTAAGATGCTATCTGGCTGGGATGTGGCTGAGAGAAAATTCTGTTTCAAAGCAGGGGAAGATGTGGATTGTGTGAGGCTTGGGAGGAGCTGGAACTTATCCATGGGAATGGAACCAATCCGGGCTGGCTACGGGATCAGGATGAAACGACGTCGTGGATGAAATGAGCTGGGCGATGGAGTCGGATCCATGCGGACAGTGGATGGATGCTGCTAGTTTGAGCCGTGATAAGATGATATGAGCTGGGAGCAGGGGATTTTGTTCGGATAAGGATGGAAGAGAGAGCTAGAATCGGCTGGGAGTTGATTTTGCGAACGGAGAGAAGTTTGGGGTTGTGTTTGGAGATGGGATAAGGATGAGGATGGGTTGGTTGTTCTTTGGATGTGGAAGGAGTTGGATTTGGCTGGGAGCGCAGGGGATAATGTTCACGGTTGAAGGAAGATGTCGGAGAATACCAGAACGGGAAGATAAGCGTGGGATCGAGATAGAAAGAGAGCTGAGATCGCCACCAAGGTGGTAGCCCAGTTGGAACGGGGTGTTTGCTTCCAACCAAGTGGTTCCAGGTTCGAAACGCACGGACGTCGATTAAATTCGGAGACCGGATGCCCCACGCCTGGACACGATGTCTGGAAGCACTACTGGTCGGCTGGTAGCCTGGGTGGTGCCAGATGTGACGTACTCACATAGAGGGTCGGGTCGGATAACCGAGCCGGCCCACGGGTGGGGAAGGTATGAGTAAAATAAGTCGGGGTGCCCAACACACGACTCGGTCTACCCGCATCGAACATTCTTCTGGCGGGGTGGGGGCTCAGTGGTCGGGGCTGCTACGCGGGGGTGGGCTTGTCCCTTCCTCCCTCCTTTCCCTTTTTCGTATTAGCAAAAAAAAAAGAGAGCTGAGATCCATATTTGGGAGTTTGATTGAGACGCAATCTGTGGAGACACTACACAAAAATTTTTCCCCGTCAACATTTGCCGACGCTTTTTAAAAGCGTCGGCTAATGATGACGCTTAAAAGCGTCGTTGAAGTTAATATGTAATTGATGACACTTTTAACGACGCTTTTTAGCGTTGTTAAATAACGACGCTTTTAAAAGCGTCGGCTAATGACGACGCTTAAAAGCGTCGTTGAAGTTAATATGTAATTGATGACACTTTTAACGACGCTTTTTAGCGTTGTTAAATAACGATGCTTAAAAGCGTCGTTAAAGGCATCGTCGGAAGCCAAAAAACCACCTCATTTTGGTCCCACATCGGCGGTCTGAAAAAAAAACTGTTTATATAGCCAAACCCAACCACTCCGCATGGATGGAATGAAGTTACCGATCAGGAAGGTTGTTTGTATTTCTAAATTGAGGAGAAGATACAGACCGCAAATGGTAACTTTCTTGGCAAATGGTAATTCGCGACGCTTTAAAGCGTCGGGAAAGAGCGATGCTTAAAAGTGTCGGAAAATTGGAATTAGCGACGCTTTTGAAAGCATCGAAAAATATTTTTTCCACTGTAACATAGGCGACGCTTTACCGACGCTTTGAAAAGCATCGGGATGGTTTCTACCGACGCTTAAAAGCGTCGCTAATAGCCAAAACAAGCGTCGCTAACGTGCAAGTTTCTTGTAGTGAGATGAAGAGAAAATTACGAATGGGATAAGGAGCAGGGAGCTAATCGCGAAAGAGATGAAGGTGGCTTGGGCTTATCCATGGGTGGTTGAAGGCTAGATTCTTTGGACGGGCTCTGTCGTGGAACAGGGGAGCTGAGAAGGAAGCTTACGTGGATGGTGTGTGGTGTGCAATGGAAGATCTTGGCTGTGCTCGTGGCTAAGAAGGCACGGAAGGTTGGCTGGGATGCTCCATGCACACGTGGAAGAAAGGGACTTGTCTTAATGGTTGAATGCATGAACAAATTGAATGCGAATGGCTGAGATGTAATGCAGGAAAATTGGGATGAACGGTTGTTGCCCCAGGTGACAACCCAAGAGGGGGGGTGAATTAGATTTTCTAAAAATTATGTTTCCTAATTTTTACTTTGAATAGAATGCAGCGGAATGATAAGATGTTATTTACTTAAGCTCTAGGCAAGCAGTGGAAAATTAAGCTAGAGCAATTATACTGTGGCTTTAGGGTGCAATTGATCTAAAATTAACTTATAGTTGTATGATCAATTTTAATCTATGTGTATGGTAAGAATGGAGTGGAAGCTAAGCAAATTCTAAACAATCACTTGTAACTCTATAGAAAACAAAGCTAGAGATATTACACAATCAAGCATGAATGTGAGGCATGAAATACAAGAGATAAGGCATCACAAACACAAAGATGTATAGTGGTTCGGTGCACCCCAGCACCTACATCCACTCCCCAAGACCTCTTGAAAATTTTACTATAATCCCTCAGATTACAGTTAGTTGTTTTACAAGCTCACAATCCAACTTGTTGTTTTGCGAGATCACAACGAACTCGGTCGGTTTTCACAGGCTCACCGACTAAAACCAACTGATTGTTTTCACAGGCTCACAATCCAACCCAGTTGGTTTTTCCAAAGGCTCACCAACCACAACCTTACAACGATTGTTTTCCGGGTTCACAATCAACCCAGTTGGTTTTTCCAAAGGCTCACCAACCACAACCTTACAATGATTGTTTTTCGGGTTCACAATCAACCCAGTTGGTTTTCCCAAAGGCTCACCAACCACAACCTTACAACGTTGGTTTTTTTTTCCTTTGGCTCACCAACAAACCTTAACCCCTGATGCGGTTGGATTCACTAGACCGCCTCGGACTTAATCATTTGGTTATTTTTGCTTTTGAGTCCTTGATGTTAATTTTATTTCAGCATAGCCTTGCTCGGGTTAGCCGACTTGGCCTTTATTAGAGTCGCTTTGGGTTTAGTTGTTTCTTGAATTCAATTAGATCAAGTCAAGTTAAGGAGTCCGGTAGCCACCTATAAATAGATGTGGTGAGCACCTATTTCAGCATGCAAAAATTGATTGAAAGGCTTTTGCCCTAACTCTCTTCCCTTCTCTCTTCTCTTCTTGCGACGCCTTCCTCCTCTCCCTAGGCCGCCGTCCAAGGCCGCCGCCCCCTCCTTCATCCGGCTGCACCACCTCTGTCCCGAGAGGCCAGCCACCTCCTCCCTCTTCTTCCTCCCCTCCTTGATCCCTTCCACCTTCTACAAACAACTCCTTCCCGTTGGATTTTCAGCCCGTCCTTCCCTGCACAGTCATCAGTCGGAGGCTGATATCTTAAGATCCCGACGTCATCTCTAGGCCCACGACCTACCGCTGGAAAGCTAACGCGGAGATCTACAATATATTCAAAATTGAGATCAATCTGACGGACGGATCTTTAGAAATCGTGTCTGCAATCAGGTCAGAACTACCCTTCCAGAAATCAAGAAGAGTCAAGAATCTTGGGATACGGATCAAATTCTATCGGATCGCATCAATTTGGTATCAGAGCAGTTCAATCCTTGGCCTTGAAAGATGGTGAACACCCGCACTACAACCTCGAAGCAGCAAGAAGCGGCATCTTCAAGGGGCGTCGACCCACATCAAGAAGGCTCGCGATCACCCGCAGCCCCGGCGGACCTGAGACCCGATCTTGATTCCACCGACCGTCTCTTGGAGTTCTTGCGTGGGAATCAAACAACTATGCAGCAGAGCCAACAACAATTGATGGAGAAGATGGATACCACGCAACGCCATATTGAGATGATGTTGCAACTATTGCTAAATCAGCGGCAAGAAACTCCACCGGGGGGAGCTCCGCATCGGACCCGGGTGGAATCTCCGGCCCCTACCCGTGGACGACCAGGACGGAGGGGACCCCCTCCTCGTGAGCCTCTCCTTCCCAACCCACCAGAGGAGATGCGGCTGGACGTTTTCCGCCGGACGACTCGTAGGAGGTGAGAAGGGCCAAGGAGAAGATCGACCTAGACCTCGACCCGAGCCCATACCGATTGGCGCACGCGCTAGGGCTCGGGGGATGAGCCCGATTGGCATCGACGACGGGTCGGATATGGAGGATGATCCCATCCAGAATTTTCAGATGAGGAACCAGCGTGTGGGGGAGTACCCACGCCGAGGATATGAACGAGATCGGGACCGTAATGGAGATCGAGAGGGAGGAAATCGCGGACTGACTCTTAGGCTGAAATTTCCCAAGTTTAAAGACGGCGATCCTCTCGATTGGGTGTATCGAGCTGAGCGGTTCTTTCACTACCATGGCACAGCAGAGGACCAAAAGGTATTGATCTCATCTTTTCACCTAGAAGAGACCGCCCTGCGATGGTTTCAAACCGCCGACCGAGCCCGACCTTTCAACGGTTGGGAGGATTTTTCTGCAGCAATTTGTCGGCGTTTCGGCCCTACCGAGTACGATGACTTCCAGTCTATGCTATCAAGGGTCACCCAAAAGACTACTGTTAGAGCCTTTCAAGAGGAGTTTGAGAGGATCAGCAACCGAGTGGTGGGGTGGAGCGACTCCGCGCTGAAAAGCGTATACCTCGGAGGACTTCGTGTCGACATTCAAGCCGAGGTGAGGACTTTGCGGCCACAATCTCTGGAGGATGCCTTTGCCTTGGCCCTAATGGTGGAAGAGAAGATCAAGACCACTCGATCAGCGGCACGGGGCAGCTGGACCAACCCCCGGGCCGGCCAAACCGCAGGGGGCTCCATCGGCCAGCCGAGAGCGCCGACGGTTGCAGCAGCCAACACAGGGCCGAGGACCCCTCTTCGCTTGTCAGGTGACGTCAAGAGGGTTGAGCGTCCACCCGGGAGGACCTTGACACCAGCACAAGTGGAGGAACGTCGAGCAAAAGGCCTATGTTTTCACTGCGACGAGAAATTTACACCGGGACACCGGTGTGCGCGGCCCGTCGGAGCGGTGATGTTGATCGACGGATTGGAGGACGAGGCCGTGGCTGAAGATGGTGATGAGGTTGCTGAGGATGAGCCCCAAGATTTGGAGGCCAAGGAAGAGGACGTGCCACCTCAGATTTCATTGCATGCCTACTCTGGATCGGCGACACCGAAAACGCTACGTGTGGACGGCATGATCAAAAGACGTGTGGTGCGTATCCTCATAGATATGGGCAGCACCCATAATTTTTTGGATGAAAGGCTCGTCAAACAGATCGGTCTCATAGCAGAGCCGACATTGGGCTTCGACGTGGCATTGGGTGATGGAGCCATGTTGAGGGCGGAGGGCATATGCCGAGGCATCACTTTGACGATCCTGGGCAGCCAATTCAAGCTCGATCTCTATCCGTTGGCATTACGAGGAGCTGATTTGGTCCTTGGTACGCAGTGGCTGCAGAGTCTTGGCCCGGTTACATTCGACTTCGCCGAGATGTGGGTGACTTTCAGACGGGGCGGACGGCGAGTTAGATTGGATGGCATTCGGCCTAGCCCAAGGGATGCACTTCAGCCCCTAGTCGGCTTGTCCGGACCCGACGCGCACAGCTACTTGATGCAGCTCTTACCTCTGTCGACGGAGACCACGACGGAGGCAGGTATACCTACTGATTTGGCTGCTCTCTTACAGGGGTTCGCAGATTTATTTGAGGAGCCTCATGGTCTTCCACTCGAGAGGGAGCACGATCATCACATAGAGATTGTACCGGGAGCAGAACCGGCGAATGTGAGGCCTTACCGCTACCCGCACGTTCAGAAGGAGGAGATCTCAAAGATGGTACGAGAGATGTTGGAGAGCGGCATCATTCAGCCCAGTAGAAGCTCATATTCATCGCCGGTGCTGCTGGTACATAAGAAGGACGGGACGTGGCGATTCTGCGTCGACTACCGGGCACTTAACGCGATCACCGTTAAGGACCGGTATCCGATTCCAGTCATCGAGGAGCTGTTGGATGAGCTTGCTGGTGCGGAATACTTCAGCAAACTTGATCTCCGTGCCGGATACCACCAGATCCGTGTCAGGCCCGAAGATGTGCACAAGACGGCGTTTCGGACACATGATGGCCATTATGAGTTCAGGGTGATGCCGTTCGGCCTCACCAATGCACCAACGACATTCCAGGGGCTCATGAATGACATATTCAGACCATTACTACGACGGTATGTCCTTGTATTCTTCGATGACATACTGGTTTATAGTCGTTCATGGCAGGAGCACCTAGAGCACTTAGAAGAAGTGCTGAAAATTCTGCGCGGAAATCAATTGAAGGTAAAGCGATCCAAGTGCCTATGGGCCGAGCCGAAGGTCGAGTACCTAGGCCATGTCATCTCTGCTGCAGGTGTGGAGCCGGACCAAGCAAAGATACATTGCATGACCGAGTGGCCGCTACCCAAGAACCAAAAGGAGCTGCGAGGATTTTTGGGCCTAACCGGTTATTACCGCCGGTTTGTGGAGGGATATGGAAAGATCGCCGTGCCACTGACCCTGTTGCTGCGAAAGGGCGAGTTTAGATGGACCGAGGCAGTGACAGAAGCATTCGAGAAGCTCAAGAAAGCCATGACGACGGCCCCGGTTTTGGCACTACCCGATTTCGCCAAACCGTTTGTAGTCGAGTGCGATGCTTCCGGTGCCGGCATTGGTGCTGTTTTGATGCAGGAGGGACGGCCAATTGCTTTCATGAGCAAGGCGTTGTCCCCTAGGACCCGCTCGCTGTCCACATATGAGAGGGAGATGATGGCGGTCATCCATGCAGTCACAAAGTGGAGGCCGTACCTTATCGGCCGCCGATTCATCGTTCGGACTGATCAGCAGAGCCTTCCATTTTTTCTTGAGCAGCGCATACATACTCCAGCCCAGCAGAGGTGCGTGTCGAAGCTTCTCGGCTACGACTATGAGATGGTGTACAAAAAGGGCGCAGAAAATCGAGTAGCGGATGCACTATCGCGCCATCCCGAGTCCGGCGAGTTGGCGGCTTTGACTACGCCGTTTTTTCCTTTTATTTCAGACTTGAGGACCGCCACATGCCGGGATCCGGACCTAGTACAGATCCAGAGGGAGTTGGCAGCAGATCCGAGTAGTTATCCCGAGATGGAGGACCGAGATGGGTTGATTCTGGACCATGGGTTGATCCGCGTGCCCACCGATTCAGCCATGCGGCAGGTATTGATCCAGCACTTCCATGATACTCCTTTTGCTGGACACGAGGGATTTTTCAGGACTTACAAGAGGCTGAGTCAGAGCTGTACGTGGGTAGGCATGAAGGCAGCGGTCAGAGCTTATGTACAACAATGCGATGTGTGCCAAAGGGCGAAGGCAGATTCACTGCTGCGACCTGCGGGTCTACTTCAGCCTTTACCGATTCCTGATCAGGTTTGGGAGGATGTGTCGATGGACTTCATTGAGGGGCTGCCATTAGTTCGAGGGTACTCAGTGATCATGGTCGTTGTGGACCGTCTCAGCAAGTATGCCCACTTTTCGGCGCTCGCACATCCATTTTCTGCTCGACGGGTGGCAGAGGTCTACATACGGGACATTGCTCGATTACATGGTATGCCTCGGACTATTGTTTCTGATCGTGACCGCATTTTTGTTAGCGCATTCTGGCAGGCTTACTTCAAACAGCAAGGGACGAAGCTTGCCATGAGCTCGGCTTACCACCCTCAGACCGATGGGCAGACGGAGGTGGTAAACCGCTGCATCGAGCAGTACTTGCGCTGTATGATTGGTGATCGGCCCCGAGAGTGGCCTTCTTATTTACCTTGGGCCGAGTATTCGTACAACACCGCTTTCCACTCAGCCATAGGGATGACACCCTTTGAGGCGGTGTATGGACGAGTACCACCGACGCTGCGAGTTTATGATCCACTGTCACATGCGGACCGGACAGAGGCAGATTTTGAGCTCTTAGACCGCGATGCTACCTTACGGCGGTTAAAGTTCCACATAACGACTGCGCAGAACAGGATAAAGCAGCTGCATGATCGGAAGCACAGAGATCCAGTATACAAGGTGGGCAACTGGGTATTCGTCAAGGTGCAGCCTTATCGACAGTTGACACTGCGGCCCATGGCGAACCAGAAGCTCTCTCATCGCTTCTATGGGCCCTTTCAGATAATGGAGCGCATTGGACCCGTGGCGTATCGCTTGGACTTGCCGACTACATCGAGAGTTCACCCGGTATTCCACATGTCGCTTCTGAGGGCCCGGCTTGGACCCAAGACATCTGTCGGCCCAATCATACATGAGCCACCGGAGGACGAGGTAGTGGAGCCGGTTCGAGTGCTGGCGAAGCGTAGAATACGAGTAGAAGGACGACTGGAAACCCAGATACTAGTGGAGTGGCTGAGGAGAGCAGCAGACCAGGCCACATGGGAGTTTGAGACTGAGATACTTGATCGTTTCCCTGACTTCCGACCTTGAGGACAAGGTTAAGGGAAGCGTGGTGGAGTGATGCGGTTGGATCCACTAGACCGCCTCGGACTTAATCATTTGGTTATTTTTGCTTTTGAGTCCTTGATGTTAATTTTATTTCAGCATAGCCTTGCTCGGGTTAGCCGACTTGGCCTTTATTAGAGTCGCTTTGGGTTTAGTTGTTTCTTGAATTCAATTAGATCAAGTCAAGTTAAGGAGTCCGGTAGCCACCTATAAATAGATGTGGTGAGCACCTATTTCAGCATGCAAAAATTGATTGAAAGGCTTTTGCCCTAACTCTCTTCCCTTCTCTCTTCTCTTCTTGCGACGCCTTCCTCCTCTCCCTAGGCCGCCGTCCAAGGCCGCCGCCCCCTCCTTCATCCGGCTGCACCACCTCTGTCCCGAGAGGCCAGCCACCTCCTCCCTCTTCTTCCTCCCCTCCTTGATCCCTTCCACCTTCTACAAACAACTCCTTCCCGTTGGATTTTCAGCCCGTCCTTCCCTGCGCAGTCATCAGTCGGAGGCTGATATCTTAAGATTCCGACGTCATCTCTAGACCCACGACCACCGCTGGAAAGCTAACGCGGAGATCTACAACATATCCAAAATTGAGATCAATCTGACGGACGGATCTTTAGAAATTGTGTCTGCAATCAGGTCGGAACTACCCTTCCAGAAATCAAGAAGAGTCAAGAATCTTGGGATACGGATCAAATCCTATCGGATCGCATCAACCCCTTGATTCAATCCCTTGATTGAGTCAAGTTACAAGATATTAGAACAAGAATTTAAAACAAATACAAGCTTCTTAAACAAGCAAATATAGCAATGTAAACAAGTAGAGTAAAGAGAAGAAGCCCTCAAATAAATTTGTAGATAAAGGAACTCGGCTTCTTCTTTACTTGACCCTCTTCTGATTTTGCATGAAGTAGAGGATTACCGAGGCAGCACACAGTTGGTAAGGAAGCTTTGGGATTCACTTGGATGCTCTTCTTCTCTCTCTTTTACTTTGAATGGCCCTTTTGTGCTTTTGGAAGCTTTCTCTTGTAATCTCTTTGAAATCTCTTTCCTAAATGTTCTCTCCCACTTCCATACTTCTCCCCTAGCTCTCCTCTTGATTTTATAGCTTTAGATGGCGTGGAAACAAAAATCTAGCCATTAGAGACAAAAATAGAGCCGTTGGAGTCAAGAAAAAACTAGCCGTTATGCCTCCCAGCATGCTAGAGTCGACTCGGCTGAAGCAGGAGTCGACTCGGCTGAAGCAAGAGTCGACTCGGCTAAAATAGGAGTCGATCGTGAATAGTAGTCTGCCGGCACTGTAGCTGGGAGTCGACTCCGCACTGTAGCGCTGAAGTTGGAGTCGACTCGAACACTGTAGCGCTGAAAAATAACTCTCTGTCTTTTTGCCTGTTTTCAGTCGGAGTCGACTCGTGGAGTCCCGGAGTCGACTCAAGCACTGTTCCTTGAAACTCCAGAGTGCCAGAGTCGACTCGAGGACTATTCTTTTGAATCTTTCTTTAAATTTGCTCCTCCAACTTGAATTCTTTGAACTTGAAACTTGGGCCAATGAAGTGTAGGTTTCTTCCAACTTTTCTTGAGAGCTTTTGAGGCCTTCTTGTATTTTTCCAACTTGCTATGTTTCTTGCAAAACAAATTATCTTTCTTCTTGCAACACAAACATTAGTATTTATACTTCAAGATTTTGTGATCATCAAAATCAATCTTTAAATCAATCTTTGGGTCATCAGTCTCCCCCTTTTTGATGATGACAAAACTTGGAGTATATACAATATAAAATATATTGTGTTCTAGAAGTAATGCATAGCTAAGTTGTTTGAAGTAGAAAATATATATCTTTAAAATATACTTCATGATAATGCTTTAGATTTAATCAACTTAACATAATCAACACATAAAGCATTATGAGCATATACTTAGATATTTCTCCTCCTTTTTGACAACATCAAAAAGATTGCAAGATAATGAAACATTAAGCACAAAGATAAGAATACTCAAATATTTCTTTTTCTTTTTGTACTCTGATTTGCATGTCAAATTATTGCAAAAATATGAATCATATAACTCAAGGCAATAATGTTAGAAAAAGATTAATGAGCATAGACAAGAGCCAATTAAGATAATTTCAGAGGAGAACACATCGAATGTAATTCCAAAAATAGTTTTCAAATCAAGTGTAGGTAGAATCTTTCTTAAGTTAATTCAAGAAGTACCACAAATGATATTCAAGAAAAGCACGAATGAAAATCTAACCTCTCTTCAATAATAAGTATGAAAGCTTGTTCATTTAAGATCTTTTGCCTAATATATTAAGTATTTTAACAACATGAGAGCAATTTAACTAATTTTCAGAGTATAAGAGCAATATATTAAGTATGATTGCAAAGTTCTTTTATGATGTAAAAATATTGTGGCATAAACACCAAAATATGAATTCATGCAATTTATGATATATCTTAGAGCATACATAAAATTCAAGGCTTTGAAGATTCTTTTAAAGCTCTTTTAAAGACTTTATTTCTTTAAAAAATAAGCATAATTTGATACATAAAAATATGAATTGGCACTAAATTGAAGTTCTAAAGAGCAAGCCAATTAGGACTCATTAGTGAATTCCAAAATAGATTTTCTGAGAGATACTCAAGAAAATTCAACACATTATTCTTCCCCTTTTTCATTAAGTTAGAGGCTCTTAAGATCAACTGTTTGAATTGCAATTTGGTTCTTGATTTATGCACAAGATATATTAACCAAATAATAAGCCTCAAGGTGTATCATAAAGATTTTCAGATTTAAATTTCAGATGATACATATTGGAGAGTATTAGGATCACTTTTCATTTAGTATTCTTTCTCTCTCCTTTAGTTATAGATTTATGCGATTAAGTTCCATATGATCTCTCCTTCTGAAATTTTCTTTCTCCCCCTCAATTGATCATTCCATTTAAGAGTTTAGAATTTGAAGATAATGTTCAATAAAATTGTCAATCTCGAAAATATATTTTCTATAAGTTTCAGCTTATTTTCATAAGACTCAAGGTTTGAAATAAGACAATCTTTATAGAACTCATCTCAATGTATAAACTTATTATATAATTAAAGCAAGTCTTGCAATATAAGGAGGTTCATCAAAATCAATCCATAACGTATAGAAGATATTTATCAAATGGACGTGATATTTTGCATTTAGATTGAATATCCAAAGCTCCCCCTCAAAAGATGCATTCTTCTTTAATCATTCTTTTCTTTGTTGAATTTCAGATTTTGAATAGAACTGAAATTCTATGATATCAAGAATGTAGAGTGATCTAGAATTATTCAAAATTTGTACCAATTACTCTTTCTAATCCTTCAAGAACAAATTATGCTTTCTCTAAATCTTTGAGAAAATGTATAGAAATATTAATCAGAAAATGATTCATTTGAAGCTCAAATTCTTTCAAAAGCATTTACATTTTCTTTCTTTTAAGAATCATTTGAGTGAGCTGAAATGTTTCTAGACTTAAGATCATTCACTCTTTTAATAATATATATATATATATTTTGATGGAAGTCTTTAATAATGTAGGAGAGAAAAACATATAGATGATCATTGAAGTATATATATTTATATAACTCAATTTCTTAATCATAGTTTTTTAGCAATGTATACATGAAGCACAATAAATCTTTTTAATATCAAAATAAAATCATATATTTAAAAATATTTGTTTGCAATCAAGATCATTGAAAGACTCATCATTTAGACCAATATTAGTACACTTTAAGGATAAGAAAAGATATGTTTCGGATGCGTATCGAGACAATCAACCAAGGCATCAAAATTAATTCTGTTTTTCTTATGTTAAAATTTTCATTTAGAAATCATATTGAGTTATTCTCCTGAATAACGCGATCATTGAAGCATATAACTAAGGTTACAAAGATGTAACGATATAAGCATTTCTAAGTTAAGTTTAAGCTTTTATACAAAATCAGATTCTGAATTTTTATAAAAATTTCCAAGAAGGCTATCAAAATTATAATTTGAGATATGTATCTTCTACATTGTAACTCATCTTAAATCACTAAGATTGAAAACACATATTTCAATAACATTAGAGCACTTTCAGAGTCTTTATATTTAATATTGAGTTTCGATACAAGATGGAGGATATTTTAACAAGTATTAGGACATTATGTATCAAAGTTAGGCTAGTAGAAAGATAGATCAAGATCAATTCATTTTACCTAAATAGAAATATCCTTCTCTTCTTCTTTTTGTAAATCTATTTAACTTTTAAAGATAATCGTGAATGATAAAACTGAATTTTTTTTAATATTATTTAAAAAAAGATTTATGTAGTATTTCAAACATTCAAGCATTGGAACACAAGTTAGTTTGAGGCAAGGGTGAAGCAAAGACTTGTGAGCAAAGTTAAAACATATTTCAATCAACTTATCCAAGCATGGAGCATTACAAAATATTGAGAACCCATAATTCAAAACATCATGCCACATGCAAAATATATTATGTGTTAAGTCATGCATTAAAATATTAAGAACAAGCATGTCAAGGATCAAAATCAATTCTTTTCAAATAAACTCCCTCTATTTAAATATAATCTTCCACTAATTTTATCCTTAAGGTGTGTTTCCAAGTGATTAAAACTTGACTTGATTCTTCTTATATACTTTCATTTACTTTGTCATTCATTTTCTCATTTTTTTTTGAATTTCTTTTCTTAACCAATTAACGAACATTTTGATATTGTTTTTCTTTTTTACTTGCTTATGTTCTATACTCTATTTGCTCCCTATCCGGTGGAGTTGGAAGGGGCACGAGGTACTACCACTAGCCTCCCTCTTGTGCCCTCCCTAATATACCCTACACCGAATAGTTGGGTCAAATAGTGCCGGGTACTACCACTAGCCTCCCCATTGGCACCATCCCTATGATGAGCAATATAGAAAGGTTAAAATGTTCACTTCAAACTCTCCCTGTTTAAGTGTAATTAATTACGGATTTTATCCCTTTCAAAAGAATGCTCACACAAGTCTCACAAATGTGCCGAATATATTATACTTGTTTTGCTTTTCCTTAAGATTGGAGTATTTGCCTTTACTTAGATTTTACTTTTCTTAAATAATATCCATTTTCTTTTCTTTATCTCTCTCTCTTTTTGTTATTCTCAAGTAATTTACATGAAAGAACAGAATAAAGAAATAATCTTATGTATCATATAGATGTATATCATGCAAACAACATTTTCATTATGCTCAAGTATTCATAGCTTCTCACAAGTCATTTTAAATCAGCATTTTAAGCATATACTTGTGTATTTCATGGTTATAATATAGGCAAAGGAATATTTTAGTTTGAGCAAACCATGAATCAATTTCTAAAAGCATAAGTCAATTAATACATATATAGACATGATATCAAGAAATTAATAATTAAAGATTTTAACCATGCCACAATAAGATTTAAGTTATTGACTTTGCTCAGCTAATTTATGAGAGAGGTATCTAAAATTACCGATTCATTCTATATTCTTCAAGTCAAACTAGATTTCTTATGTGTGAACTTTTGGCTGAAGAAGGTCCTCTTTCTTGTTTGCATGTGAATGTTTATTGTATCTTATGTGGAGGTGTCCTTCAAGTTGAAATCTCTCATTTTCTTGCTCAAGGATCCTGCATTATTAACAAACTCCTTTTCTTTCTTGAAAGAAAGTCATTAGTTTCTTCAAGATACAAAACATTCATCCAACATATTTTTAACTAGATAACTCAATATAAGATATGACAATAGTTGAATGTTGAGTCACTTTACTCAAGAGACATCTAGAACCCCGGTTCTTCTCAGAATTTGTGCCACTTTTTGATGCATATAAGATTAAACCATGGATCATACCGATCAAATTACTTCTTTTTAATTTTAATTTCTATGAAAATATTGCCTAAATATAAGCAAGCACATATCACTTGAACTAAAAAGATAGTTTCATTAACCAAGATGGTTCAAGGACAAGCATGTGAGGCAATAGAAAGATTCATCAAGATCAAATCAATTTCTTATTTTCAAAATCAATTTATCTTAGATTCTATTTGCTTAAGATAATTGTCAATAAGGCATGCTAGCTAAGTTTTGATCTAATTGCCTTAAACAATTATTTCTATCAAAATTCAGATTATGATTCATTTGTTATCAATAAAATATGATTCATTAGAGTTAGATTGAAGTCTTGCATAAGGGCACATAATGAGCATACAATCTGGTCTACTAGCTGTATGATAAAATAATTATTCTATCATGCTTCAATACAGCTTTAAAACAATAGATCTACTTTGCTCATCCTTTTCAAATTCTACAAGATGGGGTCATAGACATACCTTCTTCATGCCAATCTTCTATAAGAGTTTTCTTGTGGACTAACTTTGGTCAATGAAGATCCCCTTCCTTGTTTATCTTAATTTGGAGTTCGAAAGAAAATGTTAATTCATTCATTATACATATTTCAAACTTACTTTGCATGAGCATAGTAGAATCTCCATATAAATTTTCATTAGTAGAACCAAAAATGATGCCATCAATGTATGCTTTGAGCAAGCAAGATATCACAAATTTTTTTTTTTTAATGTATAGATTTATCATTATTACTTTTTATCAAAAAGTTACTCAAACTTTTATATCATGCTTTTGATGCTTGTTCCAAATCATATATTGCTTTATCATATTTGTAATGAGTGTTTTCAAATAAGGTGGTTATTTTACATAGATCTTTTTAATAAAATAACCACATAGGAGTGCATTTTACACATTCATTTGACAGAATATAAAGCTCATAAAGCAAGCAAATGATAATGGTGATCTTTACTTCTAATCATGCAAGAATTTCATCAAGATCTATTTCATCTTTTCTTGATTTAGTCTTTTAATAGTCATCAATTTTTCTTCATTAAGTGCATTTCTAAAAAACTCAATTTGGTTCTAATTATTAACAAGTTTTCAGATTGTTATATGCAAAAGATTAACCATATACATATATAATTTGATTTTAGTATCTTGATAATAAATCATTAGTCTCATAAAGAATAAAATAAATTGATATTTCTATAACTAGAATCTTTTCATTGAATGTTCTATATGCATTGCTTGATGAATGATATCCAATGATAGAAATATCTTTATCAAATTTGGCATTATTTTCAAAAGATCATATCATGCATAACATATACTACTGAAAAATATGAAAGATATGCAATAGATCATTTTTTATTTTTCAGAAGATCAAATGGAGTTTTCATCAAAAAATAGATCTAATAGAAACCATATATATGACAAGCAATGATGATAGCTTTAAAAAAAAATCATTTAAGTAGATAACTATCATACAACATTGCCTTTTTCATTTCTTCAAGGATTCTATTAATCCTATTTTACTTATGGTGTTCTTGGTGCAAAAACAATTGTATTCAATATTATTTTCTGTGCACAGCTTAATACAAAATTGGTTTTCAAAACTATGCCATGATACTTCTTTATTTTCATAGTTTGCAAACCTTTTTCATTTGAACCCTTTTTGTGAGTTTGTGCCAATGTAGAAAATATTTCAATTTGAGTGCCAAGAACAGAACTAATGTAAGCTTTTGAAAACTTAGTAATGGAAACAACACCTTTAGATTTAGAAACTGATTTTTGTTTGTTTCCTTAGGTAACATGCATAGCAAACTTTGACCTTTCAGAAGATAATCTAAGTAAGCCAATGGCAAGGTCTTTTGAGATTAAGTACATACTAGCATGAGTTGATTTTATATGTCAAAGATGGTTTCTTTAATCTTGGTATTCATAGTGCATATATTCAAAGGCATACCAAGTATACATTTTCATATCTATGATCGATAAACAATAATGCCATCGATAAAAACTCTCAATCAAGCATATAGAGAATTCATAGAGTTATTCTTAATAAATTGATTAATCATTTAGCAACTTATCCAATAGTGAGTAAAGCATACTATAAAATGAAGTGATTTGATTATATTTCCAAAAGTATTTTCTATATTACAAAATTGATCAATACTTGCAATTCATATTTTAATCAAATGCTAAAGCAAAAATAATGATGAGATGCAAGGGTTACTGATTTTATTATTATTATTTTTTTATTACTTTTCATAAGTATATTTTAAGTTTTATTTTTTGACGTGTGTCTAGAACACCCATTTGTATGAAAGTTCTATTTGTTCCATGGGTATCTTGGCACACCTACATCTACATCCTCATATTTTCATTTTGGGTACCCAAGCTTGCTTGGGTCCTTGAGAGTTAGGACATATAGTTCCTTTTGGAATCCAAATTTGTTTAATTGTAATAACTTTACCACTTGATTTAATTATGTTGGAACGATAGGTAAAGTTGTTATGCCCATTCTTTTCATGTTTGAAATAAGTTATCTTATTTAATGGTTTGCTTGGTGAATTGATAACCTTTTTCTCTAGAGATTTATTGTTAAGTAAAGGAGTCAAGCCAAGTTTTGATTTATCATAAGCAACATATTGGCTTTCAAACATCATTTTTAATCTTTCTGAACTTACAGTGAATTTATTAATAAAAGATTTTAATTGGTTAATTTCTTTACTTAAGTTTTGATTTTCTTTAATTAAACTCTGATTTTTTTGAATCAATTGTTCTAAATTTAACCTTAAGCTTTCATTTTCAGAATTTAGTTTATCTTGTATTTCATCACTAGAATTTCTTTCTTTTGAAATTTTCAGATTTAGTTTCTTAAGATTTTTATTCTTCATAGCTAATTTTCTACATTCACCATACAAATCATGAAAAGCATTTAATAATTCATCATAAGGAAATTCTTCTTGAAAATCATTTGATGTAAAAGTAGATTCAGATTTTACCTTATCTTCTTATGCCATAAAGCACAAGTTAGTTACCTCTTGTAGTTCTTTGGAGCTAATATCATCATTGTTGCTCCTAGCTCTCATTTTCTTGTTTGACTCTTCCTTGGTCAAGGCTTTCTTCCTTTTTATCTCTTTCTTTCTTTCATCTTGCTTCCTCTTCTTCTTTGTCTTTAGGAAGCTTTTAAATTTTTTTGTTGTTCTTTCTTTCTCGAGTCGACTCGGGTTTACTTGGAGTCGACTCGACTGACTTGAGAGTCGACTCGACTGACTTGAGAGTCGACTCGAGATCTTCGGGAGACGTCTCGTTCTCAGAGGCCTAAAGGATGATTCTTTGTCTTTTGAACTGTTCTGCCTCGGAGTCGACTCGGGCCTTGTTGGAGTCGACTCGGCTAACTTGGGAGTCGACTCTGAAATACTTGGAGTCGACTCGTTCACAGGATCTTTAAGACTGAGTCTCTGCCTTTCAGACTGTTCTTCTCTAGGAGTCGACTCGGACAAACTGGGAGTCGACTCGGCTAATATGGAAGATTCTGCAGTCTCATTGTTAGTATGCAATTGAAGCACATGTGAGCTAATCTGAGATTTATCATAAATATTTCTTAAAGTATCCCAAATTTCTTTAGCAGATAAGCATGCAGAAATCTTATGAAATATAGATTCATGGATAGCACAATATAGAAAGTTCATAGCATTAGCATTCAATTGTGCTAAGTCTTTTTCATTGATATTTTGAGAGAGTGTGTGAGGTCCATTTATAATGATATTCCATATTTTATAGTTTTGTGATTGAACAAAAATTTTCATTCTAGCTTTCCATTGAATATAGTAAGTTCCATCAAACAGTGGAGGTTTGTTTATGGAAAGTCCCTCGGCAAATAATATGTTATGTGGGGTTGTCATAATCTTTAGCTGTAGTCGGTTAAGACTATAATTAATAGAAGAGCACCTGCTCTGATACCACTTGTTGCCCCAGGTGACAACCCAAGAGGGGGGGTGAATTGGGTTTTCTAAAAATTATGTTCCCTAATTTTTACTTTGAATAGAATGCAGCGGAATGATAAGATGTTATTTACTTAAGCTCTAGGCAATTACAAGTAAAGCAGTGGAAAATTAAGCTAGAGCAATTATACTATGGCTTTAGGGTGCAATTGATCTAAAATTAACTTATAGTTGTATGATCAATTTTAATCTATGTGTATGGTAAGAATGGAGTGGAAGCTAAGCAAATTCTAAACAATCACTTGTAACTCTATAGAAAACAAAGCTAGAGATATTACACAATCAAGAATGAATGTGAGGCATGAAATACAAGAGATAAGGCATCACAAACACAAAGATGTATAGTGGTTCGGTGCACCCCAGCACCTACATCTACTCCCCAAGACCTCTTGGGAATTTTACTATAATCCCTCATATTATAGTTGGTTGTTTTACAAGCTCACAACCCAACTTGTTGTTTTGCGAGATCACAACGAACTCGGTCGGTTTTCACAGGCTCACCGACTAGAACCAACCAATTGTTTTCACGGGCTCACAATCCAACCCAGTTGGTTTTCCCAAAGGCTCACCAACCACAACCTTACAATGATTGTTTTCCGGGTTCACAATCAACCCAGTTGGTTTTTCCAAAGGCTCACCAACCACAACCTTACAATGATTGTTTTCCGGGTTCACAATCAACCCAGTTGGTTTTCCCAAAGGCTCACCAACCACAACCTTACAACGTTGGTTTTTTTTCCTTTGGCTCACCAACAAACCTTAACCCCTTGATTCAATCCCTTGATTGAATCAAGTTACAAGATATTAGAACAAGAATTTAAAACAAATACAAGCTTCTTAAACAAGCAAATATAGCAATGTAAACAAGTAGAGTAAAGAGAAGAAGGCCTCAAACAAATTTGTAGATGAAGGAACTCGGCTTCTTCTTTACTTGACCCTCTTCTGATTTTGCATGAAGTAGAGGATCACCGAGGCAGCACACAGTTGGTGAGGAAGCTTTGGGATTCACTTGGATGCTCTTCTTCTCTCTCTTTTACTTTGAATGGCCCTTTTGTGCTTTTGGAAGCTTTCTCTTGTAATCTCTTTGAAATCTCTTTCCTAAATATTCTCTCCCACTTCCATACTTCTCTCCTAGCTCTCCTCTTGATTTTATAGCTTTAGATGGCGTGGAAACAAAAATCTAGCCGTTAGAGACAAAAATAGAGCCGTTGGAGTCAAGAAAAAACTAGCCGTTATGCCTCCCAGCGTGCTAGAGTCGACTCGGCTGAAGCAGGAGTCGACTCGGCTGAAATAGGAGTCGACTCGTGAATAGTAGTCTGCCGGCACTGTAGCTGGGAGTCGACTCCGCATTGTAGCGCTGAAGTTGGAGTCGACTCGAGCACTGTAGCGCTGAAAAACAACTCTCTGTCTTTTTGCCTGTTTTCAGTCGGAGTCGACTCGTGGAGTCCCGGAGTCGACTCGAGCACTGTTCCTTGAAACTCCAGAGTGCCAGAGTCGATTCTAAACTTCCAGGAGTCGACTCGAGGACTATTCTTTTGAATCTTTCTGTAAATTTGCTCCTCCAACTTGAATTCTTTGAACTTGAAACTTGGGCCAATGAAGTGTAGGTTTCTTCCAACTTTTCTTGAGAGCTTTTGAGGCCTTCTTGTATTTTTCCAACTTGCTATGTTCCTTGCAAAACAAATTATCTTTCTTCTTGCAACACAAACATTAGTATTTATACTTCAGGGTTTTGTGATCATCAAAATCAATCTTTAAATCAATCTTTGGGTCATCAACGGCTGAATCAAAATTTGAGAGAATCTAATTTGCAGGGTGCGTGCGATTTGGGTTCAGAAATTAATGAATTTGACTTGACCTGCATACATTAGACTCGATCAATAAAAATAATCAAACTTGAATTATTTCTAATAATTTATTTAAATGCAATGATGAAGGGGAATGAATTTTCTTATGTTTAAATTTAAAATATATGCATAAAAATAATGATAAGTGCTATGAGGAAGATATTAATTCATGCATTATTTAGCACTTATCACTTGCCCGAGCCGAGCATAATCCTCTCGCAATAAAGGCGGTCTGACACTTTTGCCCAAATGTATGTGGAGTTCAAGCAATTCCATAACATACTAGGTGGTTACAACACACCTCTATGTTGTTATGCAGCGTCAGCGAATTGTTACAGCATAACTTAGAGTTTGTTGGAATGCGATTTGCTAAAGATGTGGGATTCCAGCTGTATATAAATTTAGAGGGCCTCCTAAGAAGGTATCAATAATGACCAAACACCTCAGGTAGGGAGAGACTCTGTCTCTCTATTTTTTTTCTTCATTTCCACCTAAAATTCTCCCACCGAAGACAAATCTGGCAAGCTCTCTGACTCCTTGTCCATTGTCTAGCAGGTGCATGGAGGCGGTCCGCATCAGCATCCTTAGATTGGTAGCAATAGAACTTATTAACAATATTTATAATTACAAATAATATATTTCATACGAATTAATTATCGAGGATTTGTGATATAGAGTAAAAATAAATAATTATATAATTATATAAGTTAAAATATTTATATTAGAAAATAGTGAAAATAAAATGTAGCATACAATGTAATATCATATCAACATTATTTAAAGGTTTACTATGTATCATATAATATCAAACGTGCATTGTGCAATGCCTATTCAAAAATAGTAAAATTAAAAATGTAAATTATTAAATATTATGGAATAGAAAGATCAAAGTATATGGTAATATAAAAATAATTAAAAAACAAATAATATAAAATAATAAAATTAAAATATTAAATAAAATAGATAAAACATAAAAAAATAGTATGAAAAATCAAAAAATATAATTAATATTAAGATAAAAAAGAATGTAATTTATGATATTAAAATATACAACTCATTAATTTAAATATTTGAATTCAAGTGCTATATATCCCTATTCCTTGCATTCCTTCATTTCATTAGGTGATGAGGCTCCAACGCGGGAATGAGCTTTTCCCAGCCATGGGAATTAGCGATGTTACTACTTAATTAGAAGCTGGTGAATTGAACCATAATTGTTAATAGCCGATGTCCTATGGCCATGGCAAAGGAACTTGATTACATGCATTGCTTACTAAAAGGAGCTTAATTTTTAATTTACTCATTTCAGCCACTAATATGGCATCATTTCATAGTTGACATTCTAAGGTCTCATAGCCATCAGCAAGCCAGAGGTCCTTGAGTTCAAAATTTCATCATCAAATTCTAGTGTTGAGGATTCTACGTCAATATCTTTTCTCATAATGCACTAGGTTAATTAATTAAATCTGGGTGCTGTTGAACTTTTCAGTAATATGACTTTTGTCAATGTAGTTTCTGTTTTGGTGTACGCGTGATTCTTGAGCAGACTGCCTCAAACATTACATGACGCAGTATGTCTCAGCCAGGAAGGCCTTAGCCCAAAATTTTGTTCATTAGACACGGAGTTCAACCACCACCCACCTCTTTACCTAGTCCAACAGACGTTTTAAATGAAATAATTAATTCTTCTCTCCCTCCATACCTCCCCTTTCCCTTTCTTGCTGTTTTTTTTTGGTGCGGTCTTTCTTGCTGTTTTTTTTTGGTACACCCTTTCTTGCCGTTAGCCGATGAATCAAAACCCCACGCACTCACAAACCTCCACCTGCAACCTCCTTGTTTTAATCCTCCTTTTCTTAATTCCCCATCAGAATGCATGTTGTCCAATCTTTAAAACCTTCTTTAGCGGCGAGATTAAGCAACTTAGTTGTCATCTCATCCTCCGCCCACCTTCCTTCTCCTGGCCTCTGGTGGTGGTGGCGGTGGTTGTGAGCCTCCACCCAACAAGCCAAACAAGGCTAACAAGGCACCCAACCAACAAACCCACGCCTAGGCTCTTCCATTTGGGGAGGAGAGGAGGAAATTAAGGGCGAAAGCAGTGAAGAAATGGGCGGTGAGGTGACCATGCCCCTGTCCCTGCTGAAGCTGGCCTGTAGAGTGCTGAATTATGCTGTAAGCTTCGTCGTCTTCTCCCTCCTCGACCTGCTCGACATCGTCCTGTGCTTCGTCTACAAGATCGTCGACTACTTTGTGGAGGCCGAGTGGAAGCCATGCTACTGCTCCTCCGCCAAGGACATGATCACCAGCAACGGCAATATCCTCGTGTCGGAGAACGGCGGCCCCAAGGTGGTGCGCCTCTGCAACACCAGGCTCCAATTGGAGGACATCTCCGACACGCTCTACTACCGCCCATCACGGGTGGCGGAAGCCTCTCGGAAGGCCGCCCTGGCCACCATTGCGCCCACGACCAGCACTTCACTGAGAGCACCGGCCAACGGCACCACCACCACCACCACCACCACCACCTTCACCATAAATTCCACCATCGTCGAGGTGCTCAGAGACAAGATGAGCCGGCGGCAACCACAGCTGGTCCCGCGCTGGTCCGACTGTGACTGCAAGACCTGCAATGGCTGGAGCTCTTCCCCGAGTTCCAACCTCTTCGTCCACGCTGAGGGACCGAGAGGTAAGAGTTAGCAAATCCATCCCAGATCTCAAAACTCTTTATCCAAGGTTCTGTTCAAATCGTTTACAATAATAAGTAGGGACTGAATTGGCCAGATGGAGTGTCGGCCAAGGAGGATGTGCTGTTTATCCATGGGTTCATATCCTCGTCGACGTTCTGGACGGAGACCGTCTTCCCTGAGTTCACCGAGGACACTAAACTGAGCCACCGGCTGTTCGCCGTCGACCTGCTGGGGTTCGGGCGGAGCCCGAAGCCGGCAGAGTCTCTCTATACATTGCGAGAGCACGTCGACATGATCGAGCGATCTGTGCTGGACAAGCATAACGTCAAGTCGTTCCACATTGTAGCGCATTCGTTGGGGTCCATCATAGCTCTCGCGCTCGCCGTCAAGCACCCGGAGGCCGTCAAGTCCCTGACATTGCTGGCGCCGGTGAGTATCCATTTCTTTAAGATCTTTTTAGAGTCCATATACAGTCGTTGCCGTTGTTGGTATTTCGTGGAGAGTTGTTAAGGAGGAGGGAGTCGTGGCAGCCATATTTTGCAGTGCCGAAGGGGGAGGACGGGGCGCAGTACATAATGCGGACGGTGGCGCCGAGGCGGGTGTGGCCACCCATCGCGTTCGGGGCGTCGATGGCATGCTGGTATGAGCACGTGAGCAGGACCATCTGCCTGCTGATCTGCAAGAACCACCGGGTGTGGGATTTCCTCTTCAAGCTCATCACGAGAAACAGGTATAACGCTATGGTTTATGGCAGTTATTTCGACCTTCCCGTATTACCTACCTTCCCACTCCTATATTCGTAAGCCATACTGTTCCAGTAAATGCACGGGGAAGCTTCAAAGGGACCACGCAATACTGCCTTGGCGACTAGCTAGCTGTTTAATTATCTGGCTGGAGAATTATCTCTCTTCGAGTGCACTAAATAGATGTCCCCTAGCCAGCGTAGCTTCTTTTTTTTTTTTACTTTTAATATATATTTTTTTTAAAAAAAGGGCTGCATAATTCTCCTCATAGCCATTCGCTAATTAGTGGCAGACAACTTGTTGGTGTGAAGCCTGGATTCACCCAATATCACCCCTAGCCGCACCACTCCACCTCGAGGATAAATAGAGTGGGGTATTGCACTGCATGGCATTAATGACTCAATAATTTATCGTTTTTATCCACCATTGTTACCTCTCCAATAATGGACGTACTACAGTTATCTCCCTGTCTGTAGTAATTACATAGAATTGACATCCAATGTAGTCTTGATCAGCTTGGACTCTAGGACAGTGTTGGCGAGGACAGAGGAGGCTTACTGTTCGAATGTGGAAGGGTCCTTGTTTCCCAGCTTACAGAAACAACGTGACATAGACCCATGCAAGAACGGATAAAAGAAATGGATCTAGACCCATACAAGACGGGCTCTTACACCAGGACTTCAATACTGTACTCTCTTCCTTTCTTTCTTTTTTTCTCCTTCAATAGAAAGAAGGGGCTACTCCCCACCCTCTATCCTATATCCTTTCACCAAGATGAGAGACTAGCTCCCGGTTAGATGGAAACCGTTCGTGGGACCGAGACATGGTATAATTAGGAGGTAAAAGGAGGACCGACAATCTGCAGAATCTTTATTCCATGGTAAAGAATACATTTTTTTAGGAAAAAAGAGGCAAAGGTCATAACCTCCCAACTAAAGTTCTGTGGTCCATCAAATAAAATTACAGTGCCACCTCTAAGTATTTCCTCAGAAAATTTACTGATACCATAGCACAAGTTGATAAGGTGAAGGGAGAGTAAGAACCGGCTATCAGTGTTTTTTTCCCACCACTGCCGCACAACTTTGCAGTACAAATGGAAATATGGCATTTATATGAGAACCATAATATTAGATACTATCCGTTAGTCCTCGGATTTCCACCATGAAGTGCACCTATAGGTCCATAGAATAAATATGACTTCCACCTACCACAGTGTGGACCTGCATGTGCTCTGCAAGGTGATGAAACTAATGAACTTAGCTCTTGAGGGTAAAACGAATTTAGCTGACAAGCATTGCTGCACACGCTCCACCGTGTATCCCAAACCAGCACCAGACATTTTGGATGACACATGGAACAGAAGGTTTCCTTGAGACTTTAGTATTGCCAAGAAAATTGAATAAGATGACAGCCCAAAGTTGTGCTCATCTCCCATCAAAAATATGCTTCATACTATCAAGCTCTACAAACTATACTTGCAGCCAATGGCTGTGGACATTGTGGTCTCATCATATATATATATATACCACAATGTGAAATCTAGGTAGGAGAAGTGCAGCACATGCTTCAATTCATGGCTTCAAGGTCTAGCTCAGCTTTTATGGGTTAAAGGGAGATAAAATAATTTTCTAGAAAATACCTATTTATCATTCCATTTGGTCATAAACACAAACACATATCTTGCACTTACAAGTATCACTTTACCTCAGGCACCACCCCAAATAGATAAGATATCATCATAAGGCAGATGGTAGATGTAGCGCATTCATGCAGAAAGTTTAGGAACAGCTACCTTTTCTTTCTTCCCTTTGATAGAGGCCTAGTTCTTTTTATTTAATTGCCATTTTGTGATTGCTTGTTATATTGTCATTTTATGTTTAATCCCCAACACATAGTTATATTTCTTTTACACATAGATCAGAGTGTTAACGTATAATAGCCATCAACAAAGGCTGAAAATAAATTTTCTAGTTAACAAGGTTAAACATAAATGGTAGCCGATTCAATAAGTGGCTCGAATTTTTGAATTTTTAATACATGCATTAAAGAGGGTGACATAAATGTAAGTCGCATCAGCGGAAGCCCAACTATCTAATCCAAGTCATCACCTAACTTTTCATGCTGGTATGTCAATGACATCGGAACATGAAATATAAGGTCCTTTTCTCATTAACGACTATTTATATGGTGTAATTTCTTAATATTAATGATGAGACCTTATTTTTTTCCTTAAGTAAAAAAACGTTTGTAATGCAATGTGAATTGTTTCGGTGCTAGCCCAATATGGACAAAAATTTCATTCATGAAAAAGGAGATTGGTCAAAATTTTGGCCAAAGCTTTTAGGAAATCTGGTGCTTTGATAGTACCATTCCGTACCTCCTTCATGGTAATCATGTGTCAATATCAAGTTTGAAACAAGTATATTTCCTTCTTAAATTTTTGGATAGGGGGTGTGTCTATCCTGCGAAAAAATCACCTTGCTTTGCATAAATCTACTATCGGACCGCACAATTGCCGCTTCGAGATCTATACAGGCAGATAAATATAAAAGTTCGAAGTGCTTTGAGATCTGTGTATGGTGTGATCCAACGATCAGCATCGCGAAAGAAGATCAATCATTCTTTCATATGAAAGATACGATCCAACCCCTTAATTCTTTCCCTCCTTTCTACCATAAAATTCAGGGTGGCTTCACCTCCCTTTCTTTTGGGGAAAAAAAGAAAAGAAAAATTGAATCCCCTGGAAGGCCATGCTCCTAAAAGAGGACTGCCAACCAACTGTGCTAGCACTTTTTTGTAGCAAATTATTTATATAATCTTGGTAATCAAGAGTTAATGAGGAGTGGAGTGCAGACCATCTACAACACTGGTCTCAAATCCTCTCAATTGCATTTTTCTTAGGAATAATGTGCTTCCTTAAACATTCCTAATTCCACGTACTACTTCTAAACAACAAAATAAAATCACTTTTCTAATGCATATTTTTAACATGAAATAGGATGAGGACATTCTTGATTGAGGGCTTCATGTGCCACACTCACAATGCAGCATGGCACACCTTGCACAACATCATTTGTGGGAGCTCAAGGAAGATGGACAGCTACCTTGATGCAGTAAGGGAGAATCTAAGCTGTGATGTCACAATTTTCCATGGCAGGAAAGATGAGCTCCTCCCTGCAGAATGTAGCTATGCTGTTGGATCCAAGATCCCTCGGGCTCGTGTTAAGGTCTTCGAGAACAAGGACCATATCACACTTGTTGTGGGGCAGGAAAAGGCTTTCGCTAGAGAGCTTGAAGAGATTTGGAGGAAAGCAAGTAAATAAGTAACTAAGGGAGAGAAAAAATGAGAAAAAAATTGAAAAACCCCTTAACTTTTCCCGTTTATGGCGAGAACAACTGTAATGGGAGATTGGGGGTTTTTCTGTCTCTATCTTCATCTTCCTCCTTTTCTTTCTCTCTCGCTTAAATTCTTACTTCTAAGTGTTATATTTCTCTTGGGTCATGTATTTTATTTGCTGCCCATTACGAAAGTGTGAAATATCTAATGATAAGTATGTTATCTAAATTAATTTATGCTAAGTGATATTACTTACTTTATGCATTTTTTTTTCATGTTACAATTGCACTTTAAAAGCTAAGGTGAAATAAATTTTGAGTTGGGTCATCTCCAAATGGAAGGCATGCGACCTCAAACCTTGCAGAATTTGAAGAGTGTGTCAATGTTCTTCCTGAGCTGGTGACCCCTGGCTTCCTGATGCATGCTAATCTCAACACAACTAGATATTATTCCACTACTTTCCCTCTCACTATTTTATTCCTTGAGCAATTTCCAGCAGGAGTGTAAATGGGTTAGTGATTTGCTTGATCCACATCAACGAATTTGGGACCAACTTTTATTTTAAATCCAACCCAATTCACTAATAATTTTGGTCAGGTTCGGTTGGATTGAAACAAGTGTGATGAGAAGTTTGGTTTGGGTTGGTCTAGGTAGAAATCCTATCACATGTAGTGTTGGACCAGGATTTAGTTCCGGGTTGAGTGAATTTCAAGTTAAAGAAACATCTACATATCCTCAACCATTACTTATAACTTTCTATCATAATTGTGTACATACAAAGACCGACAAAAAAAAAAAAAAAACCATGCAATACAACTAGTTTTTAGAAAAATATTTCATAGCATCTCATATTCCAGTAGGATCCGGTGCTCTAATGTTGGTTTAATCGCACCCCTCTAACATTTTATATAAAGCTATGTTAACTATGCATGTACTGCTGTCGTCAACAACCCATGCTTAAGCGACCAATATTTGTAGTGCCTATAAGTCTGTTATTTCAGTGATTTTGTTGAGCATGTCTACTTGTCAACTGGTTTATAAATAATAGTGTAACAATCTAGCACCTCATCTACTTTTTTTTCTTTCTTTTTTTTTTCTTTTTTTTTAATTTCTTTAGTTCTGCGTAGATAAAGTGCATAGCTATAATGTAGGATTACACACACTCGTACACACAGAAGGAGACTGGGATTGGGTTGGGGCTTGAGCCAGCGTGGCCTTTTCTTTGACTTTTAAATTCTTAAAATCCCATTCTCTCGTTTGGAGCAAAGGCCTGACGGGCCTGGGCTGAAGATGCTAATGGGTATAGTTGCTATCAAATTACCCAACATCATCAAATAGGAAGATTTCTTTGGTATACTCCTACTGCTACGAGGATTGGCACCTCCATTTTGAAAATGCTTTCTGGAAGAATTCCTACTAACTACTGGGACTGGCTTGAAGCCCAAAAGGTTTTCACCAGGCTGGCTTTTATTTTCTGAGATTAGGAAAGGCTTATCCTAACCTTCGCTACCTGTATGTACCACCCCCGCCACCTATACACACCTCATCTCTTCGTAACTTACCGTAAGAATCAATGAGCCAACTTCTGTTTGAGCGTCACCTCCAGAGAAGATTGGAAACAAGGAGACTAGATGCAAGTTACAGAATAAATAGTGTCCTTTTGCTTTATTTTCTTGAAACCATGACAAATATGGAACCAATGTAACTATTGTGTTTTTTTTTTTTTGGTACAACTGCTACTTACCCTACTCCATTATCGGCTACTTACCCTACTCCATTATAGGAGCAGCCAGCAGAATCAAGGCTACAATCTGGCACAAATGCGGATGCGCACGTGTGCGCCGGGAGGGGGGGGTTGCAGCATACCTCTCTGGAGTTCTACGCAGCATAGGAAGCGACCTAGTCTGCATCTCTGTTCGTCTTCCGATACACGTGCACTGCTTGAAAGGTGCTACAGTCTCTCAGCATCAGATGGATGTCGCAAAGTAAAAGACTTCCATCCCCCCTCCATCCCTCCTCCTATATCCAGTCAATCACTGTGGCCGAGTCTTCCTGAAAGACGATGCGCTCAGTTTCCAACCTCCGTCTCACGTAGAAGATGCCCTCCCAGGTTGCACTGGGCTCCACCGCTATAGCTGAAAGCCCATCGGCACTCCGCCCGCCCGCAACAATCATTTGTGAATCGTGACCTTTAATCATAAAACCCACACCGGCCTTACCACTGACTCTAGAACCACTACCATCAAAGTTTACCTTTAGATAGCCGAGGGGTGGAGACTCCAAAGAGATAAGGAGGAACCTGGGCCCTAAAGCAGCAGCACAGGGGTCCCAAATGTCCCTGGCCATCCGAGATAAACTCGCCGTAGTAGACCTAATGATCTCGGTCGCCTAAATACGGGCTCTCTCCACGATACTCCACAGAGACTCCTGCCTGTTGTCGAAAATCCGGGTGTTCCTATCCAACCATATGTGGTACGCCATATAGGCTAATTGGATTCCCCATGCCACCGTCCTCAGGCTCCGCACAATCTCCCTCAGCTGGTGTAGGAGGTCATCTGCAGATCAAATAGCCTGGCACTGGAGAAGGCCCGCGCAGCTCTAAAACTGTGTTGCCACTCGCATCCAAGCACCACATGGCTGATGGATTCCTTCGCATTCAAGCACCAAGCACAATTCGGAGTGATCCGAATATCCCTCCCCGCCAGCACTCTCCTCGTAGGTAGGCAACCCCAAGCCACTTTCCATAGAAATAGGGCCACACGAGGGTGGACCCACAACCTCCAAATCCACCTACCATCTATCTGCCTAACAACCTCCCCTCCCATCGCCCCCCAGATATTCATGGTGCGTACCCTGGATCTGCCTATAGCCGCCCAAACCAACCTGTCTATCACCTTCACAACGGGTAGCGAAATAGCCAGGATCATCTCAACCAGCTGCACCCCAAAGACCTCTCGAACCAGTGGCTCGTCCCACCTGCTCCGGCCCAAAACAATCAAGTCGCTAACTCAACGGCCTTTTAGCCTCGATGGATTGAAAAAGGTCAGTATACGACAAAGTGCCTGCTCAAATACCCAATTATCCTCTAGGGCATCTATAAAGCGCCCATCGCCCACCGCCCACCGGACTGCAACCTGCACCATCTGTGCATAGGAGCAAATCTCCCTCCATATAAAGGAGCATCGCCAACCAGCTTGGAACTCCCTCGTTGCCATGTAAACTCCATACTTGGCCCTTAGTAGAACACTCCATAAACAATCGGGCTCCAGTATAAAGCTGGCTGCATGTCACGCTACGAGAACCTCCCGCCTCACACCAAGGACTGGATCCCCAGATCACCCTGATGTATCGGCTAACAGGCTACCTCTCATCCCAGCGGGTGTATACCCCTTCGCCCTCCCTGGCTACCCTAAATGAAATTTCTAAACAACTACTCCAACTACCTCAGAAGGGATACCGACACTATGGCGTTCGATAGCAGATAGATCGGTATGGAGCTGAGAACCGATCGCACCAAGGTAACCCTTCCCATCGTCGACAATGCACCAGTCTACGCCTGATACTGAGCTCCACATCTGTACAATCCCCCCTCCGAAGCTGACGACCCATGATAGAAATCCCCAATTACCTCATGGTACCCTTCTGCTCCCCCACTCCCAGTATCTCCTTGGTAGATTGAGAATGATAGTGTTATTTTGATGATTAACAAGCATTTAACAAGAGTATGTTATAAGTTAAATCGATACTTCATTTATAAGTTCATTACTCTCAGTATATTTGTATAAATTGATATAGATACATTTCATTGTTTATATGAATGAATCTAACCTTGAGATGCAGCAAAGTGTGGATTGAGTCGACCCAAAGGATGATTAGGTCGACCCCGGCACATCAAGAAATCATTTGGCACACTTCTGCAAAAATGGCACAGATGAACAGTGAGTTGGGTCGACCCAAGGAAAGCATGAGTCGACCCAAACATCAAGATCCTCAAACAACTCAGAAAATGGTTCTCTGGATTTACTGAGAGGGTCGACCCAAGAAGAAGTTGAGTCGACCCAAGTAAACCTTGAGTTGACCCAAAGAAAGGTTGAGTCGACCCAAGTGAAGAAAGGCTGAAATTCAGGATTCTGAATTTTCTGAAAGTTGGGTCGACCGAAGAAAAATTTGAGCTGACCCAAGGTTTGAGTCGACCCAAGAAAAGTTTGAGCTGACCTAAGGGAAGGAAGGCTGAATTTCAAGTTTCTGTGTTTTCTGAGAGGGTCGACCCAAGGAATGTTTGAGTCGACCCAAGTGAAAGTTGGGTCGACCCAAGGACAGGTTGAGCCGACCCAAACACGGGCAGAAGCATAATGGCTAGTTGTGCAGAAATGCTTTTTGGACCCCCAACGGCTATAAACGGCTAGTTTCTTCAATCCAACGGTCAGGAAGGACTATTTGGAGGTTGGAGAAGTATTTAAGAGGGAGTATTCATTAGAGGAAGCAAACTTTGGAAAATACATCAAGTGCATTCAAGAGAGAACCCTAGCAAGGCAAGCTTCATCCAAGTGCTTCATTCAAGAATCAAAAGAAAGTGGTTGAGCAGATTTAAAGAGTCATCAAGAGCTCCATCCACCCTTGAAGAGTGAAGCATCCTTGACAAAGAAGAGAGAAGTCACATCAAGCGATAAATATTCTCTAAACTCTTCTTTGTAGATTATATTGTTATATTTGCTCATCTAGGAGTTTAAATCTTCTTCCTTTGTTTATTAAACTACTTGTAAAGGTTGGTTGGTTAGCCCGCAAAACCAACGGAATAGGTTGATTGGTGAACCCGAAAAACCAATTGTAAAGGTTCGTTGGTGAGCCCGTAAAACCAACAAAGGTTCGTTGGTGAGCCCGTAAAACCAACAAAGGTTTTTGGTGAACCCGGAAAACCAAAGTGTAAAGGTTCGTTGGTGAGCCCATAAAACCAACAAAGGTTTTTGGATTGTGAGCCCGGAAAATAATCCAACTGTAATCCGCGGGATTATAGTGAATTCCCAAGGGGTCGCTTGGGGAGTGGACGTAGGTGCTAAGAAGAGCACCGAACCACTATACTTCTTGTTGTTTGTATTGTGATTTGTTTAAGTTCACTAACTCATCATTTAACACAAGTAAGATAGTTAAAATTAAAAGAAACCAATTCACCCCCCCCCCTCTTGGCTTGTCGCCTTGGGCAACAAGTGGTATCAGAGCAAGGTGCTCTAATAGTACTCATTGATCTCACAATCAAGAGTTAAAGATCATGACAACCCAAGTGGGATGTTCTATGAGTGAGGGACAATTAATTGATAGACCTCCACTATTTGATGGTATAAACTACACATATTGGAAAGCACGCATGCGCATTTTCATTCAAGCACATGACTATGATTTATGGAGTATCATAGTCAATGGGCTACATACAAATGCTAATCATGATAAGAAAATGGCTCAGCAAAATGCAAAAGCCATGAATATTCTATATTATGCATTGGATGATAGTGAACTTAATAGCATATCTTTTTGCATAACTGCTAAGGAAATATGGAATATGCTTGAAGTTAAAAATGAATGCACTAACGTTTCTAGTGAATTTGAAACTAGTTCCGAAGAAGAAGAGCATCAAACTGAAACTGAAAATCTATGCTTTGTAGCACATGAAGATGAGGTATGTACTCGAACACAAAGTGATTTCTCATTCAAAAATCAAGTACATACTGAAGCTCAATCTGATTTTACATTTGATGAACTTCATGATGCTTTTTCTGATTTATACTTAGAATATAAGAAGCTTAGTTTAAAGAATAAAAAGCTAAATCAGAAAAATCTATCTCTTGCTGAAAGCTATGATATAACTCAGAAAAATAATAAATTACTTTCAGAAGACAATGAAAGGCTAACTAAAGAAGTTAACAAATTTAAGCCTATAGTTGAAAAATTTACTATCAGCTCTGAAAAACTGAACTTGATGATAAATAATCAAAGAGCTGAATTTGAAAAGGCTGGATTAGGATATCAATCTTGGTACACACAAAAATTCCTTAATGATATATGTGTTAAATCCTCCACTATCTATCCTAAAACGGATTCTAATTTATCTGATGAACCTAATGAACAAAAACAGAAAATTAAAAATCCATCATCTACTTATATTAAATCGATGTTTGTTAAATTTAATAAGAGTATGCAGAAATACATTCCTTATAATCCTAAAATCTGCAAGCCTATGGACAAAATAGCCATTAAGAAAATATGGGTTCCAAAAGGAACAATAATAGCTAACCTACAAGGACCCAAAAGAGCTTGGGTTCCTAAGTTGAAAATCTGAATATTTTCTGTAGGTGTGTCTAGCACTCAAGGCTCCAACAAAAGATGCTAATTTAGAAATTGGGTGCTCTAGACATATATTAAAGAATGAAACTTAAAATATACTTTAGAAAAATAATTGAAATGAAAAGAATAATGAAATTAGTAATCCTTGCATCTTATCATTCTCTTTGCCTTAGTATCTAATTAAAACATAAATTGGAGGTATTAATCATTTTTGTGATATAGGTAATATTTTTAAAAAATATAATCAAATCACTTCATTTTATAGTATGCCTTACTTACTGCTGGATAAGTTGTTAAATGATTAATCAATTTATTAAGAATAACTCTATGAATTCTCTATATGCTTGATTGAGAGTTTTTATCAATGGTATTATCTTATTGATCATAGACATGAGAATGTATACTTGGTATGCCTTTAAATATATGCACTATGAATACCAAGATTAAAGAAACCACTTTTGGCATATAAAATCAACTCATACTAGTATGGACTTAATCTCAAAAGACCTTGTCATTGGTTCACTTAGATTAATTCTCGCAAGGTCAAAGTTTGCTATGTATGTCATCTAGAAAAATAAACTAGAATCATTTCTAAATTTGAAAACATTGTTTCCACCTTTTAGCCGTTGGAAATTCTCCATAAGAACTTATTTGGATCTCTAGGATTGTGAACCTAGGAGATAAGCTTTCTAATTTTGTTATTATGGATGATTTCTCAAAGCTAATGTTGGTTTTATTCTTGGCACTTAAATTGAAATATTTTCTGTTTTGGCACAAACTTACAAAAGGTTTCAAATGAAAAAGGTTTGCAAACTGTGAAAATTCATGGCACAGCTTTGAAAACCAATTTGTTGATAAAATGGTATTGAATACAATTGTGCTTGCACCAAGAACACTATTGCATATAGGGGTTATAAAAATATTAAAAAAAAAATATAGAACCTTTGTTGTGTAAGGACAATGCTTTGTGATAGCAACTATCATCACAGCTTGTCATATTATAAGATTTCTATTAAATCTATTTTTAAAGAAAACCCCATGTGAACTCATGAAAAACAGAATCAAATGTTGCATACCTTCATGTTTTTCAGTTATACATATTATGTTCTCAAGAATGAAATATATGCCAAATCTGATAAAACAAGTATTTCTTTGGATATTACTCTTTAAGCAATGCATATAGAATATTCAATGAAAAGATACTAGTTGTAGAAAGATCAATTTATATTATTCTTATTAAAACTAGATCTTTTATTGAGAATATAGTTTATCACTTTGATTCTATGTAACAATCTGAATTTTGATAGAAACAACTATTTAAGATAATTTGATTAAAACTTAACTGGTATATCTTATTGATAATTATCTTAAGCAAATAGAATCTAAGCTAAATTGCTTTTGAAAATAAGAAATTGGTTTGACTTTGATAAATCTTCTTATTGCCTTACATGGGTGTCCTTGAACCATATTATTTAATAAAGTTATCTCTTTAGTTCAAGTGACTTGTACTTGCTTATATTTAGACAATCTCTTGAGTAAAGTGACTCAAATTCAATTATTGTCATGTCTCATGTTGAGTCATCTAGTTAAGAGATATGTTGTATGAATGTTTTTGTATCCTAGAGAACCTAATGAATTGCCTTCAAGAAAAGAAAAAGATTTTGCTAATGATACAGGATTTGTGAGCAAGAAATTTCAACTTGAAGGACACCTCGATGAAAGATACAATAAACATTCCCTTGGAAACAAAAAAAGAGGAAGATTTTCTTCAGCCAAGGGTGTAAAGAATCTAAAAGGTATTTGGCTTGAAGAATGCTAAATGCACTAGTAATCTAAACTCTTCTCTTGTGAGTTAGTTGAGCAAAATCAATAGTCTGAAATTATATGGTAGCATGATTAAACCTTTAATTGCTGATCATCTTGATATCATGCTTCATTCTCATGCTAGTGATGATTGTTTCATGGTGTGATTAAATTGAAGTTTACTTTTTCCTATATAATGCATAACCATGAAATACACAAGTTTATGCCTCAAATCTCTAATTCAAAATAACTTGTGATAAGCTATGAATCATTGGGCATAATGAAAATGCTGTTTGCATGATATACATTTATATGCAGCATATTAGATTAATTCTTTATTCTGCTCTTTCATGTAAATTACTTGAGAATAACAAAAAGAGGGAGATAAAGAAAAGAAAATGAACAATTATTCAAGGGAAGTAAAATCTAAGTAAAGGCAAATACTCCAATCTTTAGGAAAAGCAAAACAAGCATAATATATTTGGCACATTTGTGAGACTAATATGAACATTCCTTTGGAAGAGATAAAATCCGTAATAAAATACACTTAAACAGGGAGAGTTTGAAGTGAACATTTTAACATTTCTATATTGCTCATCATAGGGATGGTGCCAATGGGGAGGCTAGTGGTAGTACCCGGCACTATTTGACCCAACTATTCGGTGTAGGGTATATTAGGGATGGCACAAGAGGGAGGCTAGTGGTAGTACCTCGTGCCCCTTCCAACTCCACCGGATAGGGAGCAAATAGAGTATAGAGCATAAGAAGGTAAAAATGAAAGTATATAAGAAGAATCAAGTCAAATTTTTAATCACTTGAAAACACACTTTAAGGATGAAATCAGTGCAAGATTATATTTAAATAGGAGGAGTTTATTTGAAAAGAATTGATTTTGATCATTGACATGCTTGCTCTTAATATTTTAATGCATGACTTAACACATAATATATTTTGCATATGGCATGATGTCTTGAATTATGGGTTCTCAATATTTTGTAATGCTCCATGCTTGGACAATTTGATTGAATGTTTGAAATACTACATAAAATTTTTATTTGGTATTATTGAAAAGAAATTTCAGAATTGTCGTTCACAATCATCTTTAAAATCTGAAAGTTGAATAAATTTGTAAAAAGGAGAAGAGAAGGATATCTCTATTTAGGCAAAATGAATTGATTTTGTTTTATCCTTCAACTTGCTTAACTTTGGTATATAATGTTCAAATTCATACCAAAACTCAACATAAATACAAATATTCTGAATATGTTCTTATATGTTTGAAATATGTGTTTTCAATCGTAATGATTTAAGATGAGCTACAATGTGAAGATACATATCTCAAATTACAACTTTGAAAGCCTCCTTGAGAATCTTTATGAAATTCAGAATCTGATTTTGTATAAAAGCTTAAACTCAATATGAATTTCTAGATAAAACTACAGCTTAAGAAAAATAGAATAATTCTGATGCCTTGATTGCTTGCCCCGATACGCATCTGAAACATATCATTTCTTATCTTCAAAGTGTACTAATATTGGTCTGAATGATGTGTCTTTCGATGATCTTGATTGCAAACAAATATTTTTAAATATGTGATTTTATTTTGATATTGAAAAGATTTATTGTGCTTCATATATACATTGCTGAAAAACTTTGATTAAGAAATTGAGTTCTATAAATATATATACTTCAATGATCATCTATATGTTTTTTTCCTCTCTTACATTATTAAAGACTTCTATCAAAATATATATGTATATATATATTATTAAAAGAGTGAATGATCTTAAGTTTAGAAATATTTCAGCTCACTCAAATGATTCTTAAAAGAAAGAAAATGTAAATGCTTTTGAAAGAATTTGAGCTTCAAATGAATTATTTTCTGATTAATATTTCAGTACATTTTCTCAAAGATTAAGAGGAAGCATAACTTGTTCTTAAAAGATTAAAAAGAGTGATTGCTATAAATTTTGAATAATTCTAGATCACTCTACATTCTTGATATCATAAAGTTTCAGTTTTATTCACGTTTATCATTAAAATCTGAAATTCAATAAAAGATAAGGATAATTAAAGAAGAATGCATCTTTTAAGGGGGAGCTTTAGATATTCAGTATCTTATCCTAAAGTTACTTTAATTTGATGCATACCTTGAATTTTATGGATTGATTTTGATGAACCTCCTTATATTGCAAGACTTGCTTTAATTATATAATAAGTTTATACCTTGAGATGAGTTCTATAAAGGTTGTCTTATCTCAAACTATGAGTCTTATGAAAATAAAATATATTTTCGAGATTGACAATTTTATTGAACAAATTCTAAAACTCTCAAATGGAATGATTAATTAAGGGAGAGAAAGAAAATTTCAGAGGGAGAGATCATATAGAACTTAATCATGTAAATTCACAACTAAAGATGAGAGAAAGAATACTAAATGTAAAGTGGTATTAAACTTTGTGCCTCATTGAATATCTTTTGAAAGTTGGATTTTCATCTGTACTTAATTGGTAAATCACTTGTTTTGAAAACTAAGTGAAAAGGATTCCATTTGTCTTAGTATTGGAAATTTACTTTGGAATCTACTAATGAGCTCTTATTGGCTTGCACTTTAGTGTTTCAATCATGAGCCAATTCATTTTAATTGATTTTGATGATATGATCTTTAAAGGAGTAAAAGAAAGTCTTTAAGAGAGATTTCAAAGAACTTTCAAAGCCCTGAATTTTATGTATCCTACATTGCATAAATTCATATTTTGGTATTTATGCTCCAATACTTTTATATCATGAAAGAACTTTGAAGTCATTAAGAATTAAGGATTCAACATAATCTTATGTTTTTCGAGTATATAAGTTTTGATCTTTATCTGCTCTTATACTATACTCTAAAAATTAATTAGATTGCTCTCATGTTGCTATATACTTAATATATTAAAAAAAAAAGGTATTGAAGTTTCATTCGTGCTTTCTTTGAATATTATTCTTGATACTCCTTGAAATAACTTGAAAAAGATTCCATCTACACTTGATTTCAAAACTATCTTTGGAATCTACATTTAGAGATCACTTCTGGCTTATATCCTAAATATCTCATTCCTAAAGCCAAACACATAGAAATAAGATATGATTTTATTAGGGATCATGTGCAAAATGGAAACATATGTATTGAGCATATATGCACTGAAAAACAATTAGCCGACATATTCATAAAACCCTTGAGTGAAGATAGATTCTGCACGCTAAGGAGAGAATTAGGTATATGTGATCCTTTTTATTGAAGAAATATAAAAGGGAGCAAGTAGTCTCATGATACATTCCTCCAATTTCTAAAAATCCATGAAACATGAGTCAAACTTGTTATCTATAGATTCCTTACTCATGTATCATCGTTCCAGAAAGAATTTATAAGGATTGGAAGCAAGAAAAATTTTTAGTAGCAAAAAGAAAGAGAAAAGAAAAATTCTGCACTTGGGTCAACCCAACCCAGAATAGGGTCGACCCAACGTTGAGTCGACCCAAGAAGTTTCTTGAGTCGACCCAACGTCGGGATCCCACTGTTAAAAGGGGGACCCGTGAGCTATCTAGAGCACTGTTTATCCTTTGTCCTCTTCCGAAAACCTTATTTTTCCACTCTCAAATCTTCTCCAATCATCTCCAAACAGTAGATTACTTCAAGATCTTGGAGAAATGGGACCTGAGAGAGCCGTAGCCAAGCGATCCGGGAGAGTCTTATGATCTTGTTTAGAGACTAGGATACGTATCTAGTTCTCATATGTATTTGGTGGTTATCATGCATCTTTAAACTTTGATTGAGGAATATTGTATTTGCTTTTGCTTTTGATATACTAAAATGTTCCTATTTTGATCAATGAAGTTTGAAGTTTGGTATTTATTGCATCTTTTCCCATGTACCTATTTGATGATAACAAAAAGGGAGAGAAGTAAAGAAAGAGTAATAGGGGAGAAGTAAAGATATCTTTAGAGTAAATAGAGTAACAAAAAGGGGGAGAAGTAAAGAAAGAGTAATAAGAGGAGAAGTAAAGAAAGAAAGAGAAATAATTTGTAAAATAAATAGAAAATCATATAGGAAAGCATATACATCCAAGGGGGAGCAATTTGCAACAATGAAAATGATCAACTCAAAAATTTATATCAAATTTCAGAATTTGGCACACATAATTTCAGAATTTGGCACGCGCCTTTCACACCTCGATACATAATCTAAAACTCATGTTTTATCTCAAATTTTTGGAGTTTCATCTTTAATGAATTATAAATGAAAGGGGGAGTAACTCAAAAAGTCAAATTGGCAACATTTAAATGATATAGAGGGAGACTTCACTCTTATATATGAAAAGCTGAAATTCAGCAAGTTAAGCCCTTTTCAAAAACTGATTTTAAGATAAGTATCAATAGACTCATACTCTTTATTTTGTAATCATCAAAAAGGGGGAGATTGAGAATGATAGTGTTATTTTGATGATTAACAAGCATTTAACAAGAGTATGTTATAAGTTAAATCGATACTTCATTTATAAGTTCATTACTCTCAGTATATTTGTATAAATTGATATAGATACATTTTATTGTTTATATGAATGAATCTAACCTTGAGATGCAGCAAAGTGTGGATTGAGTCGACCCAAAGGATGATTAGGTCGACCCCGGCACATCAAGAAATCATTTGGCACACTTCTGCAAAAATGGCACAGATGAACAGTGAGTTGGGTCGACCCAAGGAAAGCATGAGTCGACCCAAACATCAAGATCCTCAAACAACTCAGAAAATGGTTCTCTGGATTTACTGAGAGGGTCGACCCAAGAAGAAGTTGAGTCGACCCAAGTAAACCTTGAGTTGACCCAAAGAAAGGTTGAGTCGACCCAAGTGAAGAAAGGCTGAAATTCAGGATTCTGAATTTTCTGAAAGTTGGGTCGACCCAAGAAAAGTTTGAGCTGACCCAAGGTTTGAGTCGACCCAAGAAAAGTTTGAGCTGACCCAAGGGAAGGAAGGCTGAATTTCAAGTTTCTGTATTTTCTGAGAGGGTCGACCCAAGGAATGTTTGAGTCGACCCAAGTGAAAGTTGGGTCGACCCAAGGACAGGTTGAGCCGACCCAAACACGGGCAGAAGCATAATGGCTAGTTGTGCAGAAATGCTTTTTGGACTCCCAACGGCTATAAACGGCTAGTTTCTTCAATCCAACGGTCAGGAAGGACTATTTGGAGGTTGGAGAAGTATTTAAGAGGGAGTATTCATTAGAGGAAGCAAGCTTTGGAAAATACATCAAGTGCATTCAAGAGAGAACCCTAGCAAGGCAAGCTTCATCCAAGTGCTTCATTCAAGAATCAAAAGAAAGTGGTTGAGCAGATTTAAAGAGTCATCAAGAGCTCCATCCATCCTTGAAGAGTGAAGCATCCTTGACAAAGAAGAGAGAAGTCACATCAAGCGATAAATATTCTCTAAACTCTTCTTTGTAGATTATATTGTTATATTTGCTCATCTAGGAGTTTAAATCTTTTTCCTTTGTTTATTAAACTACTTGTAAAGGTTGGTTGGTTAGCCCGCAAAACCAACGGAATAGGTTGATTGGTGAACCCGGAAAACCAATTGTAAAGGTTCGTTGGTGAGCCCGTAAAACCAACAAAGGTTCGTTGGTAAGCCCGTAAAACCAACAAAGGTTTTTGGTGAACCCGGAAAACCAAAGTGTAAAGGTTCGTTGGTGAGCCCGTAAAACCAACAAAGGTTTTTGGATTGTGAGCCCGGAAAACAATCCAACTGTAATCCGCGGAATTATAGTGAATTCCCAAGGGGTCGCTTGGGGAGTGGACGTAGGTGCTAAGGAGAGCACCGAACCAGTATACTTCTTGTTGTTTGTATTGTGATTTGTTTAAGTTCACTAACTCATCATTTAACACAAGTAAGATAGTTAAAATTAAAAGAAACCAATTCACCCCCCCCTCTTGGCTTGTCACCTTGGGCAACATAGATGCTTTTACTTGCGCCTTGGTTTTGGGGCTGAAACTGATCGCCGACTTGGCCAGGTTGACCTGCTGACCTGAGGCTGCATAATACTTTCCTACAATCCTCCGTATAACCCTTGCAGGCTATCTCGTAGCCCACACCAAAAGAAAGCAATCATCAACAAAAAGTAAGTGTGATACCTAAGTGGTCGCCGCCCTCGGGCTGTACACCACCAGTACCCGAGACTCCACTGCATGTCGCAGACCTCTAGATAGCGCATCTGAGCATAGAATGAAGAGTAGTAGCGATAGTGGACACCCCTGCTGCAGCCCAACAGATGACTCCAAAAAATGTGTAGGCGAGCCATTGATCAAAATGGTGAAGGAGGGAGATAGAACACACCCTATGACCCAGCCAATCCAATCCTCATGGAATCCAAAACTGGCCAGTAAGTACTGTAAGAAGTCCCAGCCAATCCTGACATAGGCCCTCTCCATATCTAGCTTGATCCTCATGAGGCTCCCTCCGACATGAGGCATTCTAAAGGTCATGCATGAACTCCTAGGCGATGAAAATGTTGTCGGAGATAACCCATCCCCCGACGGAGGTGCTCTGCTCAGGACTAATGAGCCTCGGTAAGATACACCTCAATCTAGCTACTAATACCTTGGTCGTGGCCTTGTACAGGGTGGTGCACAGACTAATAGGTCGGTAATGGCACGGCTCCACAGCATCCTGTCTCTTAGGAATCAAGATGACAAAGGTCTTCTTCTAATCCACAGGCATCGAGGCTGTGCTGAAGAACTGTTGGACCGCCACAGCCATGTCTCTTCTGATCACAGGCCAGTACCTTCTGAAAAATATGGGAGAGAAACCATCTAGCCCCAGAGTTTTATTCTCAACTAGGGACCAAAAAACCTCCGAATGTCCTTGGCCATGATCGGCCTGGTCAACACCGCATCCAACTCATCCGTGACCCTAGTAGCTGGTGGTTGTACAGTCTGCGGGCTCCCACTGCTCACCTGGTCCATCCACCTGTCCTAGTAGAACTACTCAAAAATCCACCTGATAGCATCGGGGTCCTCTGTGGTCTGACCGTCAGCTCCCCTGGTGACCTGAATTCTATTCCTTTGCCTTCTAATAATTGTTAACTGATGGAAGAACTTGGTATTTGTCCTTCTCCCTGATTCACTGTATCTTGGACTTCTGCTTCCATAGGTGTTGCCCAGAGATGGTCACCCAAGAGGAGGGTGAATTGGGTGTTTTAAAACTTTTTGACTAATTAAAACAAAACACACAAGTGTATGTGCAAAGGTAAAACTTAAAGGAGCAATCACAGTCAAACGCAAACACACAAAGATTTATAGTGGTTCGGAGCTTCCACTGCTCCTACATCCACTCCCCAAACACCTTTGGGAATTTCCACTATAATCAGCGATTACAGTACGGTAGTTTTGCGAGTTCACTACCCAACTCGTTGTTTTACCCCGGGCTAACAACGAACCCTACAATCCCCCAATTTAACCTAGGCTTGGGACGCCTATCCCTTGTTCCAAGTCCCTTGACTGGAACAAGCACAATAAACAAAGGTTTTACAAAGATTTAAAAGCTCTTAATGAAGCGAATATAACAATGAGAAATAATAAAACCCGGAAGAACCCTTTTAGCCGTTGGAAGCGTGAGTAATGGTGGTTCTTCCGATGTGGATCGCGTTGGCTTGAATGTGAGCTTTGAATGCCGAGTGGGAGTGAGTAGTTGAGCACGAAATCAGATGGAAAAGCTTGAATGCACTTGATTTCTCCTCTTGAAAGCTCTAACTCCCTTGAACCTCTTTTTCTTTCTTCTCTCTTGAATGATCTTGTGTTGGGTTGGTGAGAAGTTGTTGGAAGGCACTTAAAAGCTCCCTTTTATAGCCCAAAAGGCAATAGATCCGTTAGACACAAAAATATGACCGTTTGAAATTCAAATTTATCTGAAAAAGTGTGTCAGTCGTGTTCCAGGCGCTCCGGGGACGTCTCCGCTTCGACGCGAGACGTCTCGGCTGTATAAAATTTCTCTTGACGTTGTTTGGAGTCGACTCGGCACTTTTACAGGGACGTCTCTGAAGAAGAACGACTTGAATGCTTGTTCTTCTGTTTTTCTGAGAGAGTCGGCTCGGCACTTTACGGGGACGTCTCGGGATGTTTGCGTTTTTTCCATGGGGACGACTCCGCGACTTCGGGGACGACTCCGTAGTTGTATCACCGAAAAACATGTCCTCTGGAATCCCCTGAGAGAGTCGACTCCGCAGTCTCTGGGGACATCTCGGGAAGTCCGCTTTTTACTCGTGGGGACGACTCCGCGTCCTTCGGAGACGACTCGCGCGCATCCCTTGAAATCGGCCTTTCTGCCGCCTCTGAGAGAGTCGACTCCACAGAGTTAGGAGTCGACTCCGACCCTGCGAGACGCCTCGCCAGGTGCCGGGGACGTCTCCAGACGTGCCAATTCTTTCTGTTCGTGCCAGAGACGTCTCTGAGATAACCCGGAGACGTCTCGGCTGTCCCTGATCTGTTTTCTTCAACTCAAAAATTCTTCAATAAATCCTTGAAAAATATGGGAACTTGCCTAGACATTTCTTAACAATATTCTTAATAAAACACCTGAATTCCTCAAATAAATTGTTAAGATAAGTGGAATTATACTCTAGTGTTTTGTATTCATCAAAATTCATTAAGGGGTCAACAATCTCCCCCTTTTTGATGATGACAAAATACTGAGTATATGCAAAATTCGAAATTTAAACATATACACAGTATTTGATCAGATGTACAAGTATTGTGCTTTGGTTAGAGCTAGATATAGCGTGCATAATTCAAAATAGTCAACTTTCAGTTCTATCCTTATGCATAAGTATTGATCTTAGTAGCTCTTGAGCAATTTTAGCATATCAACTGAGTTTGAATCAAGTTAAGATGTAAGTTGATGAAATATTGATGCTGAAGACAATTGAAAGCTAAGCATTTTTTTGACTCCCCCTTTCTTTTCCAGAAGGGCAATTATCTTAAAGCCAATATTCTTCAATTTTATCTTTTCTAATTCAATTTTTAAGTATGAGTGTAAATTTTGCATTCCATATATTTGTTCTATTTTCTATTCCATATACTCCATATATTTGTTCTATTTTCTATTCCATATACTCCATATATTGGTTCTACTCCATACACTCCATATATTGGTTCTACTCCCTCTTTTTGTCATCAACAATGAAGGGGACAAATTTTCCTTAGGTACCTAAAACACAATTCCTAGTAGAATTCAGCATATTATCATGAATCACTCAAGGATATTCAAGTTATGCTCCCTCTGTCCAAGTTATTTTTATTAATGAATTCAGCATACATTTCACTCCCCCTTTGTTTTGGAATTCATTTCAGACCTTTTAAAAGTAGTTATCACAAGTTGTGCTCCCCCTGTTTCATATTCATTGATAAGTTGTGTCAAATTTGAACACTTAAGGTATGTTATGAGATTTTTTGTGGCACATCACAGAATTACATACACAAAGTTTGATTCCTCAAAATTAGAAACATACACAAGGTTTCAAAAGGAATTGTATGACATTCATATATCATTGCAATCATTTGAAGTCATTACAAGGTTAGAAAGGAAATCATTACAAGTATTGATTCCTAATACAAAAGAGGTTTCAAAATGAGCCTAGGATTTTACAAAAAAAAGTGAACCCTAGATGTTTACAAAATGTCCTTCAACGGCGACGTTGCTCAATAGCCCTAGCCGCAGCCTCTATAAATGCATTTATAGAATCCAGTAGAGTTCTAAACTGATCTCCCTGAGATTGATGAAAGGCTGCCACTAATGCTTCGAACTCAAGACTTGCCCTTTCAATTTTTCCTCTAAGTTGGGCAGCCACGGTGCCCACATTGCCTCCAGGGCTCGTCAACTCTTGAAGACCATCTAATATGATCTTCAATTTCTCCTGTAGCTCAATTGATCTTATAGTTTGGATGGTACCCACATGAACCAATTCTGATGCTGTAGCTTCTACCTGAGCTTTGATTTCCTTCAATTCTTGTAGGAGAGCTTCATGTGAGGTGCGAATGGGGGCCAGCTCAGCAGAGACTATGATCTCATCTCTTTCCTCATCTGCTGGCATATCACAGATGCTAGGGTGTGCATCTGCTCATCTGATAAAGTGAATGGCCCACTGACTGGAGGAGGAGGAGGCATAGAGGTGGATGGTCCAGCCGAGCTTGAAGGTACATCAGGGAAGGCCATAGGGCTATGTGGAGGAGAGTGGTGGTCGGGCTCCTGATGTGGGATCTCAGGCTCTAAGGTTTGGGATTTTCTTTTAGGGACCTTAACCCAAGATCCATCTACCTTGTGAAACTCCATTCTACGCATTGTGCTTTCATTGTAGTAGTCGGTGTTTCTTAAAGGTTTTGCCGGCTCATTTTCTGGAATTGGAACTTTGAAATGTTTGAACAGTAAGGTAAAGATCATCCCATATGGTATGATAAACCTAGAGTACCTATGACATATGGAGATGTAGTTTAACATAAGTCTAGGGAGGTTTAGGGGAATCCCTAGCAAGATATGGTGCATGATAGCTAAATCTCGCTCCGAAACGAAATCGAAGCGACCGATTTTTGGAAACAAGACCCGGTTAACAATGCTCAAAAGCAGTCTCATCTCGGCATTGAGGTCTTGGGAGTTAACTACATCAAGAGGGCCGCAGTCCTCTCTTCCTAAGAGTAGGTTTAGGGCAATCTCCCTTTGGGGATGTGAGGTCGGAGCCTCACCGTATTTAGGGATTTGTAATACGCTAGATAGAATATCCTCATTGATTTCTATCAATGTCCCTCAGACATATCCGGTATACCCCGAGTCCCCTAAGGCCATGTTGCTAAACATTTCTCTAACTAGGCCGGGATAGGTTGATGTGTTTAGGGTACATAGGTATTCCCAACCTTGGGCTCGGAGTCTCTCTCCAATAGAGAACCCCTCACTAGCTAAGAACTGGAAATCTATGAACCTACCCGTGGTTACTGTGCGATTTGCACAGGAAGGGGTCACGGTTGGCGGAGCAACCGGAGGAGACGGCGCGGAAGGCTCTTCCCTCCGTTCCTCGTCGTCGTTTGCTACCCTAGGACGCCTCCCACCCGTTCGCCTAGCTCTCTTAGGTGCCATGGATTGGAAACTCTAGGGAAATGGGGAGATTTTGGTTTGGTTTGTGGTGGAGAGAAAATGGAGGCTAGGGTTTTTCGTTGGGGACGAAAGAGGATAGCTCGGGTCGGCTCGAGCTATTTCGACCTAATTTAAAAACTTTCGTTCGGTCCCCGAGACGTCTCCGCGACTAATGCGAGACGTCTCGCCGGGGGGACGTCTCTGTGATTTGCTAGAGACGTCTCCGGCACTGAAAAATTTCAGACTGATTTCTATCTTTTCCCAATTTATTTTATTCAACCACAATAATCAACTTGATTTCTTTTGGTGAATATAGAGTGAGTTTGCTTGTGATCCTTCCCTTCAATAATACATCCTACAAAAGTTTTTATAATGATTTTTGAATTTATAAATATTGAAATGAGGAATGTTTGACCAAGTTTCGAATGCCTATGAAATAGGCTCTGAAAATATCTCCATGAAGAGTCCAAGGGAGGGTAACCATCCTCCAGAAAGTCAAACAATTCGTCATTTAACTTAGATAGATTCATGCTTTCACTTAATAGATACTAGGTTTGCTATTTGTGACCTTAAGGTGTATTACTAGCTTGAATAGCATTCACATGTATTTCTAGAGCTTACAAAGCTTTGCATTACAAGTTCAATCTAATTGCTAGGGTCATACAAGCACAAAGCATTCCTTAGAAAGTTGAACCTATCTTTATTAAGGGGCTTTGTAAAGATATCGGCCAATTGATTTTCAGTACATACATACTCAATCATCACATCATTTTTTAGCACATGATCCCTTATAAAGTGATGCCTAATCTCTATATGTTTTGATTTAGAGTGTTGGACAGGATTTTTTGTTAAATTAATTGCACTTGTATTATCACATCTAATTGGTATGTTGTCCATTTTGATACCGAAGTCTTCAAGTTGTTGCTTAATCCAAAGAACTTGGGCACAACAGCTTCCAGCTGCAATGTACTCAGCCTCAGCTGTGGATAAGGCAACTGAATTCTGTTTCTTGCTAAACCAAGAAACCAAATTAGCACCCAAGAATTGACATGTGCCACTTGTGCTTTTTCTGTCGAGTTTGCACCCGGCAAAATCAGCATCGGAATAAGCAATTAAATTTATGTCAGATTGTTTAGAATACCATAAGCCTACATTAGATGTCCCTACTAGATATCTGAAAATTCTTTTAACAGCTTGCAAGTGTGATTCCTTGGGACATGCTTGGTATCTAGCACACATGCAAACACTGAATAATATGTCTGGTCTACTAGCAGTAAGGTAAAGTAAAGAGCCTATCATATCTCTGTACAATTTGCAGTCTATATTTTTATCTTTTTCATCTTTGTCAAGCTTGCAACTTGAGCCCATGGGTGTGCTGATTTCCTTTGCATCCTTCATCTTGAATTTTTCCAACATTTCCTTGATATATTTGGACTGACTGATGAAGATGCCTTCCTCTGATTGTTTTATTTGTAGCCCAAGGAAGAAGTTGAGCTCACCCATCATGCTCATTTCAAATTCTCCCTGCATAAGCTTGGCAAACTCTTGACAAAGACTATCATTAGTAGTACCAAAAATTATATCATCCACATAAATTTGCACAAGCAATAAGTCATTCCCTTTTCTTTTAATGAAGAGGATTTTGTCTACATTTCCTCTTTTAAATTTATTTTCAATTAGGAAATTACTTAATCTTTCATACCATGCCCTAGGGGCTTGCTTAAGTCCATACAATGCTTTATGCAATTTATAAACATAATCTGGATGTAAGTGGTTTTCAAAACCTGGAGGTTGTCCTACATAAACTTCCTCCATTATATAACCATTTAAAAAGGCACTTTTTACATCCATTTGATAGAGTTTGAAATCCATGAAGCATGCGTATGCCAAAAGTAGTCTAATAGCCTCTAACCTAGCAACAGGAGCAAAAGTTTCATCAAAATCTATTCCTTCCTCCTGATTATAGCCTTTGGCAACTAGTCTAGCTTTGTTTCTTATTACTATTCCATCTTCATCTAGTTTATTTCTATATAACCACTTGGTGCCAATAATTGAAACATTAGGAGGTCTTTTCATTAGAGTCCAAACTTGATTTCTTTCAAATTGATTTAATTCCTCTTGCATAGCATTTATCCAATTTTCATCCTTTTCGGCTTCCTCTAGTGATTTGGGCTCTATTTGTGAAACGAATGCAAGATAATTACTAGTATTTCTTAGAGAGGATCTTGTTCTTACCCCTTGTGAAGGATCACCAAGGATTAGATCCCTTGGATGACCATGTGCATACCTCCATTCCCTCGGAAGATCTTGATTTCTTGCTTGGGGTTGATCTTCTTCATCTTGCTGAATCGTATCTTCCTTGACTTCATCCTCAAGTTGTTTGTCTTGTATGGAGAACTCCTTCATTCTGTCTTCAAGTATACCTGCATCACTATCTTCTTCTTTTCTAGAAGAATCTCCATTAGCTTCATCAAAAACAACATGAATGGATTCTTCAACAATGAGAGTTCTCTTGTTGAAGACCCTGTATGCTCTACTAGATGAGGAATAATCTAAGAAGATCCCCTCATCTGATTTAGCACTAAATTTACTTAGATTGTCCTTTCCATTGTTTAAAATAAAGCAGCGACAACCGAAAACATGAAAATAGCTTATATTGGGCTTCTTATTTTTCATTAACTCATAAGGTGTTTTCTTTAAGATAGATCTTACTAAAGCACGGTTTAAAATATGACATGCAGTATTTATTGCTTCAGCCCAAAAGTACTTTGGTAGATCCGATTCGCACAACAAGGTACGAGCCATATCTGCTAGTGTGCGATTCTTTCTTTCTACCACCCCATTTTGTTGGGGTGTCCTAGGGGCCGAGAAATTGTGATTGATACCGTTTTCTTCACAAAATTTTTCAAAGTACTGATTTTCAAACTCGGTACCATGATCACTCCTAATTGCTTTTAGTTTAAGATTAAGTTCATTCGAAATCCTATTATGAAACTTGATAAAAGCGGAAAAGGACTCATCTTTATGTGCAAGAAGTGAAACCCATGTAAAACGTAAAAAATCATCAACAATTACAAGACCAAATTTCTTACCCCCTAGACTAGCAGTTCTAGTAGGTCCAAATAAATCCATGTGAATTAGTTCTAAGGGTTTTGATGTCGAGACTATGTTCTTAGACTTAAAGGAACTTCTTGTTTGTTTTCCTAGTTGACATGCAGCACAGATTTTGTTCTTTTCAAAGTCTATTTTTGGTAATCCTTTGACTAGATCTTTTGTAATCAATTTAGAAATTAAATCCATGCTAGCATGCCCTAACCTACAATGCCATAACCAGCTAGTCTCATTGACTTTGGCATCCATGGCTACAAGACATTGGCCATCCTTCATGGTGAGATCATCAAGATCTACCATGTAAACATTTCCACGCCTATGTCCCGTAAGTATGATTTCATTGTCAATTGGACTACTAATTATGCATAGTGAAGATTCAAAAGACACTTTAAAGCCTTTGTCACAAAATTGACTTATACTTAATAAATTATGTTTTAATCCATTAACTAACAATACATTGTCAATAAATGAGGAGGGTGATATGAAGATTTTACCAACGCCAATGATTTGACCTTTAGCATTGTCTCCAAATGTGACTACTCCTCCTTCTTTCGATTTCAAGGTGACGAAAAGGCTCTTGTCACCGGTCATATGCCTTGAGCAACCACTATCAAGATACCACATTCTCTTTTTACTCCCGGCTGCAAGGCATACCTGCAAAATAATCATGTGAAGCTCTTAGGTACCCAAGTTTTCTTGGGTCCTTCTTGGTTAGTGTAGTTAGTCCCCTTAGGCACCCACACTTTAGTTGTGTTTTTACCTTTTACAAATGTATTCTTGTTAGATTGAATCTTTCTTTGAATGCAAGAATAGGCTTTATGTCTACTTTTTCCACAATGAAAGCAGGTAGGTTTTTCAGTTTTGGTATCTTTTACTTTCACAAAAAAGTTCTTTAGATATTTTTGTTGTTTGCTAGTTTTGTATCCTAATCCGGCTTTATTAAAAACAGCTCTTTGATTGGATAGAATAAGATTTAATTTTTCAGAACTAAGTGTAAATTTCTCCACAATTGGTTTGTACTTATGTACCTCATTTTTAAGAACCAAATTTTCTTTAACCAATTCTTCCTTATTATTTTTAAGGGATTCGACATTTTGGGTAAGTGAGGTATTACTATTGAGTAGGGATTTAACTTTTAGATTTAATTCCTTAATTAGTGTTTTTGCCGTTTTGTTTTCAATGCTAAGCTTTGAATTTTTATTTTCTAGGTCAATGGTGTTAACATTTTCAACGCTCTCCTTCTCAATCAATAGGTTTTTAATGTCATCCTTTAGTTTTTGATTGGAGGCCTTTAATTCTTTATTCTTTGCTCCTAACATACTACAATTACTCATGAGCTCTTGGAAAGCTTCATATAATTCTTCTAAAGTAAAATTTGTGGTTGAGCTTTGACATACCTCATCGTCTTCGAATGCCATGAAGCACAAGTTGGCGGTCTCTTCCTTCTCTTCCTCGGAGGATGATGTGTCACTATCATCCCAAGTTGCTTTCAACGCCTTCTTCTTCTTCTTTCCAAAGTGCTTCTTCTGTTGAGGGCATTCGGAATGGATGTGTCCCGGTCTCTTGCAATCATAACATATGATTGGGTCTCTTTCTTTTTCTTTTTCCTTTTCTCAATCATTTCTCCCTCCAAACTTCTTTCTTGGGAAGGGTTTCTTTCTTCTCATGAATTTCTTAAACTTTCTTACTATTAAGCCCAAGTCCTCATCTTCGCTTTCTTCTTCACTCTCACTAATTTCTTCTTCACACACACTCGAAGTAGCCTTGAGTGCGATTGTTTTCTTCTTCGGCAAATCTTCTTCATGTTGCTTCATTGTGAGCTCATGCGTCATCAATGAGCCCAATAGTTGTTCAAGTCCCAATGTGTTGAGGTCTTTAGCTTCCACGATCGCCGTGACCTTCGCTTCCCATGCTTTTAGCAAGGACCTGAGAATTTTACTCACAAGTTCTGGGTTAGTGTAGGATTTGCCCAAATTCTTTAGACCATTTATTATGTCCGTGAAGCGTGTGAACATGCATGAAATGGTTTCGTTGGGTTCCATCTTAAATAACTCATATTTGCGAACTAGAAGGTTCACTTTAGACTCTTTGACTTGATTGGTACCCTCGTGGGTAACTTCGAGCCTATCCCATATTTTCTTGGCGGAACTACAGGTGGAGACTCTATTAAATTCATTCACATCTAGAGCACAAAACAATGAGTTCATGGCTCTAGCATTGAGTTGAACCATCCTACTATCATTCTCATCCCAATCCTCTTCAGGTTTGGGAACTTGAATGCCATTAACCATGTGAGATGGTTCGTGTGGTCCCTTGATTATAACCCTCCACAAGGCATAATCTTGTGCTTGAATAAAAATCCTCATTCTAGTCTTCCAATAGGAATAATTTGTCCCATTGAAGAGTGGAGGTCTATTGGTTGCCTGCCCCTCAGCAGGAACATTGTTGAAGGGTGTTGCCATCTAGATCTTTGGCTAAGACGGTTAGGTCTTCAAGAAATACACAGAACACCTGCTCTGATACCACTTGTTGCCCAGAGATGGTCACCCAAGAGGGGGGTGAATTGGGTGTTTTAAAACTTTTTGACTAATTAAAACAAAACACACAAGTGTATGTGCAAAGGCAAAACTTAAAGTAGCAATCACAGTCAAACGCAAACACACAAAGATTTATAGTGGTTCGGAGCTTCCACTGCTCCTACATCCACTCCCCAAACACCTTTGGAAATTTCCACTATAATCAGCGATTACAGTACGGTAGTTTTGCGAGTTCACTACCCAACTCGTTGTTTTACCCCGGGCTAACAACGAACCCTACAATCCCCCAATTTAACCTAGGCTTGGGACGCCTATCCCTTGTTCCAAGTCCCTTGACTGGAACAAGCACAATAAACAAAGGTTTTACAAAGATTTAAAAGCTCTTAATGAAGCGAATATAACAATGAGAAATAATAAAACCCGGAAGAACCCTTTTAGCCGTTGGAAGCATGGGTAATGGTGGTTCTTCCGATGTGGATCGCGTTGGCTTGAATGTGAGCTTTGAATGCCGAGTGGGAGTGAGTAGTTGAGCACGAAATCAGATGGGAAAGCTTGAATGCACTTGATTTCTCCTCTTGAAAGCTCTAACTCCCTTGAACCTCTTTTTCTTTCTTTTCTCTTGAATGATCTTGTGTTGGGTTGGTGAGAAGTTGTTGGAAGGCACTTAAAAGCTCCCTTTTATAGCCCAAAAGGCAATAGATCCGTTAGACACAAAAATATGACCGTTTGAAATTCAAATTTACCTGAAAAAGTGTGTCAGTCGCGTTCCAGGCGCTCCGGGGACGTCTCCGCTTCGACGCGAGATGTCTCGGCTGTATAAAATTTCTCTTGACGTTGTTTGGAGTCGACTCGGCACTTTTACAGGGACGTCTCTGAAGAAGAACGACTTGAATGCTTGTTCTTCTGTTTTTCTGAGAGAGTCGGCTCGGCACTTTACGAGGACGTCTCGGGATGTTTGCGCTTTTTCCATGGGGACGACTCCGCGACTTCGGGGACGACTCCGTAGTTGTATCACCGAAAAACATGTCCTCTGGAATCCCCTGAGAGAGTCGACTCCGCACTCTCTGGGGACGTCTCGGAAAGTCCGCTTTTTACTCGTGGGGACGACTCCGCATCCTTCGGAGACGACTCGCGCGCATCCCTTGAAATCGGCCTTTCTGCCGCCTCTGAAAGAGTCGACTCCGCAGAGTCAGGAGTCGACTCCGACCCTGCGAGACGCCTCGCCAGGTGCCGGGGACGTCTCCAGACGTGCCAATTATTCCTGTTCGTGCCAGAGACGTCTCTGAGATAACCCGGAGACGTCTCGGCTGTCCCTGATCTGTTTTCTTCAACTCAAAAATTCTTCAATAAATCCTTGAAAAATATGGGAACTTGCCTAGACATTTCTTAACAATATTCTTAATAAAACACCTGAATTCCTCAAATAAATTGTTAAGATAAGTGAAATTATACTCTAGTGTTTTGTATTCATCAAAATCAATTAGGGGGTCAATAATTGGACCTCATGATGCCTGAGTAGAGAATCATGCAGAGATAGCTGCCTCCTAAGCTCCCCTAACTCCACCCCAGACAAACCCCCCCTTTGCTCCTCTCGAACTTGCAGCTCTGCTATGGCCGCCTCCGTCTCCTTCATCCTGTTAAAAATATTTCCCACCTCCTCTCTGTTCTAATGTCGTAGCTGCTGCTTGGTTATTTTCAGCTTTCGAGACACTCTGTACATCACGTCCCCCCGCATCGGCACCCTCCATACCTCTCGAACCACCTCCCATGATCTGGGATATGATAACCAAAACTTTTCGAATCGAAAGGGACAATGAAAAGGAATTTGGACTGAGGTGGTCACCAGTATCGGGCAGTGATTCGAAACAATTTGGGGAAGGTAGTTCACCTGGTAATCCGAAAAACTCTGGATCCAACCTATTGTGGCAAATACTTTGTCCAGTCTCTTCCATACTAATGAGAGCACAAAAGTGCAACCTATATGTCACTAAAATTAGTGTTATTGCTAAACCAATAATGATAAATTCACTGGATTAATATTATATTTGGATTTGACACAGATTATCATAAATTAGAGATAAAATGCACATTGAGTACAAATTTGACTTCAGAAGGAGCTCTTCCCAGATCCGACCCGGTTGAAGATCGGGTTCAGGTCCGAGTCGGGTTCAGGTCCGAGTCGGGTTCAGGTCCGAGTCGGGTTCAGGTCCGAGTCGGGTTCGGGTCTGAATCGGGTCCAATTTCTTTGTGTTTTTGGGAAAGAATTTTGGGCAAATCTAATTTGACCATATCATAACTATGAGGTGCTGGGTGACCCATGACTTGAAAGACTTGCAACTAACCTCCAGTCAGAACAGATGACCTGTGACGAATTTCCCAAATTTCATATCACACTATTTTTTTTATCTATATGACTAATTGGACGGAACTTGGTGTCTCCCAGCTCCCCTCTCAGGAGGGCAAAGAAAGTCCCAGACCTTCTTCCAAATTCCAATTCCATTGCAGAAACTGGCACATGACCCATATTCAATCAAGTGAGATCCAAGCGCCCGTCCGCATTCATCACGGATCCCGCAACCGTCCATGGGCCAAAGAAGAAGATGGATCTTCTTGCATCCGTGAAGCATTCCTCCCGGCGATCCCGCACCGCGTCCCCATATTCCAGATTCGAGAGCCCCTGCATCGCGCCTCACAGCCGCTCTAGCATCCCACGGATCACGCCATCATGCATTTCCAGCAGCGGTCCCATGACGCCCTCCACGGATCCTGTGCCCGTCTGCCATCTTCCTTCTCCATTTGAAGATCCCGTGCCAGCAACGCATGCCTTCCAAATCCTCCAAGCCATCAACGCGATCGCTGCCAGCGTCCCAGATTTCCGATGATTTCAGCATCCAGCTTCTTCCTTCCGCATCAGCTCCCAGCATCGCTTCCAATCCGGTGATCCCGAAATCCCAGCACCATTTCCGCTCCAGCCGTCCGCGTTTCTCCCACCGCGTGCCAGCAGCCCACCTTCCGCTTCAGCTCCCAGCAGCACCCGAAGAAGGAAGCCCGTGTCCCCACCTTCCGCTTCAGCTCCCAGCATCGCGTCCGTGAATGGCATCCTTCCGTGATCAGCATCCCTCTTCCGTGATGCAACAACGCACGCTCCTCCCGGCGAGTCCGTGATTCCAGCCATCCACGTGCTTGCTGGGGATCTATATAAGGGAGCCATCGGCAAGAGAGGGGAGGGCTGGAGTTGGGTTGGAGGCCAAGAAACAGAGCCAGGGGGAGAAGAAGGAGTCGGCTCGGAAGGGTAGTCGGCTAGTTCAAAAGAAACAGGGGAGAGCTCTGTTTCTTTTGGAGAAGAAAGAAAAAAAAAAGAAATATTAGTTTATGTTGTTATTCCACCGTGGGAGAGAAAGGGAGAGGTTTTCTTTTTGATTTTTGTTATTTCTTTCCTTTATTTTATTTGCAGAAGAAAGGCAGCATCAAGCTACCAATCTTCATTTCTACCTTTGTAATCAATTTAGTTTTATAAATCTATCATTTCTTTTTCATGCAATCCTTGTTCTAGGTTCAAGTTAATTTCTATTTCTTTATGCAATCTTTTAATTGATGCAATATATTTAATTTTCTTTCATAAAATTTATGTTCCAGGCTTCGATCTTCTTAGTTTCATCCATTTTAATTTATGCCAAAACTCTTCTTTGATTAATTAAATAAATGCTTTTCGAATCTAAGTACCTTTCTTTCTGTTGATTTCAATTAGAAAATATTCAACATCCCCGACGTAATGTTTTTATTTTATCATTCAAAAATCAATTTCAAATCCGAGTGAACGTTTCTATTTTTAAGCAACTCCAATCGCCTCCCTGTGGATCGACCTCTTACGACCACTATTCTTCGAGTAGAACAGGTAAGAGTAAATTAAATTTAAACTTTGTTTGTCGGTTCTAACAACGATCTGTTTAGAGTATTTTTAGGTAAACAGAAATCGCACAACAAAATTTTGGCGCCGTTGCCGGGGAGGCAAATCGAGAAGCAAGAAAAATCACGAAGATCAAATCGGATTTTGGATGCCCGGAGTGAATGCACTCCGGTAGTAAGTTTTTATTTTTATTAATTTTCCTTATTTTGACTATTTTTAGTTAATAATTTCGTAGTTATTAAATTCTGAAATTTGAAAATCGAAATTTAAAGTTTTCTAAAAAAAAGAGTAAAAAAAATCCAAAATTCAAAAATTCAAAAATTTAAATTCAAAATTTGAATTTTGTGATTCGAAATTTGAAATTTAAATTTAAAAAAAAAAGTTAAAAATTAATTAAATCAAAAAAATTAAAAAATATATTATTTTTGCTAGTAATTGATAGGGTGCAATCCTCCGAGGTTATCATACCTCTATTGGGACTCCTCACGGAGTAATCTCCAGAGCTTATTCAACGGGCATTCGGAGATTGACTGACACATAAGAATTGTGTTTAATTTACATTCAAGTTATTGCTATATAAAAAAAATTAAAAAAAAATTAAAAAAAAATTTTTTTTGCTCATTTAATCAGCACAACCTAATGACATTGCATAAACTTTAAAAAATAATTGATTATTTGATGCATTTAGTATTAAGCATTTGCATAAAATAATTTAAGGGCAAAACCCATTAAGAAGATAAGGTCAGGAAGTCATTACCTATCCTTAGCCCAAAAATCACAACCTTGCATACATATCCTAAGCCAAATTAAATTAAAATCAAATTAGATGTTGGCCTTAGGGTTTTCGAGCTCAATTAGGCTCTTGGAAAGAAGCAGCTGAAAGCCACTCCAGTGAGAATTTAGTAATTGGTGATGTCTAGGAAAGTTTTACAACAGTGAGAACTGTTACGGATATTGTGGTATCGGTGTATCCCTTCTGGCACCACCACACACCCCGGGACTTTTCTGGTCACTGGTTACTGGATTGCTTAACTGGTAAGCTCAAGCTTAATCTGAAAGGGAGATTAGGAGCTGTCTAATCTAAAGAGAATTTCAGGAACTTTTTAACCTGATAAATCTCTGTGCAACTAGATTTAAGAAGCTACTAAACCTCACTTAGTTCTAAGACTAATAGGGTCAAATTGTTGTGTGGTGTTGGTTGTAGTCATCTGTGTCTAGCCCTTCTCTTCTCTTAGGATTTCGTTCATTTTAGGAGTCAAATATAATGAAGTGTTGATAATGTATGCATGGTAGAAGGTCATTAAGGGATAAGTTAACCCCATTTGATCCTGAGTTTGATAGAACTTTTTATCACAACTTGCAAACTGTAAACCAACCATCAATCTCTACAATGGGTGAACATATTAGAACTTTGAATGAGTTGTTTGCACCCGCATCTGCTAGTCCCCCTACTTGCATAGTATTACCAATCAATAATGCAGCCCAATTCAAGATTCGGGCTACAACAATAAACATGTTACCCAACTTTCATGGGTTCGAGAGTGAACAACCTTACATTCATCTAAACAAATTTTTGACAATCTGTCAAACGTTTAGAAATCAAAACTTAGATGAAGAGGGTATTAAATTAAGGTTGTTTCCCATGACTTTAGAGGATCGTGCTGCTGCATGGCTGTATTCCCTTGCTTCAAATTCCATCACATCATGGGAATAACTATCTAGGAAGTTCATGGCTAAGTTCTATCCCATGGTAAAAATTGAAAAATTAAGGATGCCATCAGAACTTTTAGAGAAAAATCTGAGGAGGAATTTTTCCAACTTTGGGAAAGATTCCATGATCTTTTGGTCAAGTGCCCGCACCATGGGCTTGACAAGGCTGATCTAGTACATTTCTTTTATAAAGGACTACCTCCGGCACATAGAAACATGATCGAGTCCATGCACAAAGGTAGGTTCATGAACCAAACCCCGGATCAAGCCTATGAATTTCTTGTTGACTTAGCCGAGAATGCCCAAAATTGGAGTAGCTATGGTGAGGAAGTAAATAGAGATGAGTTCGGATCTAGAAAATCAGGCAATTATGAAATGAAAGCAGAACCAGAACTAAAAAATGTCATGTCCAATCTGGTGACTGGAATGAACAACTTAAGCAAAAAGTTTGTTGCTTTCACTGTTTCCACTAGCTCAAGTTCATATAAAGAGTTAAATCCCGTCATGAAAGTGGATCACGAGTCACATAGTTTATGTATCTTGTGTAATAGTTCTGAGCATCTAGTGGAGTGTTGTCCTAGTTTACCCAACATTAAGGCTGAGCAGGCAAATGCTCTTAACTCATATAATGCCTTCAAGAAGCCCACTCCCAATTCATTCAGCCCAGTTTACCACCCTGATAATAGGTTCCACCCAAATTTCTCATACAAGCAAAATGAACCTATTCAACATCAAGGTGGTCCACCAGGTTTTCAGAAGAATTTTTTCAGGATAGGTCCCTCACAAATAAACCAATCATTGGCTCCACCTATTCCTACTTATAGTGCCCCTATCCCTCAGCAAACTACATCATTGGAAGCCATGATGGCTAACATGATGAAGCAGCAACAAGACTCCAGCAGCAACAACAGACCAATATGGCTCAAACCCAGACTAACCCAATTCCATGCGCAAGCGATTGCAAAACTTGAGGTTAGTCTAAGTCAAATAGCAAACTCTCTAGGGGATAGAAAGAAAGGTGAACTACCTAGTCAGCCAGTGCCTAACCCTAGTAGGCAACAGAATCAAGGGCCGAGAGGCCAGTTTCAGATTGATTCTAATGGAAACCCTACCCATGAAGTCCAGGCAATTACCACTTTACGGTCTGGCAAGCAAGTGGATAACAAAGTCCAACTTCCTGTGCAAGAAAAAGAAGAAAAACATGAACCAAACCCCACCCAGAAAAAGGCACAAGAACAGGGAACACAAGGAATAGAGGAGAAACCAATAGAGACTTACACACCTAAGGTTCCCTTTCCTAGTAGACTACAAGACTCAAAGAAAAAATCTCAGTATGATGAAATCATGGAAGTCTTTAAAAATGTCCAAATAAATTTACCCTTCCTAGATGCCATCAGACAGATCCCCTCCTATACAAAATTCTTAAAAGACTAACCACGGTGAAAAGGAAAATCAGTATTCCTAGGCAAGCTGTGATGGCGGCACAAGCCTCATCTCTTATTCAACAATAGATTGCCCCAAAATACAAGGACCCTGGTTGCCCCACTGTTGAAATTAAAATAGGAGACACCATCATTCGGAGAGCCCTATTAGACTTAGGAGCTAGTGTAAACCTATTACCCTATTCTGTCTACACCGAACTAGGTTTGGGGGAATTAAAGCCCACAAACATTACCTTGTCATTAGCAGATAGGACTGTGAAGTATCCCAAAGAAATTATGGAGGATGTGATTGTAAAAGTTAATGAATTCTACTACCCTGTGAATTTTGTAGTCCTTGAAACTGAACCAGTAAAAAATTCAGAAAGTCACATCCCGGTGATCCTAGGTAGACCATTTTTGGCCACTTCAAATGCTGTGATTAGTTGCCGAAATGGAATAATGACTCTAGCCTTTGGGAACATGACTGTCCAGCTCAATGTTTTTCATAGTAGTAGTCAGTCAACTGAGATGGACGATTTGGAAGAAATTCACATGATTGAGAATATAATTAGCAGTTCTTTTGAAGAATCGAGTTATACTGACCCATTAGAAAGATGTTTGGCTAATTTTGGTCAAGATTGTGAGTCAAGTCAAGAGGTTAATGCATTGTTAGATTTCATTCCAGTGATGGATACTAGCAGATGGGCCACCAAGTTTGAATCATTGCCCATTTCGGAATCTGAGCTAGTGTCATCCAATGTCAAACCTCCACAACTAGAACTTAAAGACCTTCTCGAAAACTTGAAGTATGCATTTCTTGGAGAAAACAAGACCTTACCTGTTATAATTGCATCGAATCTAACTAAAGAACAGGAAGAGATGCTGTTAAGTATCCTTCGGAAGAATCAGGAAGCTATCGGTTGGTCTATAGCTGATATTAAAGGGATTAGTCCTTCTGTGGTCCAACATAAAATCCATCTAGAAGAAGATGCAAAAATTTCTAGAGAAACCACAAAGGCGACTTAATCCAATCATGAAGGACGTAGTTCGAGCCGAGGTCATCAAGCTTTTAGATGCAGGGATTATATATCCTATTTCTGATAGTCAGTGGGTAAGCCCAGTTCAAGTCGTACCTAAAAAGTCTGGCATCACTGTGGTGAAAAATGATCACAATGAGTTAGTCCCTACTCGAGTCCAAACGGGATGGCGAGTATGCATCGACTATAGGAAGCTTAATGCCATGACTAGAAAAGACCACTTTCCTCTACCCTTCATCGATCAAATGCTAGAACGGCTAGCTGGCCACTCCCATTACTGTTTCCTCGATGGTTATTCTGGATATAACCAAGTCCCTATCGCACATGAGGATCAAGAGAAAACCACATTCACCTGTCCTTATGGCACTTTTGCCTATCGTCGCATGCCTTGTGGGCTATGCAATGCACCAGCTACATTCCAACGGTGTATGATGAGTATTTTCTCCGACAATGGTGGAGAAATTTTAGAAGTTTTCATGGATGATTTTTCTGTATTTGGATCCAATTTTGAGGAATGTCTACACCACTTGACACTTGTTGTAGAACGCTGTAAAGAGAAAAACTTAGTTCTTAACTGGGAGAAGTGTCATTTCATGGTAGAATCAGGTATTATTTTAGGACACATTGTGGTCACAAAGGGGAATTGAGGTGGATAAGGCCAAAGTAGAATTAATTGCTAAACTGCCACCTCCTAAGACTATTAGGAAAATTCGATCATTTTAGGGCATGCGGGTTTTTACCGCCGCTTTATCAAGGATTTTAGTAAAATATCAAAACCCTTATGTGATTTGTTGGCCAAAAATACTGTTTTCAATTTTTTTACCAACTTGTGTAACTGCTTTCGAAAGACTGAAGTCTGAATTGACTTCAGCACCCATCATAAGGTGTCCTGATTGGAGTTGTCCTTTTGAAATCATGTGTGATGCATCTGATTATGCCATAGGTGCTGTCTTAGGTCAGCGAGTAGAGAAGCTTCCCCATGTTATTCATTATGCGAGCAAAACTCTGAATGACGCCTAACTCAACTATTCCACCACTGAAAAAGAATTGTTGGCAGTTGTTTTTGCCCTAGATAAATTTCATCCCTACCTGATAGGATCTAAGGTTCTTGTTTATTCCGATCATGCCGCCCTTAAGTACCTTCTCACAAAGAAGGATGCTAAGGCAAGGCTCATTCGTTGGATCTTATTGCTCCAGGAATTTGATCTCGAAATTCGAGATAAAAAGGGATCTAAAAATGTAGTAGCTGACCACTTGTCCAGACTGATTGTTGAGTCATCTGTAGAATCCTTACTGTATCCGAAACTTTTTCGGGCATGAACAACTAATGATGATTTCCCATACCAATATTTTATGGTATGCTGACATAGTCAACTACCTCTTTACTGAACAAATGCCCAGCTCTTGGACCAAACAGGAGCAATTTCGCTTTCTAGGTCGTGTCAAGTGGTATTCTGGGATGAACCATACCTATTTAAATATTGCCCTGATCAGATCATCCGACGGTGTATTCCTGAATACGAACAAAGGAAAGTCCTTTCCTTTTGTCATGACCACGCTTGTGGTGGTCATTTCAGTGGTAAAAAGACGGCTGCAGAGGTTTTGCAGTGCGGATTCTATTGGCCCACACTATTTCATGACTCACACGAGTATTGTAAAGCATGTGACCGATGTCAAAGACTAGGAAAAATTTCAAGAAAAAATGAGATGCCCCTGAACCCGATCTTAATTGTAGAAATCTTTGATGTTTGGGGTATTGATTTTATGGGTCATTTTCCTATGTCATTTGGGCACCAGTACATACTCCTAGCTGTTGACTATGTATCTAAGTGGATTGAAGCTATCGCGTGTAAGACCAATGATCACAAAGTAGTGATCAAGTTTCTTAAGGAGTCTGTCTTCGCTCGCTTTGGCACACCTCGTGCTATCATTAGTGATGGGGGGAAACATTTTTGCAATAGAATTTTTAAAGCCCTTGCGAAGAAGTACAACATCACCCACAAGGTCGGTACACCATATCATCCACAAACAAGTGGACAAGTTGAGATTTTCCAACAGAGAAATCAAGACCATCCTTGCAAAAACTGTCAATCCATCTCGAAGGATTGGTCCCTTAGGTTAACAGATGCATTGTGGGCATATCGAACGGCTTACAAAACACCAATTGGAATGTCCCCATATAGGATTGTCTATGGCAAGGCTTGCCATTTACCTGTCGAGTTAGAACACAAGGCCTATTGGGCAATCAAACGCCTAAATTTCGATCTCGACAAGGCAGGAGAACATAGAAAGCTTCAGCTCGACGAGCTTGAAGAAATTATGAACATACTTACGAGTGTATTAAGAAGTACAAGGATCGCATGAAAGTCATGCATAATAAAATGATTACTCGTAAAGAGTTTTACCAAGGACAAAAAGTTCTCTTATATGACTCTCGATTACATCTATTCCCTGGGAAAACTTAAATCTCGCTGGACTGGCCCATACACAGTAGAGAAAGTACACCCGCATGGTGGCAAGTAGTAATATGCAACACCAAGGATGGTAGGACCTTTCAAGTCAATGGACATCGTTTAAAACCATACCTTGAGTATCTGAGTCCAGAAGTTGAGGAGACACTTCTGACTGACCCTGTCTATCATGAATGAATTAGAATTGTCTGGCTGAAGACATAAAACTTAGCGCTCTGGGGAGGCAACCCAACATATAAATATCTTCTAAAAAAAAAAAAAATTTACTAACATGCAGGTTTGGGGGATTTTGCCCCAATTTTCAATTTACCTACCCATATCAGGTAACTTCTCCTCTGTCCTCTTACTGCTTTAATTTTTCTTTAACATTGAGGACAATGTTAGATTTAGGTTTGGGGGTATTTTTAAGCATTTGGAATTTTATAAAAATAAATAAAAAAATATATTTTTTTTAGTTAAAATTTTTGGGAATTTAAAAAAAAAATACAACACACAAGGTATATAAAAATCTAAGAGCCCAATGACTAGTTGGAAGTAGTGCAAAGTGAGTTCTTTTTATTAAGTTCCTTTTAGTGAGCTGTAAGCTAATTAGTGCTTTGAATTTCACAAACACATCTGGCCTGCATTTTCTAAGAAATAGGTTCGACATTGGTGTTGAAAATATGGTAGCAACCTCGAATCCTGATGAACCATCTTTTTCTGATCAAAAAAAAAAAACTACTTGGTGGATTTAGTCAGGTACATCGAAAAGGGCTACCTATTGTCAAAGATCAGTGGGCTTGTGATGAGGAACCCGAGCATAGGTTCGTAGGGGAGTCTTGATGCCCGACGCCTCATACCAACTGGTGTAAGAATTGTCGACTAATTACTTGCTACATGGAGGGAATCATCACAGGAGTAAAAGTGCACAATATATACATTATCATTTCTCATTCAAAAAAAAAAAGAGAGAAAAAAATGTGAAACAAAAAAATGTATATTGACCTAAAAAAGACAATAGTATGAAAGCCGTCGTTGTAAAATTTGAGTAAACTGGAATATTACATATAAAGCCCATGAGGTATTAAAGTAAATATCACAGCTCTCGAAAATCCTGCAGGAAAAATATGATTTGAATCAGCAAATAGGTCTTGTCCGACCAATTCTTGGAAACTACTAATATTAGCGATATTTTGGAGATCCGAAACCTTAGCTGGTGCATGGTCTAGACTTCACTAAGCACTCAAGTATAAATAAGTATTACAACTCCCTAACAGAAAACTTAATGATTTCAACTTAAATTGCATACGAACCTAGAATTTGGGCTACTTAGTAATTAAAACCTTGTGAGCTTTTTGAAATTCTTACCAGTTATGTACTTAAAATTAGACTTTCATTTCCAAAAAAAAAAAAAAAGGAATTGAAGTTTGTGGGTAACTTCACTGCAAACCCTCACGAGACAACACTCGTCCACTAGGGTAACCTAGGGGTTTAAAGGCTTGTTGGCACGTGCTAAGTGCAATCATAATGCTCTACGAAAATGAGTATTTATCTTAGTATATTTATATAATAAATTACACTTTTGCACTCTCATTTTATCATTTTCGCACAAATTGCTAGAGACTAGCAATAAGCTAGTTGGGAGGTGTGATGAGAGCACAAAAGTGCGACCTATATGTCACTAAAATTAGTGTTATTGCAAAACCAATAATGATAAATTCACTGGATTAATATTATATTTGGGTTTGATACAGATTATCATAAATTAGAGATAAAAATGCACATTGAGTACAAATTTGACTTCAGAAGGAGCTCTTCCCAAATCCGACCCGGTTGGAAGATCGGGTTCAGGTCCGAGTCGGGTTCAGGTCCGAATCGGGTCCGGGTCCGAATCGGGTCCAATTTTTTTGGTGTTTTTGGAAAAGAATTTTGGGCAAATCTAATTTGGACCATATCATAACTATGAGGTGCTGGGTGACCCATGACTTGAAAGGACTTGCAATTGACCTCCAGTCAGAACAGATGACCTGTGACAAATTTCCCAAATTTCATATCACACTATTTTTTTTATCTATATGACTAATTGGACGGAACTTGGTGTCTCCCAGCTCCCCTCTCAGGAGGGCAAAGAAAGTCCCAGACCTTCTTCCAAAATCCCAATTCCATTGCAGAAACTGGCTGATGACCCAAAGATTGAGTTAAAGATTGATTTTGATGATCACAAAACCTTGAAGTATAATTACTAATGTTTGTGTTGCAAGAAGAAAGATAATTTATTTTGCAAGGAACATAGCAAGTTGGAAAAATACAAGAAGGCCTCAAAAGCTCTCAAAAAAAGTTGGAAGAAAGCTTCACTTCATTGGCCCAAGTTTCAAGTTCAAAGGATTCAAGTTGAAGGAGCAAATTCAAAGAAAGATTCAAAAGAATAGTCCTCGAGTCGACTCCGAGAAGTTTAGAGTCGACTCTGGCACTCTAGAGTTTCAAGAAACAGTGCTCGAGTCGACTCCGATACTCTACGAGTCGACTCCGGACTGAGAACAAACAAAAAAACAGAAAGTTGATTTTCAGCGCTACAGTGATCTCGAGTCGACTCCAACTTCAGTGCTACAGTGCGGGAGCGACTCCCAGCTACAGTGCCGACAGACTACTATTCACAAGTGACTCCTGTTTCAGCCGAGTCGACTCCTACTTCAGCCGAGTCGACTCCAGCACGCTGGGAGGCATAACGGCTAGTTTTTTCTTGATTCCAACGGCTCTATTTTTGTCTCTAACGGCTAGATTTTTGTTTCCACTCCCTCTAAAGCTATAAAATCAAGAGGAGAGCTAGGGAAGAGGGTATGGAAGTGGGGAGAGAACATTTAGGGAAAAGATTTCAAAGAGATTACACGGAAATCTCCCATAAGCACAAAAGGGCCATTCAAAGTAAAATAGAGAGAAGAAGAGCATCCAAGTGAATCCCAAAGCTTCCTCTCCATCCGTGTGGCTGCCTCGGTGATCCTCTACTTCGTGCAAAATCAGAAGAGGGTCAAGTAAAGAAGAAGCCGAGTTCCTCCATCTACAAATTTGTTTGAGGGCTTCTTCCCTTTACTTTACTTGTTTATATTTGCTATATTCGCTTATTTGAGAAGCTTGTACTTGATTTAAACTCTTGCTCTAAATATCTTGTAACTTGATTCAATCAAGGGATTGAATAAAGGGGTTAAGATTTGTTGGTGAGCCAAAGGGAAAAACCAACGTTGTAAGGTTGTGGTTGGTGAGCCTTTGAGAAAACCAACTGGGTTGATTGTGAACCCGGAAAACAATCGTTGTAAGGTTGTGGTTGGTGAGCCTTTGGGAAAACCAACTGGGTTGGATTGTGAGCCCGTGAAAACAATCGGTTGGTTCTAGTCGGTGAGCCTGTGAAAACCGACCGAGTTCGTTGTGATCTCGCAAAACAACAAGTTGGGTTGTGAGCTTGTAAAACAACCGACTGTAATCTGAGGAATTATAGTGAAATTCCCAAGAGGTCTTGGGGGAGTGGATGTAGGTGCTGGGGTGCACCGAACCACTATATATCTTTGTATTTGTGATGCCTTATTTCTTGCATTTCATGCCTTACATACATACTTGACTGTGTAATATCTCTAGCTTTATTTTCTAATTGAGTATAAGAGATTGTTTAGAACTTTCTTAGCTTTCACTCTATTCTTACAATTTACATAGATTAAATTGATCATACAACTATAAGTTAATTTAGGATCAATTGCGTTCTAAAGCCATAGTATAATTGCTCTAGCTTAGTTTATCACTGCATTACTTATAATTACCTAGAGCTTAAGTAAGTAACATCTTATCATTCCGCTACATTCAATTTAAAGTAAAAATTAGGAAACACAATTTTTAGAAAACCCAATTCACCCCCCCTCTTGGGTTGTCATCTTGGGCAACAAGTGGTATCAGAGCAGGTGCTCAAGATTAATTGTTGATCTCACGATCAAGAGCCAAAGATCATGACAACTCAAATAGATAGTTTTCTAGGAGAGGGACAGTTAATTGATAGACCTCCACTGTTTAATGGCATAAAACTACACATATTGGAAAGTACGCATGCGCATTTTATTCAATCACAAAACTATTATTTATGGAAAATCATAATAAATGACCTTCACACACTCTCTCAAACTATTATGAAAAGGACTTAGCACAATTGAATGCTAATGCTATGAACATATTATATTGTGCTATTCATGAAAACGAAGTTTAATGAAATTTCTGCATGCTTATCTGCTAAGAGATCTGGGATACTTTAGAAAATATTTATGATAAATCTCAGATTAGCTCACATGTGCTTCAATTACATACTAACAATGAGACTGCAGAAAAGGATGTGAATCTCCCACCTCAGCTGAGTCGACTTCCCAGGTTGTCCGAGTCGACTCCTAAGAGAAAAACAGAGACTTAGTTTTGGAGATCCTGCTGAACGAGTCGACTCCAAGTATTCAGAGTCGACCCTTAAGTTAACCGAGTCGACTCCGACAAGGCCCAAGTCGACTCCGAGGCAGAACAGTTCAAAAGACAGAGAATCATCTTTTAGGCCTCTGAGAACGAGACGTCTCCCGAAGATCTCGAGTCGACTCTCAAGTCAGTCGAGTCGACTCCAAGTAAACCCGAGTCGACTCGAGAAGAAAGAACAACAAAAAAATTCAAAAGCTTCCTAAAGACAAAGAAGAGAGGAAGCAAGAAGAAAGAAAGAAAGAGATAAAAAGGAAGAAAGTTTTGACCAAGGAAGAGTCAAGCAAGGAAATGAAAGCTAGGAGCAACAATGATAATATTAGCTCCAAAGAACTACAAGAGGTAACTAACTTTTGCTTTATGGCACAAGAAGATAAGGTAAAATCTGAATTCTACTTTTACATCAAATATTTTCAAGAAGAATTTTCTTTTGATGAACTTTTAAATGCTTTCATGATTTGTATGGTGAATGTAGAAAATTAGCTATGAAAAATAAAAATCTTAAAAAGCTAAATTTGCAAATTTCAAAAAGAAAGAAATTCTATTGCTGAAATACAAGACAAACTAAATTCTGAAAATAAAAGCTTAAGGTTAAATTCAGAAGAATTGATTCAGAAAAATTATAGGCTTAATCAAAACAAACCAAAACTTGAGTGAAGAAGTTGACCAACTGAAATATCTTATTACAAGTTCACTGTAAGTTCAGAAAGATTAAAAATGATGTTTGAAATCCAACATGCTGATTTTAATAAATCAAAATTTGGCTTAACTCCTTCACTTAGCAATGAATCCCAAAAGAAAAAGGTTTTAAATTTGTCAAGCAAATCATCAAAAAGGATAACGTATTTCAAACATCAAAAGAAATGGACATAACAACCTTACCTATAGTTCTAGTACAATTAAATCAAATGGAAAAGTTATTACTATTAAACAGATTTGGGTTCAAAAAGAACCATATGTCCTAACTCTCAAGGACCCAAGCAAGCTTGGGGTACCCAAAATGAAATTATGAGGATGTAGACATAGGTGTGCCAAGATACCCATGGAACAAATAGAACTTTCATACAAATGGGTGCTCTAGACACACGTCAAAAATGAAACTTAAAAATATACTTATGAAAAGTAATTTTAAATAAAAAATAATAATAATGAAATCAGTAATCCTTGCATCTCATCATTATTTTTGCTTTAGTATTTGATTAAAATTTGAATTGCAAGTATTGATCAATTTTGTGATATAAAAAATACTTTTGGAAATATAATCAAATCACTTCATTTTATAGTATGCTTTACTCACTATTGGATAAGTTGCTAAATGATTAATCAATTTATTAAGAATAACTCTATGAATTCTCTATATGCTTGATGAGAGTTTTTATCCATGGCATTATTGTTTATTGATCATAGATTGATAATGTGTACTTGGTATGCTTTTGAATATATGCACTATGAATACCAAGATTAAAGAAACCATCTTTGGCATATAAAATCAACTCATGCTAGTAAATGTACTTAATCTCAAAAGACCTTGCCATTGCCTTAGATTATCTTCTGAAAGGTCAAAGTTGCTATGCATGTTAACTAAGGAAACAAAACAAGAATCATTTCTAAATCTAAAGATGTTGTTTCCAATCACTAAGTTTTCAAAAGCTTACATTGGGATTTGTTCTTGGCAAATAAAATTGAAATATTTTCTGTATTTGCTAAATCTTGTAAAAGTGTTTCAAATGATAAAGGTTTCCAAACTGTGAAGGTATCATGGCACAATGTTGAAAACCAAAAATTCCTGATAAAGTTTATACAGAAATTAATTATTTCAGCACCAAGGACACCTTAAGTAAAATAGGGTTAATAGAATTCTTGAAGAAATGAAAAAGACAATTGTGTATGATAGTCATCTACTTAAATAATTTTAAAAGCTATCATCACTGCTTGTCATACATATGATTTCTATTAGATCTATTTTTTGATGAAAACTCCTTTTGATCTTCTGAAAAATGGAAAATGAACCATTGCATATCTTTCATATTTTCAGTCATACACGTTATGCTTGATATGTTCTTTTGAAAATAATGCCAAATCTGATAAAGATACTTCTATCTTTGGATATCATTCATCAAGCAATGCATATAGAATATTCAATGAAAAGATCCTAGTTGTAGAAATATCAATCATTTTATTCTTTATGAGACTAATGATCTTTCATCAGTCACTAAAATCAGATTATATGTATATATGTTAATCTTTTTGCTTGCATATAACAATCTAAAACTAAAACACCTTAAGAAGAATGAGCAAGATTATAATTGGTCAAGTTAAACTAAATCATTTTTTAAAAGAGAGAGAATTTAAAATCTTGCCGATAAAAATCGAAAAACTTGTTAATAATTAGAACCAAATTAAGTTTTCAGAAATGCACTTAATGAAGAAAAATTGGTGACTACTAAAAGATTCAATCAAGAAAAGATGAATTAGATCTTGATGAAATCCTTGCATGATTAGAAGTAAAGATCACATTATCATTTGCTTGCTTCATGAGCTTTATATTCTGTCAAATGAATGTATAGAATGCACTCCTATGTAGTTATTTCATTAAAAAGGAGATCTATGTTAAATAACCACCATATTTGAAAAACACTCATTACAAATATGTTAAAGCAATATATAATTTGGAACAAGCATCAAAAGCATGATATAAAAGCTTAAGTAACCTTTTTGATAGAAAGTAATAGTGATAAATCTATACATCAAAAAGAAGAATTTGTGATATCTTATTTGCTCAAAGTATGCATTGATGACATCATTTTTGGTTCTACTAATGAAGAGTTATATGAAGATTTTACTTAGCTCATGTAAGGTGACTTTGAAATATGTATGAATGAATGAATTAACATCTTCTCTCAAACTCCAAATTACGACAAACAAGAAAGGGGATCTTCATTGACCAAAGTTAGTCCACAAGAAAACTCTTATAGAAGATTGGCATGAAAAAGTTATGTCTATGACCCCATCTTGTAGAATTTGAAAAGGATGAGCAAAGTAGATCTATTGTTTTAAAGTTGTATTGAAACATGATAGAATAATTATTTTATCATGCAGCTAGTAGACCAGATTGTATGCTCATTATGTGACCTTGTGCAAGACTTCAATCTAGCTTTAATGAATCATATTTTATTGATAACAAATAAATCATAATCAGAATTTTGATAGAAACAACTGTTTAAGATAAAGTTGATTAAAACTTAGCTAACATGTCTTATTAATAATTATCTTAAGCAAATAGAATCTAAGCTCAATTGATTCTGAAAATAAAAAATTGATTTGACCTTGATAAATCTTTCTATTGCTTCACATGCTTGTCTTTGAACCTTCTTGTTTAATGAAACTATCTCCTAAGTTCAAGTGACATGTGTTTGCTTATATTTGGCAATCTCTTGAGTAAAATGACTCAACATTCAATTGTTGTCATATCTTACGATTGAGTCACCTAGTTAAGAAATATGCTATATGAATGTTTTGTATCTTGAAGAAACTAATGACTTTCCTTCAAGAAAGAAAAGAATTTTTTTAATAATGCAGGATCCTTGAGCAAGAAAATGAGAGATTTCAACTTGAAGGATATCTCCATGTAAGATACAATAAACATTCACCTGCAAACAAGAGAGAGGACCTTCTTCAGCCAAAAGTTCATACATAAGAAATCTAGTAGGTATCTGACTTGAAGAATGCAGAATGAATCGGTAATTTTAGAGACCTCTCTCATAAATTAGCTAAGCAAAGTCAATAACTTAAATCTTATTGTGGCATGATTAAAATCTTTAAATATTAATTTCTAGATATCATGTCTATATATGCATTAATTGACTTATGCTTTTAGAAATTGTTTCATGGTTTGCTCAAACTAAAATATTTCTTTGCCTATATCATAACCATGAAATACACAAGTATATGCATAAAATTTTGATTTAAAATAACTTGTGAGAAGTTATGAATCCTTGAGCACAATGAAAATATTGTTTGCATGATATACATCTATATGATACATAAGATTATTTCTTTATTCTGCTCTTTCATGTAAATTACTTGAGAATAACAAAAAGAGAGAGAGATAAAGAAAAGAAAATGGATATTATTCAAGAGATGAAAAATCTAAGCAAAGGCAAGTACTCCAATCTTAAGGAAAAGCAAAACAAGCATAATATATTCGGCACATTTGGAAGGAATAAAATCCATAATTAATTACACTTAAACAGGGAGAGTTTGAAGTGAACATTTTAACCTTTCTATATTGCTCATCATAGGGATGGTGCCAATGGGGAGGCTAGTGGTAGTACCCGGCACTATTTGACCCAACTATTCGGTGTAGGGCATATTAGGGACGGCACAAGAGGAAGGCTAGTGGTAGTACCTCGTGCCCCTTCCCAACTCCACCGGATAGGGAGCAAATAGAGTATAGAGCATAAGAAAGTAAAAATGAAAGACAAAGTTAATGAAAGTATATAAGAAGAATCAAGTCATTTTTTTTTAAATCACTTGAAAACACAATTTAAGGATGAAATCAATGCAAGATTATATTTAAATAGGGGGAGTTTATTTGAAAAGAATTGGTTTTGATCCTTGACATGCTTGTTCTTATTATTTTAATGCATGACTTAACACATAATATATTTTGCATGTGGCATGATGTCTTGAATTATGGGTTCTCAATATTTTGTAATGTTTCATGCTTGGATAATTTGATTGAATGTTTGGAATACTACATAAATTTTTTTTTTGGTATTATTGAAAAGAAATTTCAGATTTGTCGTTCACAATCATTGTTAACATCTGAAAGGTGAATAAATTTGTAAAAAGAAGAAGAGAAGGATATCTCTATTTAGGCAAAATGAATTGAGTTTGTTTTATCCTTCAACTTGCTTAACTTTGGTATATAATGTTCTAATTCATACCAAAACTCAACATAAATACAAATATTCTGAATATGCTCTTATATGTTTGAAATATGTATTTTCAATCGTAATAATTTAAGATGAGCTACAATGTGAAAGATACATATCTCAAATTATGACTTTGAAAGCCTCTATTAAAAATCTTTATGAAATTCAGAATTTGATTTTGTATAAAAGCTTAAACTCAATATGATTTCTAAATAAAATCTTAACTTAAGAAAAATAGAATAATTCGATGATCTTTAAAGTGTACTAAAGATCTGAAACATATCATTATAAAGTGTACCCAATATAATGCCTTGATTGCTTGCCCCGATACGCATCTGAAACATATCACTTCTTATCTTTAAAGTGTACTAATATTGGTCCAAATGATGTGTCTTTCGATGATCTTGATTGCAAACAAATATTTTTTTAATATATGATTTCATTTTGATATTAAAAAATTTATTGGGCTTCATGTATACATTGCTGAAAAACTATGATTAAGAAATTGAGATCTATAACTATATATATATATATATATATATTATTAAAAGAGTGAATGATCTTAAGTCTAGAAATATTTCAGCTCACTCAAATGACTCTTAAAAGAAAGAAAATGTAAGTGCTTTTGAAAGAATTTGAGCTTCAAATGAATTATTTTCTGATTAATATTTCAGTACATTTTCTCAAAGATTAAGAGGAAGCATAACTTGTTCTTGAAAGATTAAAAAGAGTGATTGCTATAAATTTTGAATAGTTCTAGATTACTCTACATTCTCGATATCATAGAATTTCAGTTTTATTCACGCTTGTCATTAAAATCTGAAATTCAACAAAAGAAAAGAATGACTAAAGAGGAATGCATCTTTTGAGGGGGAGCTTTAGATATTCAGTATCTTATCCTAAAGTTACTTTAATTTGATGCATACCTTGATTTTTATGGATTGATTTTGATGAACCTCCTTATATAGCAAGACTTGCTTTAATTATATAATAAGTTTATACCTTGAGATGAGTTCTATAAAGGTTGTCTTATCTCAAACCTATAGTCTTATGAAAATAAGCTGAAACTTATGGAAAATATATTTTTGAGATTGACAATTTTATTGAACATTATCTTCAAATTCTAAACTCTTAAATGGAATGATCAATTAAGGGAGAGAAAGAAAATTTCAGAAGGAGAGATCTTATGGAACTTAATCGCATAAATCTATAACTAAAGGAGAGAGACAGAATACTAAATGAAAAGTGATCCTAATACTCTCCAATATGTATCATCTGAAATTTAAATCTGAAAATCTTTATGATACACCTTGAGGCTTGTTATTTGGTTAATATATCTTATGCATAAATCATGAACCAAATTGCAAGTCAAACAGTTGATCTTAAGAGCCTCTAACTTAATGAAAAAGGGGAAGAATAATGTGTTGAATTTTCTTGAGTATCTCTTAGAAAATCTATTTTGGAATTTACTAATGAGTCCTAATTGGCTTGCTCTTTAGAACTTCAATTTTGTGCCAATTCATATTTTTATGTATCAAATTGTGCTTATTTTTTAAGGAATAAAAGAATAAAGTCTTTAAAAGAGCTTTAAAAGAACCTTCAAAGCTTTGAATTTTATGTATACTCTAAGATATATCATAAATTGCATGAATTCATATTTTGGTATTTATGCCACAATATTTTTACACCATAAAAGAACTTTGCAATCATACTTAATATATTGGGCAAAAGATCTTAAATGAACAAGCTTTCATACTTATTATTGAAGAGAGGTCAGATTTCCATTCGTGCTTTCCTTGAATATTATTTGTGGTACTTCTTGAATTAACTTAAGAAAGTTTCCACCTACACTTGATTTGAAAACTATCTTTGGAACCACATTCGATGTGTTCTCATTATAATTGGCTCTGATCTATGCTCATTAATTTTTTTCTAACATTATTGCCTTGAGTTATATGATTCATATTCTTGCAATAATTTGACATGCAAATCAGAGTACAAAAAGAAAAAGACATATTTGAGTATTCTTATCTTTGTGCTTAATGTTTCATTATATTACAACCTTTTTGATGTTGTCAAAAAGGGGGAGAAATATTTGATTATATGCTCATAATGCTTTATGTTTTGAATTGAATACAAATCAGCTTAAATTGAAATATGTTGATTGTGTTAAGCTGATTAAATCTAAAGCATTATCATGAAGTATGTTTTAAATATATATGTTTTCTACTTCATGCAACTTAGCTATGCATTAGTTCTAGAACACAATATATTTTATATTGCACATACTCCAAGTTTTGTCATCATCAAAAAGGGGGAGACTGATGACCCAAAGATTGAGTTAAAGATTGATTTTGATGATCACAAAACCTTGAAGTATAATTACTAATGTTTGTGTTGCAAGAAGAAAGATAATTTATTTTGCAAGGAACATAGCAAGTTGGAAAAATACAAGAAGGCCTCAAAAGCTCTCAAAAAAAGTTGGAAGAAAGCTTCACTTCATTGGCCCAAGTTTCAAGTTCAAAGGATTCAAGTTGAAGGAGCAAATTCAAAGAAAGATTCAAAAGAATAGTCCTCGAGTCGACTCCGGGAAGTTTAGAGTCGACTCTGGCACTCTAGAGTTTCAAGAAACAGTGCTCGAGTCGACTCCGATACTCTACGAGTCGACTCCGACTGAGAACAAACAAAAAAACAGAAAGTTGATTTTCAGCGCTACAGTGATCTCGAGTCGACTCCAACTTCAATGCTACAGTGCGGAGCCGACTCCCAGCTACAGTGCCGACAGACTACTATTCACAAGTGACTCCTGTTTCAGCCGAGTCGACTCCTACTTCAGCCGAGTCGACTCCAGCACGCTGGGAGGCATAACGGCTAGTTTTTTCTTGATTCCAACGGCTCTATTTTTATCTCTAACGGCTAGATTTTCGTTTCCACTCCCTCTAAAGCTATAAAATCAAGAGGAGAGCTAGGGAAGAGGGTATGGAAGTGGGAGAGAACATTTAGGGAAAAGATTTCAAAGAGATTACACGGGAAATCTTCCATAAGCACAAAAGGGCCATTCAAAGTAAAATAGAGAGAAGAAGAGCATCCAAGTGAATCCCAAAGCTTCCTCTCCATCCGTGTGCTGCCTCGGTGATCCTCTACTTCGTGCAAAATCAGAAGAGGATCAAGTAAAGAAGAAGCCGAGTTCCTCCATCTACAAATTTGTTTGAGGGCTTCTTCCCTTTACTTTACTTGTTTATATTTGCTATATTCGCTTATTTGAGAAGCTTGTACTTGATTTAAACTCTTGCTCTAAATATCTTGTAACTTGATTCAATCAAGGGATTGAATCAAGGGGTTAAGATTTGTTGGTGAGCCAAAGGAAAAAACCAACGTTGTAAGGTTGTGGTTGGTGAGCCTTTGGGAAAACCAACTGGGTTGATTGTGAACCCGGAAAACAATCGTTGTAAGGTTGTGGTTGGTGAGCCTTTGGGAAAACCAACTGGGTTGGATTGTGAGCCCGTGAAAACAATCGGTTGGTTCTAGTCGGTGAGCCTGTGAAAACCGACCGAGTTCGTTGTGATCTCGCAAAACAACAAGTTGGGTTGTGAGCTTGTAAAACAACCGACTGTAATCTGAGGGATTATAGTGAAATTCCCAAGAGGTCTTGGGGAGTGGATGTAGGTGCTGGGGTGCACCGAACCACTATATATCTTTGTGTTTGTGATGCCTTATTTCTTGCATTTCATGCCTTACATACATACTTGACTGTGTAATATCTCTAGCTTTATTTTCTAATTGAGTATAAGAGATTGTTTAGAACTTTCTTAGCTTTCACTCTATTCTTACAATTTACATAGATTAAATTGATCATACAACTATAAGTTAATTTAGGATCAATTGCGTTCTAAAGCCATAGTATAATTGCTCTAGCTTAGTTTGTCACTGCATTACTTATAATTACCTAGAGCTTAAGTAAGTAACATCTTATCATTCCGCTACATTCAATTTAAAGTAAAAAATTAGGAAACACAATTTTTAGAAAACCCAATTCACCCCCCCTCTTGGGTTGTCATCTTGGGCAACACTGGCACATGACCCATATTCAGTCAAGTGAGGTCCAAGCGCCCGTCCGAGTTCATCACGGATCCCGCAACCGTCCGTGGGCCAACGAAGAAGATGGATCTTCTTCCATCCATGAAGCATTCCTCCCGGCGATCCCGCACCGCGTCCCCATCTTCCGGATTCGAGAGCCCCTGCATCGCGCCTCACAGCCGCTCTAGCATCCCACGGATCACGCCATCATCCATTTCCAGCAGCGGTCCCACGACGCCCTCCACGGATCCTGCGCCCGTCTGCCATCTTCCTTCTCCATTTGAAGATCCCGTGCCAGCAACGCATGCCTTCCAAATCCTCCAAGCCATCAACGCGATCGCTGCCAGCGTCCCAGATTTCCAATGATTTCAGCATCCAGCTTCTTCCTTCCGCATCAGCTCCCAGCATCGCTTCCAATCCGGTGATCCCGAAATCCCAGCACCATTTCCGCTCCAGCCGTCCGCGTTTCTCCCACCGCGTGCCAGCAGCCCACCTTCCGCTTCAGCTCCCAGCAGCACCCGAAGAAGGAAGCCCGCGTCCCCACCTTCCGCTTCAGCTCCCAACACCGCATCCGTGAATGGCATCCTTCTGTGATCAGCATCCCTCTTCCGTGATGCAGCAACGCACGCTCCTCCCGGCGAGTCCGTGATTCCAGCCATCCACGTGCTTGCTGGGGATCTATATAAGGGAGCCATCGACAAGAGAGGGGAGGGCTGGGGTTGGGGTTGGAGGCCAAGAAACAGAGCCAGGGGGAGAAGAAGGAGTCGGCTCGGAAGGGTAGTCGGCTAGTTCAAAAGAAACAGGGGAGAGCTCTGTTTCTTTTGGAGAAGAAAGAAAAAAAAAAAGAAATATTAGTTTATGTTGTTATTCCACCGTGGGAGAGAAAGGGAGAGGTTTTCTTTTTGATTTTTGTTATTTTTTTCCTTTATTTTATTTGCAGAAGAAAGGCAGCATCAAGCTACCAATCTTCATTTCTACCTTTATAATCAATTTAGTTTTATAGATCTATCATTTCTTTTTCATGCAATCCTTGTTCTAGGTTCAAGTTAATTTCTATTTCTTTATGCAATCTTTTAATTGATGCAATATATTTAATTTTCTTTCATAAAATTTATGTTCCAGGCTTCGATCTTCTTAGTTTCATCCATTTTAATTTATGCCAAAACTCTTCTTTGATTAATTAAATAAATACTTTTCGAATCTAAGTACCTTTCTTTCTGTTGATTTCAATTAGAAAATATTCAACATCCCCGACGTAATGTTTTTCTTTTATCATTCAAAAATCAATTTCAAATCCGAGTGAACGTTTCTATTTTTAAGCAACTCCAATCGCCTCCCTGTAGATCGACCTCTTACGACCACTATTCTTCGAGTAGAACAGGTAAGAGTAAATTAAATTTAAACTTTGTTTGTCGGTTTTAACAATGATCTGTTTAGAGTATTTTTAGGTAAACAGAAATCGCACAACACATACTATGGCATGCCTCTGTCGGTTGTTGCACCATGTTAATCGCAAGCCAACAAAGCCAAGGTCAATCAACCCATTCCCAGCAATAAAGTCTTGGAACTCCCTGACCTTCCTCTTATCGGTGAAAGGCTTCCCTCCCATCTTCTCCTGCAGCCTATCTATAACATTAAAGTCCTCGACCACCATCAAAGGTTGCCCCTGCTGAGCCAGCTTCATTACTTCATCCCACAGTACCCTTCTTTCTCTAAATTTCGTGCTAGCATATACCGCTGCTAGCACCCATGGCACCCCAATGCCCTCCGAGATCACTATAACTACATGCTAATTGCATACATTGAACACATCTAGATTGCAAGATTCTCTCCTCCACGCCGCCATAATGCCACCTGACAAACCCCTTAATTCCACAACATAAGAACCCCACCCCCTCGGCAGGGATCTCCTAGCCCGTATCAGACTCCATCCGGACAGCTGAGTCTCAAATAAGATGCACACCTCCGGATCATGAAGCTCAACCAATCTCCGAAAAGCCGGGACGAAAGACGGCTTGCCGGCCCACGATAATTCCACAAAAGTATCTTCATATTGCTAAGGGAGGATCCATGTTTAAAATGGTAGATAGCATCAGAAAAGACTGATGAATTGACCTCCTCTTGGATTTCAAGCCTAGCGGGTAAGGCTGCAAATGGGTCAGGTCGACCCGAGACTCGATCCGGCCCGACCCATATAGACCCGATCCGATCCGAATTTTAGGATCCGCGGGTCTGGGTCGGGTCCTAAAATTGGACCCAAATCATTTTATGGGTCGAGTCTGGATTTACCGAACGGATCCGACCCGATCCGAATAGACCCGAAGAGAAAAAGAGAGAGGAGAAAAAAAGCAAAAGAGAGTTTTTTTTTTCTTTTTTTTTGTATGGATCATGGTATTATTGATCCGTCTGGATCCTCTCTCGATCTATTATATTGTTGATACCTCTGGTGTCTCGGTAGCTTGCTTTTTTTTTTCCTTCTATTTTTTTGTTTCTGTTTTTTTTTTAACTTTTGCAGGGGTGAAGTGTGGGAACACTCAACTGAATATGGGTCATGTGCCAGTTTTCTGCAATGGAATTGGATTTTGGAAGAAGGTCTGGGATTTTTTTAGTCTTCGTGAGAGGGGAGCTGGGAGACACCAAGTTCCGTCCAATCAGTCATATGGACAAAAAATAGTGTGATATGAAATTTGGCTTGTAGACTGACTTACTTAGTAAGTCCGGGGCCATCTATTCTGGCTGGAGGTCAATTGCAAGTCTTTCGAGTCATGGGTCACCCAGCACCTCATAATTATGATGTGACCAAATTAGATTTGTCCAAATTTTTTTCTAAAAGCATAAAAAAATTGGACCCGCTTCGGACCCGAATCCGACCCGACCCGACCCGACCCGGACCCGATCCGGACCCGACCCGACCCGACCCGATCTTCAACCGGGTCGGGTCTGGGTCCAAAATTAGGACCCGAACAAAAAATCGGATCGGATCGGGGTCACCCAGGATCCGACCCGACCCGACCCATTTGCACCCCTACTCGCGGGTAGTAATCCCATCAAGCTCAATAGGCTAAAGCCAACAGTGATGGTTCTTTCCATCCCAAGTACAATTGTACAAATACACGAGCAAGTTTTGTTCTTAATAGCTAAAACTAACGGCGGGTTTATTATCCATACATGTGCTCGATTTATTCAAGCGACTGGTCTTCTTTTTTTTGCTAAGAAGCGGCTGGTCTTCTAATGGTTGAAGCTTGCACTTAAGAGAAGATATATAGCGAGCCATCTCATTGGAGGCGGATGGGACACCTTTTCTCTATTCTATATACCAACGAAGCCCCTAGGCAGCCAATGGTCCCAAAAATCAAAGAAAAAAAGAAGAGAACTGTCATGAATGTGCTTGATTAGCTTCACATATAAATAGCAATGAACTTTTAGAGCTCTACTTTCACTGAGTGGGCGATCTAGCCCAGCCACATGTGAAGTTGGCGTGCTGCCATATAGCTACTCTAAAACAAAGATTAAAGATGACCTAGGTTTGGAGTTACCTCTTGCAATTTTTTTCTTAGCAAAATCAAGGTTGATTCTGGGTATTCTACGTTCCTTTTCTCACAGTGGGATTGATCTACACAAAAAAAAAAAAAAAAAAAAAAATCCTATTTTCACTGCACAAATACCTATGGCAAGGGTACATGGAGAAGGAGAGCAGTGGTTCTTAGAGTTCTCTCTCTTTTCCCATATTAGAATATAGATATTAGACTTGCTGGTGATCCAATTAAGGAGAAGGAAGAATTTTCTTAATCGGCTCAACTCGAATCTCTTAAAAAAAAATAACAAAAATAAAAAAAGGTAAAAGTAGAATTTTTACGTCTCTTTTTCTTTCATGGATCGTTTGATGATTCGATTGATGATTCAATTGATGCATCAAAACTAAGGTATATTGCTTCTATTCATTATAGTGAGATACGTCCTTGCACAATTCAGATTGATTTTTTTCTAATTCTAATAGAACTCATTTTTCTAAAATAAATTTAACTAGTAGAATTAAGCTTGAAAAAGCTAAAATTTTATAGGAGGTAGATTTTGATTTTTACATTAACTTTGTTTTTATCGCTCCATTTAGTTCTTCTTGAATATTAGTGGATACGTCTAATCAAAGTCTTTCTAAAAAAAAAATAGTTTGATCGACCCATTTTAGGATCTAAATGATGGAATTCGGACCTAATCGCTAGGAGCACAACCTCCCTTAGGGTTTGGCGTCATATCATAGATCTCGAAAAGTTACATATGTTTTCTAGATATACAATCCAAAACGCAGGGGGGATGAATTAGGTTCTTTTCAAATTCTTAAACAATATGTGCAGCGAAAATAAAAATGTGCTGTGTTTAAATGAGGTGCAACAGATTATAACCATAAATATGCTGAAGCAAGACTGAAAGTTGAAAGAAATATAAGCTAATAGTAACAAGAAAATAAGTAAAGAAGAGTGCAAGTACACATACACAACAAATACAAGGATTTTATAGAAGCTCAGAGACAAACTCATCCACTACATCCTCTCCTTAAGGAAACCCCCTTGAGAATTTCAATCCACTAATCATAAACAACGATTACAAGGTCCGTCGATTTTCTACCATCCAGAAATACCCATCCCCAAGCTGGTGAACCAACTTATTTCAAGGTATGACCAGGCCTCTCCCTAGGTTTCAATGCAACACTTGAAACTTATCATAAAAACAAAATTCAAAGTCGAAAAGAATTACAAGAAGAGTGCTCCCTATTCAAATCAAGATGTACACTTTTGACTTAATTTGAATTAATGGAGAAAAATGAGAAATATGCCAGTGAAGCTCCTTCCCACTTAGAAGTTCAACTGAATGCTCAAGAAGAGGTTGTTCTTTTGTAGTCAATGCTTCTTAATAATATGCACATAAAGAACTTATTCCATTTAATTCTTGAAGCTTTTATATCAAGTAGGGTGGCTCGAGAGGCTTTTTTGACCATTAGAGAGCCCTAATATATCATTAATGGCCATTTAATCCACTCTGTACATACTTGAAAATTAGCCATTACAGTCTGTTTAATGCAGAGGAGTTGACTCCTGGTTTTCTATAGTTGGCTCTTGGACTTCTAGCATCTACTGCTCCCTAATTGGAGTCGACTCTTGAATTGTCGTAGAAACTGGATTTTCTATTTTCACCCTATGGCCATTATATAGGATAGACTATTGTGAGTTTGGGGTCGGCTCCTCCCTCACTGGAGTCAGCCCCTGAAATGCTACAAAAATTGAATCTTCTACTACCACCTTGTGGTAATTCTAGGGGGTCAACTCTTGCCAGCCTGGGGTCGACTTCAAACTTCATGCCTGTCGATTCCTACATACTGGATTTGGCTCAAGGGATGCTGGGGTTGACTCCTGACCATTTTGTTAACATGAACCTTTTTGTTTTAGCCTATGGTCATCTTGGGGTTGACTCCTCTGAGGCTGGAGTTTGCTCCTCCCACTTTGAGAATTTTGAAATGATTTGAATGCATCTACGATCTTTAAAATTAATCTCCCATGACTTCTCCATTCACTTAAATGCAACAATCTTTCTAAATCATGGAATATAGTCTTTCCAAAATACAAATCATACTCAAATATTTTGTAACCATCAAAATCAATCCTTTGGGTCAACAACCTAATTTCGAAAAAAATTTCAATCGAACATTGTATGACCAAATTATAGCCTCTAGAAGTTTGGCATGCGATTCAACTTCCTGATATAGTAGATCTCGCTCTCAACCTTATCAAGCCCTACCTGTAGTGGCCAAAATGGTCTATATCAAGTCAAGTGATTTTTCTAAATCAAGGCTCCTTCTATTTAGGAGATTTAGCTCATGCTAAATTATAACTAAAGGTGGAAAAATGCCTATTCTTCATTTATTGGCTGAACCATTTCGCTTTCCTTGGCAACAGTTTCCGACTTTGATCCTCTTTGCTCCTAGATCTTAATGAACAACTTGCCCCATTTCCATATCTTGACATTAGTGTAGGGATGCTCCTTGCCATCCTTCATTGACGACAACGATAACTTCCTCTTGATCTTGATCTCAGTTGATTGGTCTGTGGAACCAAGAGATGAAATTTTGATCTCTCATGAGTAGTATCGGTTTCTCATACCATTATCACAAACTTATTACAAATATTAACAAGTCGCTTAACTTTAGTTGTGCTTGCAAGGTCTATGCTCCCTTGCATTTTGGAAGAATTGATCATAAACTCCTTTGTATCATTTACGATTCAATACTTCTTCTACTGCTTGTAGAAGACTGCATTTTGATCCCAAAGGTATCGGCCCCTAAGGATGACTTGGCACACATCAAAAGGAACTACTTCGTGTTTTATCTTGTTAATATATCTTTCAATAATTGTAAATTTGAATATACACTATTAGGTGATTGTTGTCCGATTCCTGTTTACCTAAAAATATACTAAACAGATCGTTGTTAGAACCGACAAACAAAGTTTAATTTAATTTTACTCTTACCTTTCCTACTCGAAGAATAGCAGTTGTAAGAGGTCGATCTACAGGGAGGCGATTGGAGTTGGATAAAAATTAAAACGTTCACTCGGATTTGAAATCGATTTTGAATGATAAAAGAAAAACATTACATTGGGGATGTGGAATGATTTTTAACTTGAAATTAACGGAAAGACAGTTACTTAAATTCAAAAAGCATTTATATATTTAATGGAAAAGAAAAGCTTTGGCATAAATTAAAATGTATGAAAAATAGTGCTAAGAAGATCAAAAGCCTAGAACATAAATTGCATAAAAGAAAATTTAATGTAATGCATCAAAGAAGAATTAAAAGATTGCATAAAAAAAAAAGAAATTAACTTGAACCCAGAACAAGGATTGCATGAAAAAGAAATGATAGATTTGATAAAAATAAATTGATTACAAAGGTAGAAATGAAGATTGGTAGCATGATGCTGCCTTTCTTCTGCAAATAAAATAAAGGAAAGAAATAACAAAAATCAAAAAGAAAACTTCTCCCTTTCTCTCCCACGGTGGAACAACAACATAAAATAATATATATATATTTTTTTTTTCTTTCTTCTTTCCAAGAACAGAGCATCCCCTGTTCTTGGCCCAACCGAGCTCCCTCCTCCCCGTTTCTTGGTCTCCACCGAGCACCCTTCCAAGAGCTCCCCTCCTCTCGTCCTCCCCTTCTTATAGATCGCCCGAGCCTTGAAGAGGAGGAGAAACGGGCGCGGGATCTCGGGAGGTGGATTCGAATGAAGAGCGGAGCGGGATCGGCGGGAGGAAGGAGAGGGCAGACGCGCTCTTGGCTGGGAGAAGGTGTGGATCACGTGGGGACTACTTGATGGGCGCGGATCCGGAAGGAGGACGGCATGATTGCCAGGGCGCCGGACGTCGGAGGCTGGGACTCGTGGAAGAAGCGGACAGGGAGGCTTGAATGAAGCATGGGATGCTGGGAGATTGCCGCTTGGGATCACTGGAGGAGCCATTCACGGACGCGTGATGCTGGAGGAGGAGGCGCGGCCTAAGGCGGAGGAGCTTGCAGACGCGGAGGAGGGGGCGCGGCCTAAGGTGGAGGAGCTTGCAGACGTGGAGGAGGGGGCGCGGCCTAAGGTGGAGGAGCTTGCAGACGCAGAGGAGGGGGGTTCTTGAATCCGGAAGGGGGAGATGGCTGCGAGGCTCTGGGATCACGGGGACGTTGAGAGGAGCTGGAGATCCGGAAGAGTGGAGAACTAGGATCCGTGGTTGCAGAGGCGGGATGAGAAGCGACTTGGAGGCTGGATACGCGGGCATTGTGATGCGGACGAAGCAGGGACTCGGCTGGGTGCTGGATTTTCTTTGCCCTCCTGAGATGGGAGCTGGGAGACACCAAGTTCCGTCCAATTAGTCATATAGATAAAAAAATAGTGTGATATGAAATTTGGCTTGTAGACGGACGGACTTAGTTCGTCACGGGTCATCTGTTCTGACTGGAGGTCAATTGCAAGTCTTTCAAGTCATGGGTCACCTAGCACCTCATAGTTATGATATGGCCAAATTAGATTTGCCCAAAATTTTTTCCCAAAAGCACAGAAAAATTGGACCCGATTTGAACCCGAACCCGACTCGGACCCGACCCGATCTTCAACCAGGTCGGGTCTGGAAAGGGATCCTTCTGAAGTCAAATTTGTACTCAATGTGTATTATATATCTAATTTATGATAATCTGTGTCAAATCCAAATATAATATTAATCTAGTGAATTTATCATTATCGGTTAGCAATAACACTAATTTTAGTGACATGTAGGTTGCACTTTTGTGCTCTCATCAGTGATCTTCAACTCGATATCTTTCTGGATTCAACCGAGAGGGTAAGGACATGGATAAAGCTTAGTCTACAACTCTAGCTTCTGAATCAAGCTTTTAGAGTTAAGGTTCTTCTGTCTTCAGGATCTACAATAGCCTTGATGGTGCTCTATGTCGCCTAGATTTTCAAGTGGAATAGTTTTTCACAGGCCTCTAGATATGCCTCAATTGCTATCTCGGAGTTCCTTTCCATCAAGCTCAACTTTGCATCTACTTGCTCAAGCTTAGGTAGTTCCTCAACCTCTATTATATTGAGGACCACCTTCCCTTTCTTCTTGGAATCCTCAACCTTCGATTTCTTCCTCTTCAGCTGCAACTCGGACTAAAGCTTCCAATACTTTTTCTTAGTATATCTAGTGATATTACAATAGTTGCAATAATTATTCTAGGTTGCATCGACGTACTTCCTACTTTGCTCCATTTTCTAACTAGGTTCTTCGCCGCCTTTCTTAAACTTATCGTCTTTCTTACTGTTGCCTAGCTATGCAGCCCAAGAGGGAGCTAGGATGAATTAGATTTTTATAATATTTAAACTAAGATGCAGCAGAATGAAGATTTAATGTTTACAATTAGAAATATGAGCTATAAGCAAGTAAAAATGCAAGATAATAAAGCACACTAATCAATCAACACAAATACATAAGGATTTAAAGTGGCTCGGTTCTAATCCTATTCCTACATCCACTTTCCAAGACACCATTCATAGAAATTTTTACTATAATCTTTTCAAGATTATAATGCGACTGTTTTGACCAGACTCACAACCAATCTAGTTAACTTTTACTGAAAATCAACCAAAACTACCACCAAGCCTTCCCTTGGCTTAACACAATCCAATTCTAAGTTTGGATGGACATTTTCCTCTAGTTTCAATCCCTGAAACTTGTTACAATAGATCATGAGAAGATAAGTAACAAAATAAATTATACCTCGTTAAAGATAAATAGACAAAGAATAAATAAAGCTCTGAAAGTAGTTGGTTGGCTTTGAATGAACTTGAATGTTCCTCACCAACTCCCTCTAACAATGAAAGATGTGCTCATTGGCTCTCACTGAATGTACTTGAAGTTTTCTCTTTCTTCTCTTATCTCTTTTTCCCTTATGCTCAAATCCTTTTTATTGTTGTCTTCCTTCTATTGTTCTTATGCATTATATCATCAAAAAGTCATTGGAAGACATTTCTAGCCACTAGATAAGCTGAAAGAGTCGTTGGGAGGCAAAAACGGCCATTCTGATTTACAAAAAAAATAGCCGTTATTGTCGTTAGACACAGACGAGTCAACTCGACTTCTTTAGGGGTCGAGTCAACTTCTTCCGAGGTCGACTCATGAAAGCTCTAATTTTTGCTATGCTCTATCTTTTATGTGTGCTCATTGTGGAGTCATAGGGGTCCCTCAAAGAAGAGAGAAAGCAATGAAAAGCCGCAAGGGTCAACCTTTTACCCCAAAGAATAGAATTCGACTCTATTTATAGAAAGCGTGCATGAATGAGATCAGGGCGCCCAAGCTTGATCCCTAGACACGTGCCCAACTTCTGAGCAATTCACAATGAGTCCAAGAGTATTCCCTATGAATCGGTTGCTGAGGTGGTGTCATCTTAGGGTGTTGCTCAACTACAATTCAAATCCTGCTGGGGGAGAATACTTTGGACTTTGGGCACCAGTCAGCATGACAACATTTGTGCCTTCTTGAGGAAGTGGATAGACCCCATACACATAATGGTTGGAAGGCATGCCATTATTATGTCTACCGCAATACCCTCGTCAGCCTAGCCACTGGCAACCTCAGCTCGAGCCAAAAATGGACGACACAATGGCTAAAGCATCAAGCAATCTTGCTTTGGACTAAGCCGACCATCAATCAAGACTTTATCAATCAAGCTAGACAATCAAGTAGGTGGATAAAAAATAAAAGAGAACTTTATTCATTCAGAGGAAGATTATAGGAATGATAGAGGCGAATGGAATGATACAAAATTATAGCTCATAAACACCCGAGCTAAAAAGTAACTCTATTCCTCTCCTCTCTGTTCTTCTTCTTCTTTCTCCTCCTCTTCAGCTATGCCCTCTGTCATCTAGAAGAAGGCATCCTCATCAGAGCACTTCCCTAAGAAGGTGACTAAGCTGAGGTTAAGCTTGAGAGCCACCTTATGGATCCTTCCCCGACAAATGGTGAAATCCTTCTTGAAGGAGTCTCCAGCGGCCTCCTACATCTCATTATAGAACTCTCCAAAAGCTTTATAGTCTGCAACGGCACATTGGGCCGTCTCTTCTATATGGGAGGCCTCCTCCCTAGCTTGAAAAACCTCCTTCTCAGCAAGGTCAACCCTTTCCTTAGATTGGGCAGCCTTACCTTCCACCCAGGCGAACCTCTCTTCGACCTGAGAGGTCCAGAACTTGGCCACAGTGACCACATCTTTCAAATGAGTAATCTCCTCCTCGGCCACCCTTCGAATGTAGGCTCTTTCCTCACTAACAACCCATTGCATTCCCTACAGTTGTGTCACCATCTAGCCTAGCTTGGCCTCGGTGGCCTTGACCCTAGCACCCAGGAGGTGAGCCCATGTCTTCGCCTCCTCTCTCCTCTTCTCCGCTGCTTCCCACTCATCCTCGGCGCAGGCACTGTTGCACTCAATTTCTTGGAGGTGGTGTTCGGCAACCGCCAACCTCTACTGGTTGGAGCTAATAACCTCAATAAGCACTTGGGCGGCATACATCCCTTGCAAGTATGAAGAGAGAAACAGTCACTCCCCTAGAAGAAGGGGAGGGATAGGGTCAATCTCATTACCTTGATGATAGTGCAGCAAGACGAGGTGAGCATGCTCTCCAATGGTCTTCTGAGCAACTCATCTTTATCATGAAGGAGAATAAACCCTTGGACTATGTCCCACATGATGCAGGGATTGTCTTGATGAAGTACTAAGTTAGAGGTCCTCATGGACCAATTTTACCAGAAGATCCCCAGCTCTATGCACCACGAGGTAGAGGACATAGACATATGATTGACCCTAACAGCAAGGGCAAAAGCTGATTCAGATGCTGCCTCTTCAACTGCAGCAGCATCTGAGGCAGGTGCAGAAACATTATGCCCCTCTAGAGGGGGTGTTCAAAGTGTAGTTGCGTCTGCCACAACCAATGAAGCAGGGATGGCTTCTAGAGTTGTTAGAAAAGCTGGGGTGGCTGCAAGGGTGGCCACTTGATTGGATGCAAAAGCATCGATAGGGAGGGCTCACTAGTCGGCCCCCATGGAAGGAGAACGCATAGAGATGGGAGGGACATCAATCACCTCCACCTCCGGCAATCCTCCTCTAGTGGACCTCGTCTTGGCCCTAGCAATAGAGCCCGACACAATAGAGGGATCGACCTCAATAGCAAATAAGCCTGCTGTCGTCCTCTTCCTTCTTCTACTCGAGGAAGGACTAGCCTCTCCAGGTCTTCTCTTCCTCGAAGAACCAAAAATCTCATCCACCTCGAACTTCATCGCTGCAAGCTTGAAGAAAGGTTAAGTCAGTCAATAGAGCAGTATCGATGAAGGGTGATGTAAGGCAAGGAAGCCAACTCTCGTAGTAGCATGGTTAAAGCCGAGGCCCTCATCTGGTGATGGCATCCGATAAGAAAGGAAAAAGGCTTATCGCTTGCTTTTCGAGTGTCCCACATCATGTCAGAAAACCCCAGGAGCCCATAGAGGTCACAAATAAAAACTAGCCATTCCATGTGTGAATGGATGAAGGGCCTAGAGAAGGATATTGTAACCTTTCCTTGAGGAAAGGTACCACCACCCTTCATTTCAAGGGTGAGCCTTCACTTGAAAAATATCTTGAAATATTCCCACAGTAGGGATGATTTCTTGGAGTCGAATGAAGCAAAAAAATTGACTATCATCCTCTAAGCATTGGGGATGAATTGAGCCAAGACGAGTTGATGTTGGGCCAACAATTCAGCAATAACTATCAAGATTGGGTGCCCCAGCCCCACCTTTAGAGATTCCTCATTCAAGGTGACCCAATTCTCCCTAAGCAAGTCACCCAATCCGAAGGACCAAGTAGTTCAAGAATAATATTCTGAGGAATAGAAAATGTAGTTCGAATCTCGTCAAGGTCAGATTCTCCAAGGATGCTCATCTCGAAATCTGGGCTAGAGACTACCTTAGGGTGGGTTCTTCTCAAGGCCACAAAGGCTCAATTAGGAAACCTTGACCTACCTCTTCAGCATTGGAAGACCAGCCTCCGACGGATGAATCCATGAACAACAAGCAAAGAAAGATAAAAAGAGTGATGCAGGAGAAAGACGCCCAATCCTTAGGGCGCGCGCATGAAGTTTGGATTTGATTTTTGGTTCGTTTGTTTTGTCAATTGAGTCCTTAATTAAGTTGTAGTTTGCTGAATTGAGTCTCTTAATTGAGTCCATATAATTGATTGCCAAGTGGCATCAAGGGGTCCACGTCATGTAATGTGAAAAGTGGACTTGGTCCATTCCTACTTTGATTAGGAGTCTAACTTGGTCCCTTGACTTGGTCAGATCCTACTTTGGTTAGAAGTCCTTTAGCCCTTAGTATTTGAGTTTAGTCATGAGTCTTAATCTGAGTTTTGCCGTGAGATTAATTTTCTATTATGTTCCAACGCCCCATCTATTTAAAGGGCGGACTTGAAGAATAAAGGCAAAATATTTTGATTTGCAAATTGCTTGTGATCTAAAGGCGAGAGGCTTCTTCTTCTTCGCCTTTGGTGAGACTCCAAAGGCTCTTCTTCTTTCTTGGTGAGACGCTAGAAAAATTTCTTGGATTTCGGATATAGGTGAGACTTTTATATTCAGCCCATAGTTATCTCCATTGCCTTCAACTCGCAGCAATTTTATTGTTAATGTTTCCATCCGTCATTCATCATAAATCTTCTTAGGTTTCCTTAGGTTTCAGACCTCAAACGTAGGCCTTGAATCCTTCCTTACTACGTCCAATTAACACAAATCCAAGCCATCACACGAGGGAATTAGAGTGAGATTTATGCTACACAACCTAGGCCACACCACATCCCAATCCCTTCCCCTACGCCGTCAAGAAGGCAAGGGAAAGAAGAAAACTCAAATTAGCCAAATGTGTAGAACTACTCACCAGGAACCAGAGAAAAGCCCATATAGAGAATGAAAAAATGGATCTCAACACAGAGGCACAAAGGGAGAGGCTGCACAAATCCTATGCTTGCCCTCTTTCTTTCTAAGTTGCAGAGCTGGAAGGGATAAGGTAGACAGGTTGTGGCAGTCGACCACTCTATTTATAAAAGATCAAGGTGACCTCGATATGGCACCTCACCAACTTTGGCCTTGTGTCGCCCAGTCGTTTGCCCTCGAGCGACTTTTTAGATTGCCATCATAACTCAAGTATCTATTCAGCCGGTAAACATCACCTCCATAAGTATGACATTTTGGAAATGATAAGAACGGCCATGCCTCCCATAAATGAGCGAGGATGATAGTGTTATTTTGATGATTAACACAACCATTGAGGAAATATCTAATTAGTACTACAAGTTAACGTGATACATCACTGCTGAGTTCGACACTCTCGATACATTAGAAGAATGAGATCAAGATGTCTTTCAATGATTAATAATGAGATAAAATTTGTAATAGAAAACGGATAGAGAATTCTAAATTCTAATTCAGCAAAGTTTCAAGTGAAATGTACTCTTAAGGGCAAAATAGTAATTTTAATTGTTAAGAGTATGTAGCACTACCATGGCATACATTCAAAATTGCTTGAAATATATTTCATTGATTGTATGGATGAGTCTAACCTTAAGATGCAGCAAAGTGTGGAATGAGTCGACCCCACCATAGGTGGAGTTGACACTGGCACTTCATGGAACCATCAGGTATATCTCTACAAAAATGGCACGGATGAACAGTAGTGGAGTCGACCCCAAGTATGCTTGAGTCGACCCCAAAAGGAGTTGAGTCGACCCCAGTGAAAAACAGCTGAAATACAAGGTTCTGAGATCCTGAGAGGGCCGACCCCGCTGTAGCAGGAGTCGACCCCAGTAAAAGTTGGGTCGACCCCAGTGGAAGTTGAGTCGACCCCAAGTATGATGAACAGTGGTTTGAGTCGACCCCAGAAAAGTTTGGGTCGACCCCAGCACGGGCAGAAGCATAACGGCTAGTTCTGCAGAAGTACTTTTTGACCTCCCAACGGCTAGTAACGGCTAGTTTTTGAAATCTAACCAATGGGGAGTGACCAATAGATGAGGAAAAGTATTTAAAGTGACACTATTCATCAGAGGAAGCATCCTTTTGGCAAAATATCAAAGCTCATTCAAGAAAGAAAAAGCCCTAGTATTCTTCATTCAAGTGCTTCATTCAAATAGCCAAAAGAAAGTGGTTGAGCAGATTTTGAGAGACATTAAGAGCTCCACCAACCCTTGAAGAGTGAAGCAATCTTGACAAAGAAGAGAAAAGTCTTATCAAAGCGATAACTATATTCTAAACTCTTCTTTGTAATTCATAATTGTTATATTTGCTCATCTAGGAATTTCAACTTTCTTCTTCTTAATCACCTTGTAAGGTTTGTTGGTGAGCCCGTAAAACCAACGGTGTAGGTTTGTTGGTGAACCCATAAAACCAACTGTGAAGGTTCGTTGGTGAGCCCATAAAAGCAACAAAGATTTTTGATGATTCCGGAAAACCAAAGTGTAAAGATTTTTGGATTGTGAGCCCGGAAAACAATCCAACTGTAATCCGTGGGATTATAGTGAATTTCCAAGGGGACGCTGGGGGAGTGAACATAGGTGCTTAGGAGAGCACCGAACCACTATACTTCTTGTGTGTTTGCTTTGTGTGTGTCTTTATATTTCCACTACACGCACCTAATTAGTATTAACTAAGCGATTCAATCTCCTAACAATTTAATTAGAAAACCAAAAAATTTAGAAGAACCAATTCAACCCCCCCCCCCCCCCTCTTGGCTTGTCACTTTGGGCAACAAGTGGTATCAGAGCGAGGTGCTCTCATAGTATTTGTTGATCTTACAGTCAAGAGTCAAAGATCATGACAACCCAAGTAGGATGTTCTATTAGCGATGGACAATCCACAAATAGACCACCTTTGTTTAATGGCACTAATTATACTTATTGAAAAGCTAGGATGAGGATATTCATTCAAGCACTAGACTATGACTTGTGGAACATCATAACTAGGGGGCCACACACACCCACAGTTAGTATAGAGGGCATAATCATTCCTAAGCTTGAAATGGATTGGAATGAGAGTGATAGAAGACTTGCACAATTAAATGCTAAAGCAATTAATGTACTTTACTGCTCACTACATATAAGTGAATTTAATAGAATATCCACATGTATCTCCACGAAAAAAATTTGGGATAAACTAGAGATCACACATGAAGAAACTAATCAAGTCAAAGAGTCAAAAATAAATATATTAGTACATAAGTATGAGTTATTTAAAATGGAATCCACTGAGTCCATAACTGAAATGTTCACTCGATTCACTGAAATCATAAATGGACTAAAGAGTTTAGGAAAGTCTTATACTAACTCTGAACTAGTACGAAAAATTCTCAAGTCTCTACCAAGAGTTTGGGAGGCCAAGGTAACTGCAATTCAAGAAGCAAAGGATCTCAATACACTGCAATTGGAAGAACTTATAGGATCACTCATGACCTATGAGCTGACCATGAAACAAAACTCAGAAGAGGAGGTTAAGAAAAGGAAGACCATTGCCTTGAAGTGTACAACTCCAAAGCAGAAAACTAAATCAGAGGAGTCCGATGATGAGGAGGAATATGATGAAGAAGGAATGGCTATGCTTGCAAGAAAATTCAGAAAATTCATGAAAGGTAAAAAAAATTCATAAAAGAAAACCTTTCGTCAGAGGTAGCTTAAGCCCGAAAAAGGAAAAAGAAAAGAAAAATAAAAAAGAAGTGCCAATATGCTATGAGTGCAACAAGCCCGGGCACTTCAAGATAGATTGCCCGAAATTGAAATGGATGACTAGAAAACTTAAAAAGAAGAATCTCATGGCTGAATGGAGTGAAAGTGATGACTCAAGCTCTGAAGAAGAAGAGCAACAAGAGACGGCTCAAATTTGCTACATGGCTAATAATGATAAGGTAGATTCTGAACTTGAGTGTGATTTTACAGTAGAAGAACTACATGATGCATTTTTAGATCTTATGGAAGAGCATAAAAAGCTAATTACTAAAACTAAAAATCTAAAAGATGAAAATCAATCTCTTATCAAAGAAAAGCTGAAACTATCTAATGACTATGAAATATTAAGTAGGAGGTTCACAAATGAAACCAAAAATCTAATTGCTGAAAATGTCAAGCTAAAAGAAGATGCAGAAAAATACAAATTCTTAGTGGACAAGTTTATACTTAGTTCAACTAAATTAAATATGATTCTTGATAGTCAAAAAGTTGTATATGATAAGGCTGGCTTGGGATATAAAACAAATAGGAAGCACAAATACTTAAAGAACATATTTGTGAAAGCCAAAACTGAAAATATAACTTGTCATTGCTGCAATAAAGTAGAACACAAAGTATCTGAATGCAATTTTAGAAAGCCTACCTATAACAAATTGAGTGATAAAAGTAAGTCTAAGTACAAGAAAATTTGGGTTCCAATAGGAACATCAAGTACTAACCTTAAAGGACCCAACATAGTTTGGGTACCTAAAGCACATTCTTGACTTTGATTGCAAGAGTGTCTTAGAACTAATAAGAGGGATAAACGATGGTATCTAGATAGCGGCTGTTCAAGACACATGACAGGTGACATAGAACAATTTGTCACCCTAGAATCTAAAGAGGGTGGAGTGGTAACCTATGGAGACAATGGAAAAGAACTTATCATTAGAAAGGGTAAAATCTATATTACTCCATCCATATTTATAGAAAATGTTTTATTAGTTAATGGTCTGAAACATAACTTGCTTAGCATAAGTCAATTTTGTGATAAAGGTCTTAAAGTCACATTTAAAGCTTCAGTATGCATAATTACAAATCCAAAAGATAATAGTATTGTACTTATGGGACATAGGCATGGAAATATTTATATGGTAGATCTTCATGATTTAGGCAAGAAAAATGGGTTATGCTTAATTACTAATGAAGAAAGGAAAAGTGAAACAAGTTGGCTTTGGCACCGTAGACTAGGACATGCTAGTATGAACTTAATATCGAAACTAGTCAAGAAGGATCTGATAAAAGATGTGCCAAAATTAATCTTTGAGAAAGACAAAATCTGTGGACCATGCTCATTGGGAAAGCAAACAAAATAATCCTTCAAATCAAAGAATATAGTATCAACCACTAGGCCCTTTGAACTCATACACATGGATCTATTTGGGCCTACTAGAACTGCAAGTCTAGGAGGAAAAAAGGTATGGACTAGTTATAGTAGATAATTTCTCAAGATATACATGGGTTTCATTTCTTGCATATAAGAATGAAGTATTTTCAGCATTCTTGAAATATTATAAAAATATCATAACTGAAAAGAAGCTTACCTTAATTGCAATTCGAAGTGATCATGGAACTGAATTTGAAAATCAACACTTTGAAGAATTTTATAATGAAAATGGTATCTCCCATCAATTTTCAGCACCTAGAACGCCTCAACAAAATGAGATTGTTGAAAGAAAAAATAGGACCTGACAGAGATGGCACGCACGATGTTGTGTGAGTCAAATCTTCCAAAGTATTTTTGGGCTGAAGCTGTAAATACTGCTTGTCATATTTTAAATCGTGTTTTAATACGACCTATAACCAAAAAAACCCCTTTTGAACTTTGGAAGAATAAGAAGCCAACTGCTAAATATCTTAGAATATTTGGATGTAGATGTTTCATTTTAAACAATGGTAAGGAGGATCTAAGTAAATTTGATGTCAAGTCAGATGAAGGTATCTTCTTAGGATACTCTACATCTAGCAGGGCATACGAGTGTTCAACAAAAGAACTCTTGTAGTTGAAGAGTCAATTAATATCATTTTTGATAAGTCTGATAGTGAGTCTCCTAGGAGAGAAAATACTCTTGATGATGATGTAGAAATTATTGATTTTGAAAAATTGAATCTTGAAGACGTGCCAAATCAAGAAAAGGAAAATGATCGCGTGCCACCACAATCTCAAGACTTGCCAAAGGAATGGAGGTACGCACATGGACACCCTAAAGACTTAATCATTGGTGATCCATCTCAAGGGGTAAGAACTCGATCCTCTCTTAGAAATTTAAATAATTATCTTGCATTTGTTTCACAAATAGAACCTAAGACTTACGAAGAAGCTGAAAAAGACATAAATTGAATAAATGCTATACAAGAAGAATTAAATCAATTCAAAAGAAGCAATGCATGGACATTAACTGAGAGACCAAAGCATAATTCTGTAATTGGAACAAAATGGATCTTTAGAAATAAATTAGATGAAAATGGGATAGTTATAAGAAATAAAGCTAGACTTGTAGCTAAGGGATACAATCAAGAAGAAGGGATAGATTTTGAGGAAACATTTGCTCCCGTGGCCAGATTAGAAGCTATTAGATTACTTCTAGCTTTTGCATGCTTCATGAATTTCAAATTGTACCAAATGGATGTAAAAAGTGCCTTCTTAAATGGTTATATAGAGGAAGAAGTATATGTAGAGCAACCTCCTGGTTTTGAGAATCATGAATTGCCAAATCATGTGTTTAAATTACATAAGGCATTATATGGATTGAAACAAGCACCTAGGGCTTGGTATGATCGACTAAGCAAATTTCTGCTAAATAATGATTTCAGTAGAGGAAATGTAGATAAAACAATTTTTCTCAAAAGAAAAGACAAAAATTTGCTAGTAGTACAAATATATGTAGATGATATAATCTTTGGTGCCACTAATGATAATCTTTGTAAAGAGTTTGCTAAATTAATGCAAGGAGAATTCGAGATGAGTATGATGGGAGAACTAAATTTCTTTCTCGGATTACATATCAAGCAAATTAAGGAAGGCATCTTTATTCATCAAACTAAGTACACAAAGGAAATACTAAAGAAGTTTGGGAATGAAAATCACAAGGGGATAGGCACTCCTATGAACCTCACTAGTAAACTAGACAACAATGAAAAAGAAAAAAGTATAGATATGAAGCTCTATAGAGGATTAATTGGATCTTTGCTTTACCTAACTGTCAGTAGGCCAGACATAGTATTTAGTGTGGGAATATGTGCTAGATACCAATCAAATCCTAAGGAATCACATTTAAGTGCTGTCAAAAGAATCCTTAGATATTTGAGAGGAACCACAAACATAGGATTATGGTACTCTAAAGACTCCTGTATTGATTTGCTTGCATATTCTGATGCAGATTTTGCTGGATGCAAATTAGATAGAAAGAGCACTAGTGGAACATGTCAATTCTTAGAAAATAACTTAGTATTATGGTTAGCAAAAAGCAGAATTCAGTAGCATTGTCAACAGCTGAGGCCGAGTATATAGCTGCCGGGAGTTGCTGTGATCAAGTACTATAGTTCAAGCAACAACTAGAGGACTATAGAATTAAATTAGACAACATTCCTATAAAGTGTGATAACACTAATGCTATTAACCTTACCAAAAATTCGGTTCAGCACTCTAAAGCCGAACATATTGAAATAAGGTATCATTTCATTAGAGATCATGTACAAAATGGGAATGTATGTATTGAACATGTATGTACCGAGAAACAATTAGCTGACATATTCACAAAACCTCTAAGTGAAGATAGATTCTGCATGCTTAGAAGGGAATTAGGTATATGTGACCCCTTTGATTGAAAACAAATGAAGAGAACAAGTTGTCACATGATACTCTCCTCTCATTTTGAAAAATCCATGAAACATTAGTCAAATCAGTTATTTATAGACTCCTTACTCATATATCAGTGTCCCACAAAGATTTGGTAAGGATTGGAAGAAAGAAAGAATTAAAAAAAAAATGGGCTGAACTGGGGCCGACCCGAGCCAGAATGGGGTCGACCCCACGTTGAGTCGACCCTAGCAGAAATTGGGGTCGACCCAACGACGGGACCCCACTTTTAAAAGAGGACCCGTGAGCTATTCTAGGGCACTGTTTCATCTTGTCCTCTTTCTAAAATCCTATTTTCCACTTTCCAATCTCTTCCAATCACCTCCAAACAGTAGAAGATTGCTTCCCCAAGCCATTGGATCAAGACCTAAGGAAGCATTTGGTGAAAATGGGACCCAAGCGAGCCGTTGTTAAGAGATCCGGGAGAGTCTCACGCCCACCCATTGTAGATAGACATGCTAGAGACTCTTCTACAGTGCTCCCACAAGGTGAGATACGTGTAGAGCCTCCTCCACCTCCTTCCCCTTCAGTTCAACTTGCTAAATATGCGGAAAAACCGGTAACCACGGGGAGAAGGATCCACTCCGAATTTTTGGATCAAGAAGGGTTCCGTTTGGGGGATTGGATCCGAAGGCAAGGATGGGAGTATCTTTGCTCCCTAGACTTGGTGACCTACCCGGACTTGGTTCGTAAGTTCTATGCCTTCCTAAAAGTTGGAATGGGAGGGCCCGTGTTTGAGGTCCTAGGAGTACGGGTTAGGGTTTCAGAAGAAAGTTTGAGTGAGTTGCTTCATCTCCCCTGCAAAGGTGCAACCCCAGAAAGACCGGAAAGCAAGTTGAGAGCTCTACAGTTGATCTTTGAGAGAGATGATTTTGACTACTCCGAAATGTGATAGCTAGCTCTCTATCAGCTGAGATGAGGTTGTTGCACAACTTCATAGGTCGGATTTTATTTCCGAAAAGTGGAAGATTTGATCACATATCTGAGCGAGATTTGGTCATTATGGAGCACGTCATTGAGGACATTCTCCTGAACCTCCCAGCTATGACGATTAGGCAGATGAGAGAGGCTATATGCAAATCGAGAGTTTTCCTGCCCTATGGTATGATACTCACCCTAGTCTTCCGACAGCATGACATATCTGTGGAGGGAGAGATCTCCAGGCATCTATTATTCACTGACACTTACACTGCACGGTCCCTAGTTCGCATGGGTTATAAGAAGGTGAACGGGCAGTGGGTGCGTGGAGGAGCAGGGATACATGCACCGGAGGGTGATGCACCAGAGGTTGGAGACCCCATCCTTGAGGCTGAGGTACCTGAGGATCATCCTACGGCACCTTCAGAGGCTGGACCGTCATCATCCGTACCTACGGGGTGCATAGAGAAGTTTTGGAGTAGGATGACTGAGCTTGTATCAGCTCAGGTGAGGACTCTCTCTGATGGGTTGACGAGCAGGATGGACATTATGACTGCTGAGGTTAGAGACCTCAAAGAGCAGGTGGGAGCATTACAGAGAGAGAGAGCGGCTCACGGTTCATCTGTGCCCCGAGCAGCTGAGTCGGAGGTTTCGGCACAGAGTCATCCAGCTCAGCGAGGTCTACGCCAGACTCAGTCCCATCAGGCTCGACCTCCCCTCGCCACTTATGCTAGAAGGATGAGGACTAGATCACAGCCCTTAGATTCCCCCTAGGCCCGATGTTAGCACTTCAGTAGTCTATCATGTCTAGTGTCTAGGAAATATCTAGTTCTTATATGCATTTTACTTGGTTTATGTATTTTACACCTTAATTGAAGAACATTGTACATTTGGCCTTAATGTACTACAATGTTCTATTTTGATCAATGAAATTTGAACTTTTATCATTTACTGCTTCTACTTATCTGTTGCTATATACTTGTTTGATGATAACAAAAAGGGGAAAAAGTAAGAAAAGAAAGAAGTTGCAATATAAAGGGACAAATAAGTTTGAAAATTATAGTAAGAGATAATATTCACTTAAGGGGGAGCAATATGTAACAATGAAAATTTTTAAAACAAGAAAGTCTGAATTTTTAATCAAAATTTCTGAATTTGTCACATACATCTCGTGCCTCGATACATAACCTGAAACTCTTGCTTTATCTCAAATTTTTGAAGTTTCATTCTTAATAAAATACAAAAGAAAGGGGGAGAAAATCAAATGTTCTAATTGGCAATATTTGGATGAAAGAGGGGGAGCATTCACTTTCAAATTTGAAAAGCTGAAATTCAACAACTTGAGCTCCTTCTAAAACAAAACTCCGAATTTCAATATAAGTATCAATCTGTTTATACTCAATGTTTTGTAATCATCAAAAATGAGGAGAAAATCAAATGTTCTAATTGGCAATATTTGGATGAAAGAGGAGTATTCACTTTCAAATTTGAAAAGCTGAAATTCAGCAACTTGAGCTCCTTCTAAAATAAAACTCCTAATTTCAATATAAGTATCAATCTGTTTATACTCAATGTTCTGTAATCATCAAAAAGGGGGAGATTGAGGATGATAGTGTTATTTTGATGATTAACACAACTATTGAGGAAATATCTAATTAGTACTACAAGTTAACGTGATACATCACTACTGAGTTCGACACTCTCGATACATTAGAAGAATGAGATCAAGATGTCTGTCAATGATTAATAATGAGATAAAATTTGTAATAGAAAAGGAATAGAGAATTCTAAATTCTAATTCAGCAAAGTTTCAAGTGAAATGTACTCTTAAGGGCAAAATAGTAATTTTAATTGTTAAGAGTATGTAGCACTACCATGGCATACATTCAAAATTGCTTGAAATATATTTCATTGATTGTATGGATGAGTCTAACCTTAAGATGCAGCAAAGTGTGGAATGAGTCAACCCCAACATAGGTGGAGTTGACACTGGCACTTCATGGAACCATCAGGTATATCTCTGCAAAAATGGCATGGATGAACAATAGTGGAGTCGACCCCAAGTATGCTTGAGTCGACCCCAAAAGAAGTTGAGTCGACCCCAGTGAAAAACAGCTGAAATACAAGGTTCTGGGATTCCTGAGAGGGCCGACCCCGCTGTAGCAGGAGTCGATCCCAGTGGAAGTTGAGTCGACCCCAAGTATGATGAACAGTGGTTTGAGTCGACCCCAGAAAAGTTTGGGTCGACCCCAGCACGGGCAGAAGCATAACAGCTAGTTCTGCAGAAGTACTTTTTGACCTCCCAACGGCTAGTAACGGCTAGTTTTTGAAATCTAACCAATGGGGAGTGACCAATAGATGAGGAAAAGTATTTAAGTGACACTATTCATCAGAGGAAGCATCCTTTTGGCAAAATATCAAAGCTCATTCAAGAAAGAAAAAGCCCTAGCATTCTTCATTCAAGTGCTTCATTCGAAGAGCCAAAAGAAAGTGGTTGAGCAGATTCTGAGAGACATTAAGAGCTCCACCAACCCTTGAAGAGTGAAGCAATCTTGACAAAGAAGAAAAAAGTCTTATCAAAGCGATAACTATATTCTAAACTCTTCTTTGTAATTCATAATTGTTATATTTGCTCATCTAGGAGTTTCAACTTTCTTCTTCTTAATCACCTTGTAAGGTTTGTTGGTAGCCCGTAAAACCAACGGTGTAGGTTTGTTGGTGAACCCATAAAACCAACTATGAAGGTTCGTAGGTGAGCCCGTAAAACCAACATAGGTTTTTGATGATTCCGAAAAACCAAAGTGTAAAGGTTTTTGGATTGTGAGCCCGGAAAACAATCCAACTGTAATCCGTGGGATTATAGTGAATTTCCAAGGAGACGCTTGGGGAGTGAACGTAGGTGCTTAGGAGAGCACCGAACCACTATACTTCTTGTGTGTTTGCTTTGTGTGTGTCTTTATATTTCCACTACACGCACCTAATTAGTATTAACTAAGCGATTCAATCTCCTAACAATTTAATTGGAAAACCAAAAAATTTAGAAGAACCAATTCACCCCCCCCCCCCCCCCCCCCCCCCCTCTCGGCTTGTCACTTTGGGCAACAATGAGGAATCTAGAAAATCTCCATGCTGATATTGAAAGAGCGATTATGGAGAACCGGCCCTAATAATCACCCGATTTTGCAGGCAATCATCGTTGGTTGGCCCTATGAAGGAGACTGCTTTTGCAACCCGATCCAAATGGGTCTTTGAGATCACGCTAGCCAAATGGGCAAGATGTGATCTGCGTGTGACATCGTTCTTCCTGTCGGAAACCACACTCATCAAGGACTTGGCTTCCTCTTCATCAAGTCACGAAAATCGCACACGCCTGATTCGGAACGTGCGGGAGGCCGACCAATCCCGGCCGACCCATGTGCCCAAATTTGTGGGCGATATGTGCTTGCCTTCGCTTATACAATCTACTCTCCAAAGCACCTTCCAGGTAAGTCTCACATGCCCTGACAGATCATTGAGAGAACCTTCTCTATTTCCTGATACTTAGACATCGGACTCCCCCGTCGGACAAACTTCGGCAAGAGAACTTCTTTGTTTTTGCTATTTCAAGTTGGAGCTCAATCGCAAGCTAGGACCCCGACTGCAACTCTCCACTCTGTATCATAGTCTTGCACGACTGGAACAACTCATCATGAAGTATTCCAGCATCTCTCCCACTCGATGCCTGGGCTATATGGGCCAGTTTTTGGCGGCAACAAAGTCTTTCTACCTAAGAGCCACTAATCGAATGTTTTAGCTACTTCCTTTTCATTAACTAACTTTATTTTCACATCGCACTGCCAAGTGTTTCATATTATCTTGTTAACTTTAAGCAGGTATGAACCACTTAATTTTACACATGGGAACTGTTGTTTTTGGGATTAGGAGCACAACTCAACTTTTAGTTGTTCGTGCGGTTCTGGACATGAATTTCAAGGCTAGATATCAAGAATTTAGTATTAGTTGTTTATATTCTATACATGTTATATCAACAATTTGAATATAAACAATTATTATTTATATTCTAATTGTTGTTACCATTGTTTTTCTTTTTCTTTTTCTTTTTCTTCCTATCAGTTCTGGGGAAAAAATTGATATTTCATTGATCGTCAATTATTTTAAGCAATTTCTCCTACAAACTAGAACCAACAATTAAATTAACTTGTTCCATCAAAATGTGACTTTGTTGTTTTATGAAGTGATGACTCATATGAAAAGCATCGCTCCCAAATTTCAACGCGGAGGAGAAAATGTCACAAGGACTCAGGTCAAGCTTGAGATGATAGCACTGATGGACTTTCAGCCAATACTCTAGACAAGATCAAAAGCATAAACTACAAATTATATGGATAATTTTGTGAGTTCTGGCTACTTTCTCCTTAGAGAATCATTACATCATAGATTTCCACTTAAGTTCAAATTGGATCCAAAATTTCCCCTATTTCAAACAAATCAAAGTGAAAAAAAAAAAGACAAGCAAGTTATGGAATCAGACTAAACTTCATCATTTGCATAGTGTCATCAAAAAAAAAAAAAATCAATTCTAGTACTTCATCTGGTGGGAAAGTGATAAAGGACAGCGTATATGGCAGTCAGGATGGGAGTTTTTTCTTTTTTTGACTGATGATGGGATTTGATGATTAGTGGCTTTTGCATGCTAACTCATTTTTTATATGCCTAATGCTCAGACATCATAGATTACTGAAAAAAAGAAGAGAGCTTACACAATAAAGTAGATCTTTATGTGGCACTGGGTCTGCAATAACAAATCATTTTTTCAAGCACTATCAAACCAGCTCTGCCTTTAAGCGATATTTGGAATCATAGTGAAGATATATCAGCAATTTTTGCGCTCCCTTAAAAAGTTTCTGAAACTAATGAACAGACATCTGGATTATTTGAGGAAGCATTTCAAGGAAAGCTGATGCCATAAGGAATTTATCTCATGGTCCTTGTTTGATTACATCTTTGTGGAGCTTCTAGAACTACTCTACATTGAGGGTTATTTTGTAGACGATCATTTTATGTTGTTAAAGGACCTTAAATGGCATTTTGGAATTGCAATCGTACATACACTGGTTAGGGTCCTTTGCATCAGTAGCTCTGGCTTATCTATGAGATTCAGATCATTTGAAATAAGAGATCCAAGACCCATGTTAGCAATGGTTCTCAAAATCAAAACCTGGTAATTATTCAAACCCTAATTTTAGTAATTGATGTTCTAATTAGATCAAATTTCTGTCTTAAGGTTCCAAGAGAACATCCTAGTGCATGAGTCTGCTGCAATTGCGGGGTTGGAGAGGGTCAAATATACATAGCCTTAACCCTACATACAAAGAGGTTATTTCTATATTTCAAACCCATGGTCTCTAGATCACCATGGAGTAATGTTACCATTGCGCCAAGATCTACCCTCTATTCCAAAAAATTATACCAATAAAACTCAGATACCTTACTATGCAGTGTCAACAAATCACCCTGAAGTTTGTTGTTAGATGAACTGAAATGTAAAGCTTCAAATCATCCAAGAAACAAATGCCGTACTAGTAATAACCGTGCAAAACATGAGCCCCACCTTCCAAATCAGAAAAATTCTCAAAATGAACTTGATAGTCATTCCACATTCCTAAGTTCAGTCTCTCATTTCCTAATGAGACTGAATTACCATCTCAAGCACCCAATCCAGAAAAGAAATGTCATGAAAACAAGCATAGCCCTGTCTTGAACTTCAACAATATTCCAGAACCTGCCTATAATTGTTAGCTCAGCTAGTTAACACCCATCTTCTAAGCGCTAACCTTTGGGAGGTCCTTGGTTCAAACCCTGATTGTGGCACACTACTACTGTATTACATTTTAAAGCAAAAATCATCATGAAACTACTAGTTCAATGCATCAGCAACTTGCAGCTGTAAGTGATCCAAGCAACGCAATAAATAGCATAACTTGTGAAAAAATCATACCATCAGGCCTTGGAGCATTATATGGCATTTGACAAATTGATCCTCAGGATGGGTCAGTACATATACAAGCTTTTCGGATACATGCATAAGTTCAAAACCACATAGGGCAATAGAGCCACCTTCACATTAACCAAAAATCCAACAAAAATGAATTGGTAACTATCTTAGACTGTTAAATCCAATAATGCACATTCCCAAATATCCCTCCCTTCACCCCCCTTATCAAACATTAGAATAGACGATCAATGAAGCAGCAAACATTGAGAAAAGAAATTGAAGCATGTATGAACATTTAGAAGAGCCACATCTTCTACTGAAACAAGACAGAGTACGTCCAGTTTTACAAAATTTCCAAACAATTGAATGAACAAGAGACAATTCAAGCATAAACACAAATAAACACACATACATACCTCTCACTACCTGTACAAATCCCTCTCCCTTCCTCTCATGCCAAACCGACGGGCACTGCCTCGATCAACTTGGCGAAGTAGAACTGGGTGGTTATGAGCCCCCTCCGCCGCACCCGCCACCCCACCTTCTCCAACGCCCGCTCGATATCCCTCTCGGCATGAAGGTACGCCCTCGTCGCCTTCGATGGCCCCGGGAACAGCTCCCCCACCCTCTTCAGCAAGTCGTAGTAGAATGTCTTCGGCGCGAAGCTCAGCACAAGCCTCCGCTCGGCCAGCGACGCCAGGTGCCCGATCATCCCCTCAGCCTTCCCCTGGGGGTAATGGATCAGAACATCCAAGCAAACCACCGTGTCGTACTTGCCCTCCAAGCTCTCCAGGTCCCTCGCCTCAAACTTGGGCATTTTAACGAATGGGTTGTTAGCATCATTCCCCAAGGCCTCCTCAGCCTGGCGCTGGGCCTCCGCCACCATTGTAGCGGAGATGTCGCTGGCCGAGACGACGGCGCCCTCGCGGGCGAGGGGAATGGCGAGGCTGCCAGTGCCGCAGCCGGCGTCGCAGACGGTGACGCCGGCGAGGGCCCCCCCGTCGCGGAGCATGCGGAGGGTGCTTTCGACGGTCTGGGCGTGGCCGAGGCGGATGTCGAGCTGGACGCGGTTGACGCCCTCGGTGGAGTCGCCGTAGATCTTCTTCCAGCGCTGGAAACCGGTGTTGTTGAAGTAGTCGCGCACCACCTCCTTGTCATCGCCGCCGACCTCTTCCGCCTGCTGCCGGCGGCGGCGCTCGGGGTCGGCGAGGGAGATGGCGGCGGCGAGGGCGGCAACGGAGCCGACGGCGAGGGCGGCTGGGGCGTCGAGGGAGAGGTCGGCCGCGGAGGGGAGGGCGAGGGTCCGGGTGGTGGGGGAGCGGGGGGGCTTCGAGGAAAGCGGGTGGAGGTGGAGATGGGGGCTGGCATTCGGTGAGGCGGAGGATAGCACAGCGGCAAACGCCATGAATTCCACTTCTCCTCTTTTTCCCAATTTACGTTTAGATAACGTTTTTGTTTAATGTTTTTCTTTTTATTATTTATTATCCTTCTTCCCTCTTTATGATTTCCGATAGGGTTGGAGACTTGCGTGGCCGCCATCAGTTATCCATTTGTTGCTTTGCTTGCTCGGGTAGGCCCTGTTTGGATTCCCATAATACGGGTGCCAATGGGCCGTAGCGTCTTAGGCCGGAACCTGGCCCCGGAACGGACAGTCTCAAGATATCGGCCCTCTACGAGGGCCAGCACGGCCCTCTACGAATCTATACATTTTCTGCTCAGCTTCCGGAAAAAAAAAAAAAACATACAAAAAAAATCTTCGAACAAAACCTGTGATTATCTAACAGAAACATGCAACGATATCTAAGAAAAT